>NC_050096.1:249058185-249360060 GCF_902167145.1 Zea mays | reverse complement strand
TTCTTCTTCTCATTTCCACCTTAGTGAGCCCGTAGAGCCCTCTCCTCGCATCGCCATTATTCTCATGCCGTCCTACTTGGGAAAAGCATAGCTTGTGGTTAGTACTGTTGATGAAGGTGACGACAACCTTGTACCTTGCGTAGGTGTTGCTGGCAGAGGCGATGTGGTCCGTAGTGAGCCTGTGCTTACCATCCACTTGTTTGGGACTGCATATTGTTGACGGCGATGTGAATACAAACAACCTGGTCGACTTTCAGGGAGGACACCTCGGTGGTCTGTGCCGTGATTTTGTCATCAGATTGGATTGAAACTCAATTTAAGAGAGTATAATCTAGGTCCTTATATAGCCTTGGCAGGCATCAATTTGGTCCTCAAGTTACATATTTAACTTACCTAAACTCTAATCCAATGGATATAGAAACTAATCAACTTGACTCCTAAGATAAATATACAAATATAGAAACTGTCATATTTATTTAGCTCTTGCCTTCGTTCACTCGGTTACTATTCACTCGTCTACTGTTCGCGCTGGTGCGGGCTGATCTGATGCTGGCGCTGGTTGGGCCTGCCTTCACTGTTCACGCTGGTGCAGGCTGATCTACTCATGGCGCTGGTTGGGCCTTTTCCCCTAGACTTAGGCCGACGTTGGTTAGTCCATCCAATAAAGATGTTCATGAACAGTTAATCGACTAGGCCAAAACAATCTATAAATTAGAATGGAGGGCCCTATAGTATTGCAAGAGATTGTTCTGCATTATCATATATTACAACCAGGGGCAGGCAAACACATAAGGAACTACTCACGAACTATAAACCACAGAAATGAGTGCTTACCCAAACCATGGCACCTCTACATCCCTTGTTGCACTGAAAAAGAACCTGTTTAAGTGCTTGAATTGATATATTACAGCCAGCAGCAGGCAATCGAAATACGTGCTTCAAAAAGAACCTGATTAAGTTCTTTAGTGAACGCAAGTCTCATTTGACACCAGACGGCTCAATACTGTTGAAGTGCGTTGATTTCTTAAGACGACCGACTTGTAAATATTTGTAAAATAACTAGTTAATTAGTGGCCGATCTGGACATATATATAAGGGACATTTAGTTAATTAGTTCAATTAAACAGCAATATGTAAATAGCACGGTTCTTGATAATCACATTACAATACATATATATGTATATAATACATCAGACTTGAGAGCACACGACTTCCATGACTGGTCGACAAACACTGATCTATATGTAGTTTCTGCGCTGATACTGATGGGTGGTGGCGATCAAGACGCAAACATGTCTAGGGGTTAACTCCTAACACGCAGCTTTCCAAAATTGGAGCCCCGGTGATGGTGAGACTAAGACACACTCACTACCTTGCAAGAAACCAAACCCTAGGCTAAGGTGGAGGCACGAACGAACCGACGATCGAGAAGAAGCAAACTTTAGCGAAGACCACACAGACAGACAAAGATACCATCATCCATGCAAACAACGCGTGACGTGACGCGTCGGCGGCAGGACGGATCAGGCGGTGCGGGGGATGGCTGCGGCGACGAGCGGCGTCTTCATCTCCAGGGAGAGCTTGAGGACCTCGTCGAGGCAAACGGCCGCCGCGCCGTCAGGCAGGGCCCACTGGAAGGCGTGCACGAGGCGGGCAACCCAGAGGCCCACGGTGGTGAGGCCCAGGTTCTTGCCGGGGCAGACGCGACGCCCGGCGCCGAACGGGGCCAGGCGGAGGTCGACGCCGCGGACGTCCACGTCGGCGCCGCCCTCGGAGGGCAGGAACCGCTCCGGCGCGAACGCGTCCGGGTCGGCCCACACGGCGGCATCGTGGGTTATGGCCCACATATTCACCATCGCCGTGGTGCCAGCCGGGACCACCATGCCGTTGCAGAGTGGCACGTCGGCGGTGGCGAGGCGAGCCCAGCTCAGCAGCGGGCCAGGCGGGTGGGCGCGCAGCGTCTCCTTCACAACCGCCTGCAGGTACGGCATGCGCGCCACGTCGGCGTCGGTGGGGCAACCTCCGGCACCGACAGCCGCGTCGACCTCGGCGCGCACCCTCGCCTGCACCGCCGGGTGGCGCACCAGCTCCGCCATGCACCACTCGGTCAGAAGCGCCGTCGTGTCCGTACCGCGGAAGACCATCTCCTGCAAAAACAAATTATATGCATGTACAGTATGTTTTTTTCAGCGACAGAGCTTTGTTCTTTTTTTTCCCTTCCGGGAACAACCGACAGCCCGACACAAAACTGTAGAACCGACAGGTATGCGCAGTTGAGAACTGAGAAGTATGCGCAGTTAAACAAGCTAGGAAAGCGATCGATTTGAACTTTACCCAGAGGATGGCGACCATGTCGTCGTCGCCGAGCTTCTCGTCACCCTCGAGGGAGAGGAGCACGTCGACGAAGTCAGCATTGTCGTTGAGGGCGGCGGAGTTTTGGCGGCGGCGCCGGTGCTCGTCGATGACGCCACGGACGAAGGTCTGGACGCGCGGCACGAGCGCGGCGCACCGGCGGGTGACGTTGCTTGGGTCGTACAGGTGGGCGAGCCAGGGGAGGTGGTCGGACCAGTTGAAGGCGCCGAGGAGCTCGAACCCCTCGCGCACCATGCTCTTGAGATGCTCGGCCTCCGCGGCGCCGGCGCCTGATGTGACGTCGTACCGCGTGCCGAAGACGCTGCCCATGATGTTGTTGAGAGCGGCGGCCTGGAGGTGCGGGCGGAGGGCGACGGCGCCAGAGGCCGACTGTTCGGCGGCGATGGAGCGGAGCATGGCCTCCGCGTCACCTTGGCGTCCCGGCTCGTGCGAGGCGACCCGGCGCGGGGAGAATAGGTGCGTGGACGCGACGCGGCGGAGGCGGCGCCAGTACTCGCCGTTGGGCGCGAACCCGATGGCACGCGCGAACATGAGCTCCCGGGCCGACCGCTTCACAGGGCGGTCGGCGAATGACGGGTGCGCGAGCACCTCACGTGCCGTGGCCGGGCAGGACGACACGACCGCGGGCGTGTCACCGACGGAGAACGCCATGAGCTCCTTGGCCCGGGGCCCTGCGGCGCGGGCCATCTCGGCGAGGGCGCGGTGCGGCAGCCCGCGGGACAGCGCGAAGATGCTGCCGAACACGGGCAGACCACGGGGTCCCACGATAGGAGTGACGCCGAGGCGGCCGCGGCCGTTCGTCCACGCCGGACCGCCCGGCGACGTGGCCCACGCCAGCAGAGCCACCGAGACGGTGGCCAGAAAGATCAGGCCAGCCAGGAGGGCCGGGTGGGCGCACAGGGTGTCGGAGCCGAGCAGCGCCGGGAGCGCGTACACCCACCACGTGCCGTCCGTGCATGAGCAAGCCGCGGAGGCCATCGCCATGGACGAGTTGTTCTGGCTAGCTGCTTCTAGTAGCTGCTACGGTGCTACCTAGGCCTTGAGATGAGTGAGTGAATGGGTGAGGAACTTCGGCCACCGGAGTTAGGGTATTTATAGAGGAAGGCGCCTGGTGGGCTGGGGGTTTCCTTGGCGGTGGTTTGGGCTCTTGGCCTCTCGCACACAAGTATTTTGGTTTTGCTACATGGGTAACTGATGGGATGAAGCCTTTTGTGGCGGTGAAATATTTGGTTTCTACTTATCGGAAAAATCTACAGTGTAAATATATTATCAGCACTAGTTAATTGCATGTGTATCATTATAGTTTCTATATATCATATTGTCGGCGTTTCGAGACCGGGGGTCTCTTGGGCCGACGAGTGAGTGTCGCCGCGTGCCCCAGCCTAGATGGATCGAGCGCGAGGGCGAGCGCGAAGGGGGGAGAGCGAGGCGGCCGGAGACCGGCGTGAGAGAGGTGGGAATCCCGCGGCCTTCGTGTTCGTCCCGCGCCCAGGTCGGGTGCGCTTGCAGTAGGGGGTTACAAGCGTCCACGTGGGAGAGGGAGCGAGCGGCCCCAAGCGAGCGCCTGTCTCGTCCTCGTCCCCGCGCGGCCAACCTTCTCTGAGAGGGCCCTGGTCCTTCCTTTTATAGGTGTAAGGAGAGGATCCAGGTGTACAATGGGGGGTGTAGCAGAGTGCTACGTGTCTAGCGGGGGAGAGCTAGCGCCCTAAGTACATGCCGTCGTGGCAGCCGGAGAGATTTTGGCACCCAGCTGGTGCGATGTCGTGGCCGTCGGAGGAGCGATGGAGCCTGGCGGAGGGACAGCTGTCGGAGCGGTTGGGTCCTTGCTGACGTCCTCTTGCTTCCGTAAGGGGGCTGAGAGCCGCCGTCGTCACAGAGCATGCGGGGCGCCTTCATTGCCTATCTGGCGGAGCTAGCCAGATGGGACACCGGTCTGGTTCCCTGCGGCCCGAGTCAGCTCGGGGTAGGGTGATGATGGCGCCTCCTGTTGACGTGGCTGGCCTGCGCCCTAGGTTGGGCGATGTGGAGGCTCCTCCGAAGCCGAGGTCGAGTCTGTCTTCCGTGGCCGAGGCCGAGTCCGAGCCCCTGGGTCGGGCGAGGCGGAGGTCGTCGGCTGAGGCCAGGGCGGAGTCCGAGCCCTGGGGTCGGGCGAAGCGGAGTTCGTCGTCTTCTAGGACTTAGCCCGAGTCCGAGCCCTGGGTCGGGCGGAGCAGAGTTCGCCGTCTTCCGGGACTTAGCCCGAGTCTGAGCCCTGGGTCGGGCGGAGCGGAGTTCGCCGTCTTCCGGGACTTAGCCCGAGTCCGAGCCCTGGGTCGAGCAGAGCGGAGTTCGCCGTCTTCCGGGACTTAGCCCGAGTCCGAGCCCTGGGTCGGGCGGAGCGGAGTTCGCCGTCTTCTGGGACTTAGCCCGAGTCCGAGCCTTGGGTCGGGCGGAGCGGAGTTCGCCGTCTTCCGGGGCTGAGCCCGAGTCCGAGCCCTGGGTCGGGCGAAGCGGAGCTTCCTATGGTGCCTTCGGATGGGCCTGACTGCCTGTCAGCCTCACTCTGTCAAATGGCACCGCAGTCGGAGTGGCGCAGGCGGCGCTGTCCTTCTGTTAGGCCGGTCAGTGGAGCGGCGAAGTGACGGCGGTCACTTCGGCTCTGCCGGGGGGCGCGCGCGTCAGGATAAAGGTGTCAGGCCACCTTTGCATTAAATGCTCCTGCGACTTGGTCGGTCGGTGCGGCGATTTAGTCAGGGTTGCTTCTTAGCGAAGGCAGGGCCTTGGGCGAGCCGGAAATATGTTCGCCGTTGGAGGGGGGCCTCGGGCGAGACGGAAATCCTCCGGGGTCGGCTGCCCTTGTCCGAGGCTAGGCTCGGGCGAGGCGTGATCGAGTCGCTCGAATGGACTGATCCCTGACTTAGTCGCACCCATCAGGCCTTAGCAGCTTTATGCTGATGGGGGTTACCAGCTGAGAATTAGGAGTCTTGAGGGTACCCCTAATTATGGTCCCCGACAGTAGCCCCCGAGCCTCGAAGGGAGTGTTAGCACTCGCTTGGAGGCTTTCGTCGTACTTTTTTGCAAGGGGACTAGCCTTTCTCGGTTGCATTTTGTTCCGGTGGGTGCGCGCGAGCGCACCCGCCGGGTGTAGCCCCCGAGGCCTCGGAGGAGTGGTTTCACTCCTTCGAGGTCTTAATGCCTCGCGTAATGCTTCGGCTGGTCTGGTTGTTCCCTCATGCGAGCTGGCCGTAGCCCGGGTGTACGGTCGGGTCCCAAGTTCTCGGGCTGGTATGTTGACGCTGTCAACGGTTCGGCCGGAGCCGGGTTTGCGAGAGCAGCCCCCGAGCCTCCGCACAGGGCGAGAGGGCGATCAGGGACAGACTCGGCTTTTTTACATACGCCCCTGCGTCGCCTTTCCGCAAGGAGGAGGGGGGAAAGCTGAAAGGGAATTAGGCTTACACCTAGTTCCCAAATAATTTTGGTGGTTGAATTGCCCAACACAAATAATTGGACTAACTAGTTTGTTCTAGTGTATAAGTTATACAGGTGCTAAAGGTTCACACTTAGCCAATAAAAAGACCAAGAGTTGGGTTCAACAAAAGAGCAAAGGGCCAAACGAAGGCACCTCTGGTCTGGCACACCGGACTGTCCGGTGTGCCACCGGACAGTGTCCGGTGCACCACCGGACATGTCCGGTGCACCAGAGGACTCCAACTCAAACTCGCCACCTTCGGGAATTTCCAGAGGCACTCGCGCTATAATTCACCGGACTGTCCGGTGTACACCGGACAGTGTCCGGTGCGCCAAGGAGGAACAGCCTCAGGAACTCGCCAGCTTCGGGAAACTCCAACGGCTAGTCCGCTATAATTCACCGGACATGTCCGGTGTGCACCGGACTGTCCGGTGCAACTCCGGAGCAACGACTATTCGGCGCCAACGGCTACCTGCAGCGCATTTAATGCGCGCTCTGCGCGCGCAGAAGGCAGGCGCGCCCATTCCGGCGCACCGGACAAGGAACAGTAGATGTCCGGTGTGCACCGGACATCCAGGCGGGCCCACAAGTCAGAAGCTCCAACGGTCAGAATCCAACGGCAGTGATGACGTGGCGGGAGCACCGGACATGTCCGGTGTGCACCGGACTGTCCGGTGCGCCATCGAACAGACAGCCTCCCAACGGCCACTTTTGGTGGTTGGAGCTATAAATACCCCAACCACCCCACCATTCATTGTATCCAAGTTTTCCACTTCCCAACTACTACAAGAGCTCTAGCATTCAATTCTAGACACACCAAAGAGATCAAATCCTCTCCAAATTCCACACAACGCCATAGTAACTAGAGAGAGTGATTTGCTTGTGTTCTTTCGAGCTCTTGCGCTTGGATTGCTTTCTTCTTTCTTGATTCTTTCATTGCGATCAAACTCACTTGTAATTGAGGCAAGAGACACCAAATTTGTGGTGGTCCTTGTGGGAACTTTGTGTTCCAAGTGATTGAGAAAAGAAAGCTCACTCGGTCGGAAGGACCGTTTGAGAGAGGGAAGGGTTGAAAGAGACCCGGCCTTTGTGGCCTCCTCAACGGGGAGTAGGTTTGCGAGAACCGAACCTCAGTAAAACAAATCCGTGTGTCACACTCTTCATTTGCTTGTGATTTGTTTTGCGCCCTCTCTCGCGGACTCGTTTATATTTCTAACGCTAACCCAGCTTGTAGTTGTGTTTATATTTGTAAATTTCAGTTTCGCCCTATTCACCCCCCCTCTAGGCGACTATCAATTGGTATCAGAGCCCGGTGCTTCATTAGAGCCTAACCGCTCGAAGTGATGTCGGGAGATCACGCCAAGAAGGAGATGGAGACCGACGAAAAGCCCACTACAAGCCACGGGAGCACTTCATCGGAAGAGTCCCGCACCAAGAGGAGGGAGAAGAAGAAGAGCTCCTCCAACAAAGGGAAGGAGAAGAAATCTTCTTCTCACCACAAAGAGAAGAAGGAAAAATCTTCTTCCCACAAGCCGCATCGGAGTGAGGACAAGCCAAAGAGGATGAGGAAAGTGGTCTACTACGAGACCGACACTTCATCAACATCGACCTCCGGCTCCGAAGCGCCCTCCGTAACTTCTAAACGCCAAGAGCGTAAGAAGTTTAGTAAGATTCCCCTACACTATCCTCGCATTTCTAAACATGCACCTCTACTTTTCGTCCCATTAGGCAAACCACCAACTTTTGATGGTGAAGATTATGCTAGGTGGAGTGATTTAATGCGATTTCATCTAACCTCACTCCACAAAAGTATATGGGATGTTGTTGAGTTTGGTGCACAGGTACCATCCGTAGGGGATAAGGATTATGATGAGGATGAGGTGGCCCAAATCGAGCACTTCAACTCTCAAGCAACAACAATACTCCTCGCCTCTTTAAGTAGAGAGGAGTATAACAAAGTTCAAGGGTTGAAGAGCGCCAAGGAGGTTTGGGATGTGCTCAAAACCGCGCACGAGGGAGATGAGCTCACAAAGATCACCAAGCGGGAAACGATCGAGGGGGAGCTCGGTCGATTCCGGCTTCGCAAAGGGGAAGAGCCACAACACATGTACAACCGGCTCAAGACCTTGGTGAACCAAGTGCGCAACCTCGGGAGCGTAAAGTGGGATGACCATGAAGTGGTTAAGGTTATTCTAAGATCTCTTATTTTCCTTAACCCTACTCAAGTTCAATTAATTCGTGGTAATCCTAGATATACTAAAATGACCCCCGAGGAAGTAATCGGGCATTTTGTAAGTTTTGAGTGCATGATCGAAGGCTCGAGGAAGATCAACGAGCTTGATGATCCATCTACATCCGAAGCTCAACCCGTCGCATTCAAGGTGACGGAAGAGAAGAAGGAGGAGTCTACCCCAAGTCGACAACCAATAGACGCCTCCAAGCTTGACAATGAGGAAATGGCGCTCGTCATCAAGAGCTTCCGCCAAATCCTCAAGCAAAGGAGAGGGAAAGACTACAAGTCCCGCTCCAAGAAAGTTTGCTACAAGTGTGGTAAGCCCGGTCACTTTATTGCAAAATGTCCATTATCAAGTGACAGTGACAGGGATAACGACAAGAAGGGCAAGAGGAGAGAAAAGAAGAGGTACTACAAAAAGAAGGGCGGCGATGCCCATGTTTGTCGGGAATGGGATTCCGACGAAAGCTCAAGCGACTCCTCCGACGACGAGGACGCCGCCAACATCGCCGTCACCAAGGGACTTCTCTTCCCCAACGTCGGCCACAAGTGCCTCATGGCAAAGGACGGCAAACGGAAGAAGGTTAAATCTAACTCCTCCACTAAATATGAGTCTTCTAGTGATGATAATGCTAGTGATGAGGAGGATAATTTGCGTACCCTTTTTGCCAACCTCAACATGCAACAAAAGGAAAAACTTAATGAATTGATTAGTGCCATCCATGAAAAGGATGATCTCTTGGACACCCAAGAGGACTTCCTTATTAAAGAAAATAAGAAGCATGTTAAGGTTAAAAATGCTTATGCTCTAGAAATTGAGAAATGTCAAAAATTATCTAGTGAGCTGAGCACTTGCCGAGAAATGATTGACAACCTTAGACATGAAAATGCTAGTTTAAATGCTAAGGTTGATTCACATGTTTGTAATGATTCAATTCCCAATCCTAGAGATAATAATGATGATTTGCTTGCTAGGATTGAAGAATTGAACATTTCTCTTGCTAGCCTTAAAGTAGAAAATGAAAATTTAATTGCTAAGGCTAAAGATTTTGATGTTTGCAAAGTTACAATTTCCGATCTTAGAGATAAAAATGATATTCTTCATGCTAAGATTGTTGAACTTAATTCGTGCAAACCATCTACATCTACCATTGAGCATGTCACTATTTGTACTAGATGTAGAGATGTTGATGTTAATGCTATTCATGATCATATGGCTTTAATTAAACAACAAAATGATCATATAGCAAAACTAGATGCTAAAATTACCGAGCACAACTTAGAAAATGAGAAATTTAAATTTGCTCGTAGCATGCTTTATAATGGGAGACGCCCGGGCATCAAGGATGGCATTGGCTTCCAAAGGGGAGACAATGTCAAACTTAGTGCCTCTCCTAAAAGATTGTCTAACTTTGTTAAAGGCAAGGCTCCCATGCCTCAGGATAACAAGGGTTACATTTTATACCCTGCCGGTTATCCCGAGAGCAAAATTAGAAGAATTCATTCTAGGAAGTCTCACTCTGGCCCTAATCATGCTTTTATGTATAAGGGTGAGACATCTAGCTCTAGGCAACCAACCCATGCTAAGTTGCCTAGAAAGAAAATTCCTAGTGCATCAAATGAGCATAACATTTCATTTAAGACTTTTGATGCATCTTATGTTTTAACTAACAAATCAGGCAAAGTAGTTGCCAAGTATGTTGGGGGCAAGCACAAGGGGTCAAAGACTTGTGTTTGGGTACCCAAAGTTCTTGTGTCTAATGCCAAAGGACCCAAAACCATTTGGGTACCTAAAGTCAAGAACTAAAATTGTTTTGTAGGTTTATGCATCCTGGGGCTCAAGTTGGATCATTGACAGCGGGTGCACAAACCACATGATAGGGGAGAAAAGGATGTTCTCCTCCTATGAGAAAAACCAGGATCCCCAACGAGCTATCACATTCGGGGATGGAAATCAAGGTTTGGTCAAAGGTCTTGGTAAAATAGCTATATCTCCTGACCATTCTATTTCCAATGTTTTTCTTGTAGACTCTTTAGATTACAATTTGCTTTCTGTATCTCAATTATGCAAAATGGGCTACAACTGTCTTTTCACTGATGTAGGTGTCACTGTCTTTAGAAGAAGTGATGATTCAATAGCATTTAAGGGAGTGTTAGAGGGTCAGCTATACTTGGTAGATTTTGATAGAGCTGAACTCGACACTTGCTTAATTGCTAAGACTAACATGGGTTGGCTCTGGCACCGCCGACTAGCCCATGTTGGGATGAAGAATCTTCACAAGCTTTTAAAGGGAGAACACATTTTAGGATTAACAAATGTTCATTTTGAGAAAGACAGGATTTGTAGCGCATGCCAAGCAGGGAAGCAAGTTGGCTCTAATCATCCGCATAAGAACATAATGACAACCGACAGGCCACTGGAGCTCCTGCACATGGATCTATTCGGCCCGATTGCTTACATAAGCATCGACGGGAGTAAGTACTGTCTAGTTATTGTGGATGATTACTCTCGCTTCACTTGGGTATTCTTTTTACAGGAAAAATCTCAAACCCAAGAGACCTTAAAGGGATTCTTGAGACGGGCTCAAAATGAGTTCGGCTTAAGGATCAAGAAAATTAGAAGCGACAACGAGACGGAGTTCAAGAACTCTCAAATTGAAGGCTTCCTTGAGGAGGAGGGCATCAAGCATGAGTTCTCTTCTCCCTACACGCCACAACAAAATGGTGTTGTGGAGAGGAAGAATCGAACTCTATTAGACATGGCAAGGACCATGCTTGATGAGTACAAGACTTCGGATCGGTTTTGGGCCGAGGCGGTCAACACCGCTTGCTACGCCATCAACCGGTTATATCTACACCGAATCCTCAAGAAGACATCCTATGAACTCCTAACCGGTAAAAAGCCCAACATTTCATATTTTAGAGTCTTTGGTAGCAAATGCTTTATTCTTATTAAAAGAGGTAGAAAATCTAAATTTGCTCCTAAGACTGTAGAAGGCTTTTTACTTGGTTATGACTCAAACACAAGGGCATATAGGGTCTTTAACAAGTCCACTGGACTAGTTGAAGTCTCATGTGACGTTGTGTTTGATGAGACTAACGGCTCTCAAGAAGAGCAAGTTGATCTTGATGAGATAGGTGAAGAAGAGGCTCCATGCATCGCGCTAAGGAACATGTCCATTGGGGATGTGTGTCCTAAGGAATCCGAAGAGCCTCCAAATGCACAAGATCAACCTTCCTCCTCCACGCAAGCATCTCCACCAACTCAAAATGAGGATGAAGCTCAAGTTGATGAAGTAGAAGATCAAGCAAATGAGCCACCTCAAGATGATGGCAATGATCAAGGGGGAGATGCAAATGAGGAAGACAAGGAGGAAGAGGAACAAAGGCCGCCACACCCAAGAGTCCACCAAGCAATCCAACGAGATCACCCCGTCGACACCATCCTCGGCGACATTCATAAGGGGGTAACTACTAGATCTCGTGTTGCACATTTTTGTGAACATTACTCTTTTGTTTCCTCTATTGAGCCACACAGGGTAGAGGAAGCACTACAAGATTCGGATTGGGTGGTGGCAATGCAAGAGGAGCTCAACAACTTCACTAGGAATGAGGTATGACACTTGGTTCCTCGTCCTAACCAAAATGTTGTAGGAACCAAATGGGTCTTTCGCAACAAGCAAGATGAGCATGGTGTGGTGACAAGGAACAAAGCTCGACTTGTGGCCAAGGGATACTCTCAAGTCAAAGGTTTGGATTTCGGTGAAACCTATGCACCCGTAGCTAGGCTTGAGTCAATTCGCATATTATTGGCCTATGCTACTTACCATGGCTTTAAGCTTTATCAAATGGACGTGAAAAGTGCCTTCCTCAATGGACCAATCAAGGAAGAGGTCTATGTTGAGCAACCTCCCGGCTTTGAAGACAGTGAGTACCCTAACCATGTCTATAAGCTCTCTAAGGCGCTTTATGGGCTCAAGCAAGCCCCAAGAGCATGGTATGAATGCCTTAGTGATTTCCTTATTGCTAATGGATTCAAAGTCGGAAAGGCCGATCCTACACTCTTTACCAAAACACTTGAGAATGATTTGTTTGTATGCCAAATCTATGTTGATGATATTATATTTGGGTCTACTAACGAATCTACTTGTGAAGAGTTTAGTAGGATCATGACACAAAAGTTCGAGATGTCTATGATGGGGGAGTTGAAGTATTTTCTAGGATTCCAAGTCAAACAACTCCAAGAGGGCACCTTCATTAGCCAAACAAAGTACACTCAAGACATTCTTGCTAAGTTTGGAATGAAGGATGCCAAACCCATCAAGACACCCATGGGAACAAATGGGCATCTCGACCTCGACACGGGAGGTAAGTCCGTGGATCAAAAGGTATACCGGTCGATGATTGGTTCATTACTCTATCTATGTGCATCTCGACCGGACATTATGCTTTCCGTTTGCATGTGTGCAAGATTCCAATCCGACCCTAAGGAATCCCACCTTACGGCCGTAAAACGAATCTTGAGATATTTGGCTTATACTCCTAAGTTTGGGCTTTGGTACCCTCGGGGATCCACTTTTGATTTGATTGGTTATTCGGATGCCGATTGGGCGGGGTGTAAGATCAATAGAAAGAGCACATCGGGGACTTGCCAGTTCTTGGGAAGATCCTTAGTGTCTTGGGCTTCAAAGAAGCAAAATTCGGTCGCTCTTTCAACCGCCGAAGCCGAGTACATTGCCGCAGGCCATTGTTGCGCGCAATTGCTTTGGATGAGGCAAACCCTGCGGGACTACGGTTACAAATTAACCAAAGTCCCTTTGCTATGTGATAATGAGAGTGCAATCAAAATGGCCGACAATCCCATCGAGCATAGCCGCACTAAACACATAGCCATTCGGTATCATTTTCTTAGGGATCACCAACAAAAGGGAGATATCGAGATTTCTTACATTAACACTAAAGATCAATTAGCCGATATCTTTACCAAGCCTCTTGATGAACAAACTTTTACCAAACTTAGGCATGAGCTCAATATTCTTGATTCACGCAATTTCTTTTGCTAAAATTGCACACATAGCTCATTTATATACCTTTGATCATGTCTCTTTCATGTGCTATGACTAATATGTTTTCAAGTCTATCTCAAACCAAGTCATAGGTATATTGAAAGGGAATTGGAGTCTTCGGCGAAGATAAAGGCTTCCACTCCGTAACTCATCCTTCGCCGTCGCTCCAAGCCACTCTCCATCTTTGGGGGAGAGAGCAAAAGGACTTCATCTTTGGTATAATCTTCACTCATTTGTTTTGACCAAAGAGGGAGAAATTACTTCGAGGGCTCTAATGATTCCGTTTTTGGCGATTCATGCCAAAGGGGGAGAAAGTAAGAGCCCAAAGCAAAAGGACCGCACCACCACCAATTTCAAAAACTTTGTGTTTCCAAGGATATTATCAATTGGTTTTCCTATTATGTTCAAAAGGGGGAGAAAGTAGTATCGCAAAAATTATCAAAACCCTCTTGAACACTAAGAGGAGGATCTCATTTAGGGGGAGTTTTGTTAAGTCAAAGGAAAAGCATCTTAAACAGGGGGAGAAAATTTCAAATCTTGAGAATGCTTTGCAAAATCATATTCATTTACCTTTGACTATTTGCAAAAGAACTTTGAAAAGGATTTACAAAAGAGTTGGAAAAACAAAACATGTGGTGCAAGCGTGGTCCAAAATGTTATTTAAGAAAGAAACAATCCATGCATATCTTGTAAGTATTTATATTGGCTCAATTTCAAGCAACCTTTGCACTTACATTATGCAAACTAGTTCAATTATGCCCTTCTGTATTTGCTTTGGTTTGTGTTGGCATCAATCACCAAAAAGGGGGAGATTGAAAGGGAATTAGGCTTACACCTAGTTCCCAAATAATTTTGGTGGTTGAATTGCCCAACACAAATAATTGGACTAACTAGTTTGTTCTAGTGTATAAGTTATACAGGTGCTAAAGGTTCACACTTAGCCAATAAAAAGACCAAGAGTTGGGTTCAACAAAAGAGCAAAGGACCAACCGAAGGCACCTCTGGTCTGGCACACCGGACTGTCCGGTGTGCCACCGGACAGTGTCCGGTGCACCACCGGACAGTGTCCGGTGCACCAGAGGACTCCAACTCAAACTCGCCACCTTCGGGAATTTCCAGAGGCACTCGCGCTATAATTCACCGGACTGTCCGGTGTACACCGGACAGTGTCCGGTGCGCCAAGGAGGAACAGCCTCAGGAACTCGCCAGCTTCGGGAAACTCCAACGGCTAGTCCGCTATAATTCACCGGACATGTCCGGTGTGCACCGGACTGTCCGGTGCAACTCCGGAGCAACGGCTATTCGGCGCCAACGGCTACCTGCAGCGCATTTAATGCGCGCTCTGCGCGCGCAGAAGGCAGGCGCGCCCATTCCGGCGCACCGGACAAGGAACAGTAGATGTCCGGTGTGCACCGGACATCCAGGCGGGCCCACAAGTCAGAAGCTCCAACGGTCAGAATCCAACGGCAGTGATGACGTGGTGGGAGCACCGGACTGTCCGGTGCGCCATCGAACAGACAGCCTCCCAACGGCCACTTTTGGTGGTTGGAGCTATAAATACCCCAACCACCCCACCATTCATTGTATCCAAGTTTTCCACTTCCCAACTACTACAAGAGCTCTAGCATTCAATTCTAGACACACCAAAGAGATCAAATCCTCTCCAAATTCCACACAACGCCATAGTAACTAGAGAGAGTGATTTGCTTGTGTTCTTTCGAGCTCTTGCGCTTGGATTGCTTTCTTCTTTCTTGATTCTTTCATTGCGATCAAACTCACTTGTAATTGAGGCAAGAGACACCAAATTTGTGGTGGTCCTTGTGGGAACTTTGTGTTCCAAGTGATTGAGAAAAGAAAGCTCACTCGGTCGGAAGGACCGTTTGAGAGAGGGAAGGGTTGAAAGAGACCCGGCCTTTGTGGCCTCCTCAACGGGGAGTAGGTTTGCGAGAACCGAACCTCGGTAAAACAAATCCGTGTGTCACACTCTTCATTTGCTTGTGATTTGTTTTGCGCCCTCTCTCGCGGACTCGTTTATATTTCTAACGCTAACCCAGCTTGTAGTTGTGTTTATATTTGTAAATTTCAGTTTCGCCCTATTCACCCCCCCTCTAGGCGACTATCAAAAGCGCCATGTTGCCCTCGATGGGCGCTGAACATGGTGTCTCCGGTGAGCTGCAAGCGGGTAATCCGAGTGGACGTCCGTGCCCCGTTCGTTAGGGGTCGGCTAGGGGCCCAGAGGCACGCCTAAAAGTACCTGCGGGTGATCTGCCGGACCCGGTCCCCTGGCGACGGGGTCCGAGGGCTCGATGCCTCCCTCTGATGGGATTCCGTTACAAGATCGTTCCCGCTGGTCTCGGAAATGTCCTAGGGTACCTCAGGAGCGCAGCCCGAGCCTTGGTTATGTATCGAACGTACCCATGGTCATCCCTCGCTCGGCGTCTGAGGCGGCTGTGAACCCTTCGAGGGCCAGCCTTCAAACCCCTGATCAGTAATGGGCGCGGAGCCCGAGTAGCCTGAGGCGGCCGTGGAACCCTTCGGGGGGCCAGCCTTCGAACCTCTGACCAGTAGTGGGTGTAGGGCCCACGCGATCTGAGGCGGCTGTCGAACCCTTCGGGGGGCCAGCCTTCGAACCTCTGATCAGTAGGGAGGCTCGGAGCCTGGTTCCTTCACGGGGAAGGATCCTTTTCGGGGTATCCCCCTTTCCCGGTCCCTGTTGCAAGAGAGAGAAAGAGGAAAAAAGGAAAAGGATACGAAATCGAACGACGCGGCGTACCTTTACTGGCGCGGTCATTATGGCGGAGGCGAAGCGTCGCCCGCTTCTCCTACCAGAGGCGCCGCCTGTCCTGCCGCAGAGTTAATGCGACGGGGCGAGTGGTTGGCGGGGCGGTCGTTGCGCGTGCGCGAGCCGTTCGAGGAACGGAACACGGGCGCGTTGTCTTCACGCCGTGAGAGAGGGTTCTCTCACTGCCCCTGGATGGGATGTGAGCTTGGCTGACGACGTGACTGCTGCTCCTGCCCGCCTGCCGCCGTCATTACTGCCGGCCCATTTTTGGCCGCACTGACCGCCGCGCCAGGCTGGCGCTGCTGGGTCGTGCGCTGGGTCGCCTTGAGTCGCGGTATTGGTTCCGCAGTCGAGGAGGCGAGGTGGTGGCGCAAGTGGCGGTGCAGTTGCATGCACGAAGCAGTCGGCGCGCCGGTTGCATGACGCGTGGGCCTGGGCCTCCAGGCTGGGCGTGTCGGGAGTCGGAGAAGGGCGTCCACTTGGCGCGGTTGCATGCCGCATGCATGGCTGCCCGCCTCTTTCGCCCGTTGGTCTGGGCAAAAGTGGAGGGTCACTTGTAACCGCTGGGCGGTCGTGCGTACCGCGCGCGGCGGTTTGGCTTCTTCTGCTCTGAGTCGGTTTGCATGACGTGTGGGACCTAGCCCCCGCGCCGCAGGGGGGACCTTGGAGTGTGTTGGAGAAGACTCAGCCCGCGACGGTCGGGGGCACAAGTAGGGAGAGTCGCCTTTAAAAGGAGGGCGACCCCTTTTGGAAGGCGACCATGTCTTCGCTCTCCCTTACGCATCGTGTCTTTCCACCTTCCAAGCCCCCGGATGGGGGATACCCGCCGTCTTTTCGCCTCATCGTTGGAGGAACGCAACTCCGTGGGAGTTGGTACCTTTCAGCCACCGTTCGGCTTCAAGGATTTTCATCATGCAGCCCGGCTGCACCCCTCCGCCGGCGGTCACCCAAGATGGTGACCTCCAGCTTGATGGTGGGGGAAAGCGAGCCGGGCTGCGGCCTCTACCCCTCCCTCAGCCTCAAGGATTTTCATCACCAGGGCTGGGGAGGGGAGTGTGCCGAGTTGGGGTCAGCCCCTGCGTGGGCGGTGGCCTGCTCCTTCACTCAGTGATCGGAGGGAAGGGCGGTCGTCGTCCGTGGCGCCGGCAGCTGCACCGTGCCTGGCTCTCGGACGCGAGTGGCTTCGGAGCCGCTCGCGGCGCCGGCGTCTGCCACGGCAGCTGGAAGGGGTTCTTCCGCCGACGAGATAGCCAGGGCCGTCCACGGACCGACCTCCAACTCTACGGCCTTCTGCCCGTCCTTGCCTGACGAGTCTGGGCATGGGCGGGGGCCTCTTGGCAGCAGCATCCGCCCTGAGGTCAGTGCTGCCGCTGTTCGGCCCCCCGGAGCAGAAGTCATCATCGTCGCTGCTGTTGGAGCGGGCGACGGTGCGCCGTTCGTCGGTCTTCTGTTGCTCCGCAGGCCCTCCCCCATCGAGTGGGGTTGTTCGTACCTGCGGAGGGGGAACCGGAGTTCCGTTTGTAATGGCACTTTGGATGCCAGTGTTTTTTGTTCATTGTGGCTGTCGAGGCCTGAACATGTATGTAATTTCGGCACGGAGCCGTGTTTTTTCCTCATTTTCGAGCACTAAGACTCGCCTGTTGGTTGTCTGAACCGCTTCACCAAGCGTGAGTTGCCCCGTGTCAAGGTGACGAGTGAGGTATCCGTATCCCGGAGGCGTAGGAGTCCCTCGGCTCGGTCGGCCTTGTTGTCTAAGGCTTCTCTAGCTTAGTTAAAGGGACCCCTTGGCCGCTCTTCGATGAGCCGAGGCCAGGGGTAGCGATATCAGCATGAACAGGGGCAGAGTTGGCTCGAAAAGGAAACCTGGTTGACCGGAGCCCAGCTGGGTCGTCCGTTAGTGGGACTGACGCCGGAGTTGACCCTCCGAGGCCTCGGGTCGGGCTGGCGCCCTTGGAAGATGGTTGGCCGAGGCCCCGGAGTGACCGACCGAGCCGCCTGCTCGGGCCAGATTTCCGAAGAAGACCCTGGCAGCGATTGCCCGGGTGTGGCGATGACATCGTCCTTCGGAGCGGAGATCCTTGGACCGCGTCATCGTCCGAGGCTAGGTCGGATCTCGCCGAGGGTGTCGTCGATGCCGAGGGTGCTGCTGCCCCCTTCCAGCGTCAAGACCCGAGCCTGCAGGATCAGATTGTCTTGTAGCGTGTGTCTCCTGCGGCCGCCGAGGCCAGAACACACCCTCGCTGTGTTGTAAAGCTGCGTCTCTTTTCCTCTTGTTTCGAGTATCTGGACTTTTTTGTCGGTAACAGGGATGTTTGTGCGAGCGAGAGTTGCTTCTCGCGGAAGGTGATGAGTGAGGTATCCATATCCCGGAGGCGTAGGAGTCCCTCGGCTCGGTCGGCCTTGCCGCTTACGCGCACTTTTACCCGTCCATGAGGCTCTGTCACCGACTCAGTCGAGAAGGTTCGAAGGATCACTTCGGCAGAAGAACTTCCGAACGTGAAGACTTGTTCGGTCCGCGGAACCACTTATCCGGACGTGAGTTACTTATCGCAGAAGGTGATGAGTGAGGTATCCGTATCCCGGAGGCGTAGGAGTCCCTCGGCTCGGTCAGCCTTGGCTGCTTACGTGTACTCCGTCGTTTTCAGGATCCACTTTTCGAAGTAGTCAAAAAGCACGAAAGACATTCTGGCAGAAGAGATCTTTTTTCGAGGAAAATTTCAACGCAGAGGGGGTTCCCCCCCTTTTAGCCCCCGAGGGAGGGTCGGGCTTTGCCGAGGCGAGGCCGACCCTTCCTTGATGACTAAACTTTGCGTGGGTGCGAGGTATATGAACAACTTGAAAACATCTTAAGGGTAGAAGCGACGTAGCTGTTGGATGTTCCAAGCGTTGCCGTAGACCTCGCCTTGACTGTTGGCCAGCTTGTACGTTCCGGGCTTCAGAACTTTGGCGATGACGAATGGCCCCTCCCAGGGGGGCATGAGCTTATGCCTCCCTCGGGCGTCTTGTCGCAGCCGAAGCACCAGGTCGCCTACCTGGAGGTCTCGGGACCAGACCCCTCGGGCGTGGTAGCGTCGCAGGGACTGCTGGTATCGCGCCGAGTGTAGTAAGGCCTTGTCCCGAGCCTCTTCCAGCTGGTCCAGCGAGTCTTCTCGGCTAGCTTGGTTGCTTTGATCGCTGTAGGCCCCCGTCCTCGGGGAGCCGTATTCCAGGTCTGTGGGCAAGACAGCCTCGGCCCCGTAGACTAGGAAGAACGGCGTGAAACCCGTGGCTCGGCTCGGCGTTGTCCTCAGGCACCAGACCACCGAGGGGAGTTCCTTCATCCATCGCTTGCCGAACTTGTTGAGGTCGTTGTAAATCCGAGGCTTGAGCCCTTGTAGAATCATGCCGTTGGCACGCTCTACTTGTCCATTTGACATGGGATGAGCCACGGCGGGCCAGTCCACCCGGATGTGGTGATCCTCGCAGAAGTCCAAGAACTTTCTGCCGGTGAACTGGGTGCCGTTGTCGGTGATGATGGAGTTCGGGACCCCGAAGCGATGGATGATGTTGGTGAAGAACGCCACCGCCTGCTCGGACCTGATGCTGTTCAGAGGTCGGACCTCGATCCACTTGGAGAATTTGTCGATGGCGACCAGCAGGTGCGTGTAGCCCCCGGGTGCCTTCTGCAAGGGGCCGACGAGGTCCAAACCCCACACAGCAAAGGGCCAGGTGATGGGTATTGTCTGTAGAGCCTGAGCGGGCAGGTGGGTTTGCTTCGCATGGAATTGACACCCTTCGCAGGTGCGGACAATTCTTGTGGCGTCGGCCACCGCCGTCGGCCAGTAGAAGCCCTGTCGGAAGGCATTTCCGACAAGGGATCGAGGCGCTGCGTGATGGCCGCAAGCCCCCGAGTGTATCTCCCGCAGGAGTTCCTAACCTTCGGTGACGGAGATGCATCGCTGGAGGATGCCTGAGGGGCTGCGGTGGTAGAGCTCCTTCTCATTGCCCAGCAAGACGAACGACTTGGCGCGTCGCGCCACCCGTCGAGCCTCGGCTCGGTCGAGGGGTAGCTCTCCTTGGTCGAGATATTGCAGGTACGGGGTCTGCCAGTTTCGATCAGGCGTGGCCCCGCTTCGCTCCTCCTCGATGCGCAGTGCCTCACCCTCAGGGGCCGAGGGTACCTCGGGCTGAGCTGAGGGTGCCTCGGGCCGTGCCGAGGGTACTTCGGGCTGGGCCGAGGGTACCTCGGACTGGGCCGAGGTCGCCTCAGGCTCGGGCGTGTCGTCGATCTTGACGGAGGGTTGATGCAGATCCCGGGAGAAGACGTCCAGGGGAACCGTTGTTCGTCCCGAGGCTATTTTAGCCAGCTCGTCCGCAGTCTCGTTGTAGCGCCGAGCGATGTGGTTAAGCTCGAGCCCGTAGAACTTGTCTTCCAGGCGCCGAACCTCATCGTAGTAGGCCTCCATCTTCGGGTCACGGCAGTGGGAGTTCTTCATGACTTGGTCGATGACGAGCTGCGAGTCACCGCGGGCGTCGAGGCGCCGGACCCCTAGCTCGATGGCGATTCGCAACCCGTTGACCAGAGCCTCATACTCAGCCACATTGTTGGACGCCGGGAAGTGGAGGCGTAGCACATAGCGTAGGTGTTTCCCGAGGGGCGAGATGAAGAGTAGGCCTGCGCCGGCTCCTGTCTTCATCAATGACTCGTCGAAAAACATGGTCCAGAGCTCCGGTTGGATCGGAGCCGTCGGTAGCTGGGTGTCGACCCATTCAGCCACGAAGTCCGCCAAGACCTGGGACTTGATGGCCTTCCGAGGGACGAACGAGATTGTCTCGCCCATGATTTCCACCGCCCACTTTGCGATCCTACCCGAGGCCTCTCGGCACTGGATGATCTCCCCCAGGGGGAAGGATGACACCACAGTTACCGGATGAGACTCGAAGTAGTGTCGCAACTTCCGCCGTGTCAGGATCACTGCATATAGCAGCTTCTGAACTTGTGGGTAGCGGATCTTGGTTTCGGACAGTACCTCGCTGACGAAGTAAACTGGCCTCTGAACAGGCAATGCATGCCCCTCTTCTTGCCTCTCGACCACAATCGCTAACCACCTGAGTGGTCGCGGCGATGTAGACCAAGAGGGCTTCTCCGGCAGCTGGAGGCACCAAGATAGGCGCCTTTGAGAGGAGCGCCTTCAAGTTCCCGAGAGCTTCCTCGGCCTCGAGGGTCCAAGTGAAGCACTCGGCCTTTCTTAAGAGGCGGTACAGAGGTAGACCTCTTTCGCCGAGACGTGAGATGAAACGGCTCAGAGCCGCGAGACATCCCATGACCCTCTGTACGCCTTTCAAGTCCTTGATGGGCCCCATGCTGGTGATGGCTGCAATCTTCTCCGGGTTGGCTTTGATGCCCCGCTCGGAGACGATGAACCCCAAGAGCATGCCTCGGGGCACCCCAAAGACACACTTCTCGGGATTGAGCTTGACGCCTTTCGCCTTGAGGCATCGGAATGTCACTTCAAGGTCGGAAAGGAGGTCGGAAGCTTTCCTCGTCTTGACTACGATGTCATCGATGTAGGCCTCGACCGTGCGACCGATGTGTTCGCCGAACACATGGTTCATGCACCGCTGGTACGTCGCGCCCGCATTCCTCAAGCCGAACGGCATGGTGACATAGCAGTACATGCCGAAGGGCGTGATGAAAGAAGTCGCGAGCTGGTCGGACTCTTTCATCCTGATTTGATGATACCCTGAGTAGGCATCGAGGAAAGACAGGGTTTCGCACCCAGCGGTGGAATCCACGATTTGATCGATGCGAGGCAGAGGGTAGGGAACCTTCGGACATGCTTTGTTGAGACCTGTGTAGTCTACACACATCCGCCATTTCCCCCCTTTCTTTCTCACAAGCACAGGGTTGGCAAGCCATTCGGGATGGAATACCTCTTTGATGAACCCTGTCGCCATCAGCTTGTGGATCTCCTCGCCTATCGCTCTGCGCTTCTCCTCGTCGAATCGGCGCAGAGGCTGCTTGACGGGTCGGGCTTCGGCCCGAATATCCAGCGAGTGCTCGACGACATCCCTCGGTATGCCGAGCATGTCCGAGGGACTCCACGCGAAGACATCGGCGTTCGCGCGGAGGAAGTCGACGAGCACTGCTTCCTATTTGGGATCGAGCCCGGAGCCGATCCGGATTTGCTTGGAGGCATCAATGCTGGGGTCGAGGGGGACGGCCTTAACCGTCTCCACTGGCTCAAAGTTGCCGGCATGACGTTTCACGTCTGGCGCCTCCTTAGAGAGGCTTTCCAAGTCGGCGATGTGGGCCTCGGACTCGGCGAGGGCCTCGGCGTACTCCACGCACTCCACGTCGCATTCGAACGCGTGCTTGTACGTGGGGCCGACGGTGATGACCCCGTTGGGGCCTGGCATCTTGAGCTTCAGGTAGGTGTAGTTGGGGACGGCCATGAACTTCGTGTAGCATGGCCTTCCCAGTACCGCGTGGTAGGTTCCTCGGAACCCGACCACCTCGAACGTTAGAGTCTCCCTTCGGAAGTGGGAGGGCATTCCGAAGCAGACGGGAAGGTCGAGTCATCCGAGGGGCTGGGCGCGCTTCCCGGGAATGATCCCGTGGAAGGGCGCAGCGCCTGCTCGGACGGAGGACAGATCGACGCGCAGGAGCCCAAGGGTCTCAGCGTAGATGATGTTGAGGCTGCTGCCTCCGTCCATAAGGACCTTGGTGAGCCTGACGTCGCCGATGACGGGGTCGACGACGAGCGGGTATTTCCCCGGGCTCGGCACGTGGTCGGGGTGGTCGGCTTGGTCGAAGGTGATGGGCTTGTCGGACCAGTCTAGGTAGACTGGCGCCGCCACCTTCACCGAGCAGACCTCCCGGCGCTCTTGCTTGCGGTGCCGAGCCGAGGCATTCGCCGCTTGCCCACCGTAGATCATGAAGCAGTCGCGGACCTCGGGGAACTCTCCTGCTTGGTGATCTTCCTTCTTGTCGTCGTCGCGGGCCCTGCCACCCTCCGTGGGTGGCCCGGCCCTGTGGAAGTGGCACCGAAGCATGACACACTCCTCAAGGGTGTGCTTGACGGGCCCCTGATGATAGGGGCACGGCTCCTTGAGCATCTTGTCGAAGAGGTTGGCACCTCCGGGGGGCTTCCGACGGTTTTTGTACTCGGCGGCGGCGACAAGGTCCGCGTCGGCGGCGTCGCGTTTCGCTTGCGACTTCTTCTTGCCTTTCTTCTTGGCGCCGCGCTGAGTCGACGCCTCGGGAGCATCTTCCGGTGGGCGGCCCTGGGTCTGCTTGTCCTTTCGGAAGATAGCCTCGACCGCCTCCTGGCCGGAGGCGAACTTGGTGGCGATGTCCATCAGCTCACTCGCCCTGGTGGGGGTCTTGCGACCCAACTTGCTCACCAGGTCGCGGCAGGTGGTGCCGGCGAGGAACGCGCCGATGACATCCGAGTCGGTGATGTTGGGCAGCTCAGTGCGCTGCTTCGAGAATCGCTGGATGTAATCCCGGAGAGACTCTCCCGGCTGCTGCCGGCAGCTTCAGAGATCCCTGGAATTCCCGGGGCGCACGTACGTGCCCTGGAAATTGCCGGCGAAGGCTTGGACTAGGTCGTCCCAGTTGGAGATCTGCCCCGGAGGCAGGTGCTCCAACCAGGCGCGAGTGGTGTCGGAGAGGAACAGGGGGAGGTTGCGGATGATGAGGTTGTCGTCGTCCGTTCCACCCAGTTGGCAGGCCAGGCGGTAGTCCACGAGCCACAGTTCTGGTCTCGTCTCCCCCGAGTACTTTGTGATAGTAGTCGGGGGTTGGAACCGGGTCGGGAATGGTGCCCGTCGGATGGCCCGGCTGAAGGCCTGCGGACCGGGCGGTTCGGGCGAGGGACTCCGATCCTCCCCACTGTCATAGCGTCCCCCACGCCTGGGGTGGTAGCCTCGGCGCACCCTCTCATCGAGGTGGGCCCGACGGTCGCGGTGATGGTGCTCGTTGCCGAGGCGGCCTGGGGCCGCAGGCGCGGTGTTGCGCGTGCGCCCGGTGTAGACCGAGGCTTCCCTTATGAATCGGGAAGTCGCGGCATGAGGTTCTGAGCGGTATCCCTGCCTTCGGGAGGCAGAGCTCTCGGCCCGTCGGACCGCGGCGCCTTCCAGGAGATTCTTGAGCTCCCCCTGGATTCGCCGACCCTCGGTGGTTGATGGCTCCGGCATCGCGCGGAGAAGCATCGCTGCGGCAGCCAGGTTCTGGCCGACGCCACTAGATGCGGGTGGCGGCCTGACCCTGGCGTCGTCGGCGACGCGGTGCTGGAAACCCTGGGGCAGATGACGTATTTCTCCGGCCGGGGGTTGGCCCGCCCATGCCTGCCCGACGTCCCGGCGGATCGGCTCAAGCGCCCCTGCTCCCTCGTCGAGCCTGGCCTGCACCCCGCGGATTCGCTCGAGCTGTGGGTCATGGCCCCCTGCCTGAATGGGGACCACAGCTAGCTCCCGTGGGATGTCAACGCGGGGCACCGGCCTAGGGAGATCACCGTCCTCCGGCATGCCGAGATGATTGCCTTCGGAGGGACCCCCTAGATCGACGTGGAAACATTCGCGGCTTGGGCCGCAGTCCTCGTCGCCGAGGCTGCGGCTACCGTCGGAACAGTCGGAGAGGCAGTAGTCACATGCGGTCATGAAGTCCCGCATGGCACTGGGGCTGCCAAGTCCAGAGAAATCCCAACAGATGCTGGGCCCGTCGTCTTCCTCGGACCCAGAGGGCCCGTAGGTCGAGACGTCCGTCAGCCGGTCCCAAGGCGACCGCATGCGAAACCCCAGAGGGTTTGGACTCGCCTCTACGAGAGTGTCCGCCAAAGCGAGGTCGCTAGGCGGGTTGAGGCTGAATCCAAATGACGTAGGATGGGAATTGGTCGGTACCTTTTGGTCGACGAGCAGCGACGAAGTCACGTCAGGGACTGACTGCACCGTCGTCTCAGGTACGAGGGCGACGTCCAGCAAGCTTTGCGCAAGCGCGCTGGCGTTGTCCGCTTGCTCGGGATTGGCGTGTCGCGGGGAGACGGCGCTCATCTTTGTCTCAAGCGCGGAGTCGATACCCGGTGCGCCCCCCGTTGGGGTGCCGGCGCTGTCGACTCGCTCGACAGCCGACGAGGCGCTGCCTCCTGCTTGGCCTTGGTTGCCCTGCCTTCCCCTCCGCCGACAGGGAAGAAGGCGGGACGAGCTCGAAGGTTGTTCTTCCGCCACGCGGGGAAAACGTCGTCGATTCCGCCGCCAGCGGGCGGGCTATCGGTCGCCATTGTCGTTGTCGTGCGTCGGTGGAAGGAGTATCATGTCGTAGCTGCCGTCGAGGGACATGAACTCAAGACTCCCGAAACGGAGCACCGTCCCGGGTTGGAGAGGTTGCTGGAGACTGCCCATCTGGAGCTTGACGGGAAGCTGTTCGTCAACACGCAGCAGGCCCCTACCTGGCGCGCCAACTGTCGGCGTTTCGAGACCGGGGGGTCCCTTGGGCCGACGAGTGAGTGTCGCCGCGTGCCCCAGCCCAGATGGGTTGAGCGCGAGGGCGAGCGCGAAGGGGGGAGAGCGAGGCGGCCGGAGACCGGCGTGAGAGAGGTGGGAATCCCGCAGCCTTCGTGTTCGTCCCGCGCCCAGGTCGGGTGCGCTTGCAATAGGGGGTTACAAGCGTCCACGCGGGAGAGGGAGCGAGCGGCCCCAAGCGAGCGCCTGTCTCGTCCTCGTCCCCGCGCGGTCAACCTTCTCTGAGAGGGCCCTGGTCCTTCCTTTTATAGGCGTAAGGAGAGGATCCAGGTGTACAATGGGGGGTGTAGCAGAGTGCTACGTGTCTAGCGGGGGAGAGCTAGCGCCCTAAGTACATGCCGTCGTGGCAGCCGGAGAGATTTTGGCACCCAGCTGGTGCGATGTCGTGGCCGTCGGAGGAGCGATGGAGCCTGGCGGAGGGACAACTGTCGGAGCGGTTGGGTCCTTGCTGACGTCCTCTTGCTTCCGTAAGGGGGCTGAGAGCCGCCGTCGTCACAGAGCATGCGGGGCGCCTTCATTGCCTATCTGGCGGAGCTAGCCAGATGGGACGCCGGTCTGGTTCCCTGCGGCCCGAGTCAGCTCGGGGTAGGGTGATGATGGCGCTTCCTGTTGACGTGGCTGGCCTGCGCCCTAGGTTGGGCGATGTGGAGGCTCCTCCGAAGCCGAGGTCGAGTCTGTCTTCCGTGGCCGAGGCCGAGTCCGAGCCCCTGGGTCGGGCGAGGCGGAGGTCATCGGCTGAGGCCAGGGCGGAGTCCGAGCCCTGGGGTCGGGCGAAGCGGAGTTCGTCGTCTTCTGGGACTTAGCCCGAGTCCGAGCCCTGGGTCGAGCGGAGCGGAGTTCGCCGTCTTCCGGGACTTAGCCCGAGTCCGATCCCTGGGTCAAGCGGAGCGGAGTTCGCCGTCTTCCGGGACTTAGCCCGAGTCCGAGCCCTGGGTCGGGCAGAGCGGAGTTCGTCGTCTTCCGGGACTTAGCCCGAGTCCGAGCCCTGGGTCGGGCGGAGCGGAGTTCACCGTCTTCCGGGGCTGAGCCCGAGTCCGAGCCCTGGGTCGGGCGAAGCGGAGCTTCCTATGGTGCCTTCGGCTGGGCATGACTGCCTGTCAGCCTCACTCTGTCAAATGGCACCGCAGTCGGAGTGGCGCAGGCGGCGCTGTCCTTCTGTCAGGCCGGTCAGTGGAGCGGTGAAGTGACGTCGGTCACTTCGGCTCTGCCGGGGGGGAGGGGGCGTCAGGATAAAGGTGTCAGGCCACCTTTGCATTAAATGCTCCTGCGACTTGGTCGGTCGGTGCGGCGATTTAGTCAGGGTTGCTTCTTAGCGAAGGCAGGGCCTCGGGCGAGCCGGAAATATGTTCGCCGTTGGAGGGGGGTCTCGGGCGAGACGGAAATCCTCCGGGGTCGGCTGCCCTTGTCCGAGGCTAGGCTCGGGCGAGGCATGATCGAGTTGCTCGAATGGACTGATCCCTGACTTAGTCGCACCCATCAGGCCTTAGCAGCTTTATGCTGATGGGGGTTACCAGCTGAGAATTAGGAGTCTTGAGGGTACCCCTAATTATGGTCCCCGACACATATATATAGTTTCTTTATATAACACAAATCAATATAAATTATAGTGGTCAGAAACAAAAGTTTTGTTTGTAGAGATCACAGTTCAGATCAAATTTTTATATATCACATAGGTAAACCTTGTTTAAATGGATAGCTATTCAAACATGTTTCAAACCTTTATAGCGATATGTGCTATATTTTAATTGATCTTTGTGCCTGATCTCAATGTGTCTACCATTTAACTTGCATAAATGCATTTCATATGACGAGTGAGAAACTATAATTCTAATCTTGTGGCATCTCTCGTGAGGTGGCTCGAGTGGCATCAAACCTTAGCTGCTGCCCCTTCCTCCTCTCCTCTCTGCTTTGCCTTCCACCAGAGTAAGCGGGCGAAAGTCCTGAGCGTCTTGCGAGGATGATGTGGGCGGGTCCTCCTCGTGTTGCCTGTCACTGTTTAGCGTGTCCTAAGCATGACCCGACCTATTGTCCATTGGACCAATGCCGACACCGTCCAATCACCGTGTCGTGTCTGGGCCTTAAATATGGCATGGCGGGCTAGGTCCGACACGACCTAATTTTATTTTTTCTCTATTTTTAAATAAGTATCTATATTATGCTTGTGTATATAAAATATAAAACTTGTGTTCGATTGGCTAAGTGGGTGTGAATACGTGTTTGGAATCAACAATCATTGTTCGAAGTTTAAATCCCAGCTTGTACATAATTTTAGCTTTGTTTACCATTTAAACATGGGAAGTAAAGAGAGGTGCATTGAAGGGGTGTAAGCAACCGAAAGTGCCGAGCCGCTTGTATTATGCTTGAGTATATAATTTTATCATTTTTTGCTATTTAAACGTGGAGGAAGAAATGCACAGAAGGGGGTGACGCCCGAAAAACTCCTGTTTAGGGCTAGTATGGGAACCACAATTTTCAAAGGGATTTCTATTTTTTCAATAAAAATTAGTTCATTTTCCCTTGGGAAAATATAAATTCCATGGAAAAATATAGTTCCCAAACTAGCCCTTAATATTACTACTAACCATTGCTGGTGTTGCAACGGCACAACAATCATATTTGTCAAAAAAATTAAAATTAAAGTACACTCTCCCCCACAAAAAAAACTTAAAATGAAAAGGAGACATATGACCCACATACTAGATATTAAACTACAATTATTGTACTTTACCTTAGCCAGAAGACCAAGAAAGGTATGAATTGAAAAGGAGAATTGTCCCTTTCTTATAGCTAGCTTGACCGCTTTGTCCTCCTTTGGCTAGCGAGGTGGAACTATCCGGGAGTGCTGCACTCCTGCAGCGTCGTGTCATGTTGAGTTTGGGTCTTTTCTCACGTCTTATCTAGGATGTAAAGACCCACGTCACTTGAGAACGTACGACGATAGTGGAACCATTTGTCACACCCGGATTTTAGCAGGCCAAAACCCGGGAGCGAGCTCAAATGTGTGCTAGGATCAAGTATCACACATATGATGACTCATGATACAGAAATGAATGTCACATTATTAATATATAACAAAGTTCTGTATAAAATAGTTAAATAATTAAATCATACGAAGACAACGATCCAACAACCCAAAGTTGACTGGGAGACGATGGCATAGCCCACACACGAACTCATCACAACGTCCTTCATGCGCCTCATCTTGTGGTACCTGTTCTTGACGTGGGGGATGTGAGTACAGCAAGGGTGAGCTCACATACGTTCATCGCTCAACAAGTTGTGGAGAATAATGTGCATGAACTCACCAAAGGTGGGACCTCATGTGAAGTGTAAGGCTTACCAAAGTAGATGGTTAAAGCTGAGCATTGCTTTTAAAGTTGGTCAAAATTTTATTAGCAGTTACTAGGTATAAGTAGATACCAACCTAATTAAGTAAGAGATCAAAATTAATAACAACACCCGCGATGCAATGCATATGACAAATTAAGTTTAATTCCATAGATTAATGTTGCGAGAGTCTTGAGTCACTCTTGACCGCGAGCACGGCTGATATACCAGTTTTACACTCTACAGAGGTTGCACATCTTTACCCATAAGTCATGTAACCCATTTGCCACAGGGTTGATCGGACCCCATACACCTCTACCGAGGAAGCGAGGCAGGGTAGCACTATGAGGCCTTTCTAAAGTTCCACTAGTTCGAGAATACCCACTACAGTTTTAGGACGAAGGAAGCATAGGAATCCCTCGTCCGAACTGTCATCGCAATAGTTCGCCCCGAGAACCTCCCTATACTCTAGCAGCGACGCCTCCCCGCTTGCCCCTTTCGGGTAAGATAATCTCTCCATAGCTTTCCTAGTTACTTGGCCAAGGGCGTCCCATTCCACCCTTGTGGTAGCACTGTTATTTCAAGTTAAGCTCCATGTTCCAATTAACACAATGATCTTGTTATGAACAATAATTAAACAACAACATAACTAGAACATGATCATAATATGACATTAATTTCTCAAAACCAGGTAGAGAAATAACAATACTACCCAAAACTTCATTTGTTTGCAAGGTGTGGGATAAACAATACTAGGAAAACCTATTGGGTCCCATCAAATTAACTTGAGCATGTCACAGTGATTAACAAAGAATATTATTGGGTAAATATGACTGATCAAGGGCACAACTTGTCTTAGACTCGAGATTCCCAGGTACCAACTTGGTCTTCAAGTGACACGTAACCTCGCTGCTACTCGTAGCAATACAAACAAACATGGTATAGGAAAAATTAGCATCACACCAAACATAAGAACAAACTGCATAATAATGTTCTACGCGTTATAACTAGATCGTAGGTTCAAGAATCACTAAATTCAGAGCTACAATTATAAAGTTATGATTTTTCGAAGGTTAAGTGTCTACTATAAAGAAAAGGAGATACAAGATTTTAATCATAGGTTTCATGGCAATACAAGGTTACTAGATGATAAAAATATTAATATGAGATTAGTGCAACTGGAATGGATCAAAAAGGAGTTAAAATGAATTACTTATGAATTATACAAGTTTCTAGAATTATTTTTATACTAGAAATCATTTTCTGTTTTTAATTCTGAACTTCTCTAAAGACTCTGGACTCTGGACACAAATACTAGACATTACAGGGGCTAGGGTGCAAAGTTCTAGGCTCGGTTGTAATTACTTTACACAGGCTGAGGATGGCGGGTTGATTCCCATTAAACCCAGGGGCTCTTTAGATAAATTACAACGACGAAGGGCCACGTAGGGATTCCAATCGTCCGATCAAAGTCGGACTACCCAGATTAGATCAACTCTCATCGAACCAGTACGCACTGGTTTCCGCCCGATCCGAGATCAATGGCGGAGACATCAGATGACTGCGACTGCCTCCCGATCGACCGATCCAAGATCAACAGCCCGCAGACGATTTGGACGAAAGGGTATAACGTTTCTAATCCCACCTGTTACCCACGGATCCAAAGGCCAACAAGTAACTCAACGAACCGGTACAACCAAATCTAATCTCGACCGCCCACCAGGTAATCGATGGCCCGACGCATCTCCGCTCCCGACAGCCGACAACGGTGGCGCCGCCGACCTCCACGACGGAGGGATAGCCGGAGCCACGTCGTTCGATGGTGCAAGACACTATCCCTAATCTGAAGGCGGCTACATGATCTAGAGAACATGTCAAATGCGTGGGATGAGATCTTACCAGAGATTAAATTTCCGGGGCAACCCGGCGACGGCAAAGGTGGACCTGGCCGTGCCATGCCACACCGGCAAGAAATCGTGTGCATCCTAGGCGAAATCCTAGCACGAACGCGCCACAGGCACCCATAGTACCCAACCCCAAACCTCCAGGCCACCGCATAGGGTTAGAACAGCTGTGCCAATGGGAAATGACTTCTGCGGCTCTCAACTCTCTCTGCCCTCGTAGTGATGCATTCACGACGCGGCGCAGTCCTTGTAGTGCGTCGCGGAAGGAGCGTGGGCGCTGTTTTTTATGCCCCAAGGCTATCGACCAGAGGATGGGGTTCAGATGTGATTCCGGCAAGCGAGGGAGGAGTTGTTGCGCTGGCGCGTGGATATGGTTAGGTGAAGAAGAGCAAGTTGACAACGTGGGCCCACACGACCGTGAAAGTAGGATCTGCGCTGCGTGAAACGAGAGGTGGGCCGCGCGGTAAAGGAAATGGCTGGGCCGACGTAGGGAATGGGCCGAGGGAAGGGGTTTTGGGCCCAGCGCTTAGCAGATAGACTTCTTTTCCTTTATTTTATTTTGTTTTTCAAGTTGCAAATTTTGAATCCCAAAGTATGTTGATGACATCATAGTCAAGAGTACGAAGCAAGAAAATCACATTGCTGATTTGCAAGAAACATTTGCCAACTTCAAGAAAGCTGGTGTGGCAGAATCACCTAGATTATTCCAGCTTAAGTGCCATGGTCTTGCCTCAAGAGCAACGACACACACTTATATCGGAATAAACTGTCAATTCCTCGGACCTAGTCAGATTGAAGCCACTTACCAAGGATCGAGTACCATTTGCTCACACGAAGATGAGGCACAGAGAAATACAATAAAGCATAATACCCCAAATTTAAATAAGACTTAGAATTATTACATCATCGGAGTTTAAAAGTAGTAAACTTTGTTCATTGATGCAGCGGAAATTAACTAATGATAAATAAAAGAGTGAGGCGAAGCCTGTCCCGTCACTCCTGGTCATCTCCTGCTGCGGCAGGGTTCCACTCGACTGTCCAACCGGGTGGCAAGGTGGATGGCCAAGTCAACCCAGAAACCATATCCTCCTCAAAAGTACCTGTAAAAATTATGCCACAAGCAAGGTTGAGTATACTAATACTCAGCTAGACTTACCCGGTATGAGGAGTCTACTCCTCTACCTCTAGACCATGAATTTGTTTAGCTGAGTGGTTTGGTTTGCCAAAAGCACTAGCTGAGTCTAAAATCAAGTTTTAGCTTTACAAGTTCTAGAATAATAATTTAGACTAGATGAGCACTTAACTATCCATACATTGTATCAAACATTATGTCAATCAACATCTTTTGCCAGAAACCTCATTTCCACTTATTACTCAATGTAGTACAATGGATCAAGCAGTCTTATTAGCTGTGAGAAGCAGACGATTCGAATCCAGTTTAAAACCTTGCAAGATAAACCTAAACACATGACATGTAGGAGCACTCCGTCCCCACACGCATCAACCGTCGCCATCGATTCCCTAGCAACAGATCAGAGCCCACTGTCATTGGCATACAATGCTCCACTGACCCCGGCCGCCGCCGTACAGTGATCGCGTGGGTAGGTATTGTAAGGAAAATGGACCCAGGGCCATTTGGCTAATTGAGTTTTGGTGTTTGATGAACAACACAATCCGTGAACTAATAAGTTTTCTAGTGTTTGTGTTTGTAGTTCACAGGATGCGAAGAGAATTGGACCAAGGCAATAAGGATGCAACACCTCAAAAGAAGACATAAAAAGATGCATAGGAGTCCAATACTCAAGAACAAAGAAGCCCGAAGAAATCAGCGAAGAAATCCAAGATAAGGGTTGTCAGCCAGCGCCTGGTGGCGCACCGGACATTGGTGTCCGGTGTGCACCGGACTGTCCGGTGTGCACCGGACTGTCCGGTGAGGCACCGGACAGTCTGCGCAGAGAGGCCGCAGACAGGCGCTCTCTGGCTGTAGCACCGGACTGTCCGGTGTGCACCGGACTGTCCGGTGTGCCAACGGGCAGACGGCAACGGTCGGATCCAACGGTCGACTGCTACAGGCGCCAACGGTCGGCTGACGTGGCGTGCACCGGACACTGCACAGTAGATGTCCGGTGGTGCACCGGACTGTCCGGTGCACCCGACGACAGAAAGCTGCTGCCTTTCTGTCCAACGGCTAGTTGGGGGTGTGGAGGCTATAAATACCACCCCAACCGGCCATTCTCAAGTGTGAGAGCCCAAGCAACATACCAATACACATAGTGCATATTTCCAAGAGCTCAAACACCCAAGTGCTTAATAGAATCACTCGGTGATTAGCGTAGGTGCTTTGCGAAGTGCTTAGGTTAGTTAGACCGCTTTGGCGCTTGCTCTAGGTGAACCCTAGTTAGTTGAGTGAGTTTTGTAAAACCACACAACCCCTCGGCTCTTGCGTGAGCCATTGTAATTGTACCGAGTGGGGCGAGAGTCTTGCGAGACCGTGACAACCGCGTTTGTGTCACGGCTGCCACCGTGTACCGGAGGGAACGAGGCCCGCGGCGTTTCGGCCGGAAGCTCGATAGTGGAGACGGCGGGGAGCGTCCGAGAGGACCCGGAAGTGGAGCACCACTTGCGCGTGGAGAAGGCCCGTGGCTCTCTACGGAGTTACTCGACCGTGGTGCTTGGCCCTCGCGTGGGCTTCCCTTTGCATAGGGGCACCAACGAGGATTAGTCGGGACCTTGCGTGGTTCCGGATACCTCGGTAAAAATACCAGCGTCATCCACGAGAGTTTGCTTCTCTACTTAGCTCTTTACATTCCGCATTTATATTAAGCATTTAAGTTTCAATCTTGTAGTCATACTTATTTAGTGTAGATTGAAACTTAGCCTTTGCGGTAGAGATAGCAACACTTAGACAAAACCTAGTTTACACATTCTAGTTTTGATTATTTGCATAGGTTTTGCTCTAGGGATTTAATTGTGGCCTAGTTTAGTAAAAGTTTTAGAAGTCCTAATTCACCCCCCCTCTTAGGCGTCACCCGTTTCCTACATGTGGTATCAAAGCCCGGTTTGGCTCATTTGAAACGCTTTAGCTTCACCGCTAAAAGAGCCGACGCTTTTTAGAGGAAGGGATGGATACCCATAGGCCACCACACTTCGACGGCACTAACTTCCCATATTATAGTGCTAGAATGGCTTGTTACCTAGAGGCCGTTGATCTAGGTGTTTGGAGAGTCACTCGTGACGGGATGAAACCCCTCAAGAATCCCGAGAAACCCACCACGAGTGAGGAAAAAGAAATCCATTTAAATGCTAGAGCCAAAAATTGCTTGTATGAATCTCTTAGCATGGATATTTTCAATCAAGTATTTACCTTGAAAACTGCTAATGAGATTTGGCTAAAATTGCATGAGCTCCATGACGGCACATCCAATGTCCGTGAGCAAAAACATTGCCTAGTCTTAAATGAGTATAATTCTTTTGCTATGAAAGATGATGAGCTTGTTAGAGACATGTATTCTCGATTGAATCTAATTATCAATGAGCTCAATTCTATTGGCATTAATAAGCTAGGTGATGCAGACATTGTGAGGAAGATTATCTCCCTGCTACCACAACAAAGATATGGGAGCATCATCACCATCCTTCACAACATGGAGGACTTGAGCAACATGACCCCGACCATTGTGATTGGGAAAATCGCGGCCTTTGAGATGTCGCGTAAAATGAGTCGGGGAGAGGAGCCAACTTCCTCAAGACCATATGCTTTTGCATGTGATGAAAGGAAGGGCAAAAAGAAGGCTCCCACTCCAAGTTCCTCAAGTGAAGAAGAGGAAGAAGAAAGTGATGATGATGAAGATAATCAACCATGCACATCATCCTCCGAGGATGAAGAAACAATCCGACGCGTCGGAAAGGTAATGGGGATGATCCGCAAGATTAATCTAATGGGTGTGCCCCTGCAGGTCGAGGATCTTCTCTTTAACATTGACAGGAAAAAGCAAAGGAAGAGAGGATGCTTCGCATGCGGGGAGAAGGGCCACTTCAGGGACAACTGTCCAAATATGGCCAAGCCCAAAAAGAAGAGAAGCAAAGGCAAGGCGCTAACAAGTGTTAGAACTTGGGATGATTCTTCAAGTGAAGATGAACCTCCAAGGACGCGCAGCCACCGGTCCTCGTCACGATCATCACGGTCATCACACAAATGCCTTATGGCAAGAGGTAACAAAAGCATTCCATCCTCTAGTGATGAAAGTAGTAGTGATGATGAAGGTGAGGGAAAGCCCTCTCTAGATGAGCTTGCGGAAGCCGTAGAATTTTTCCAGGATGTTTGCACTAAGCAAAAAGCTCAACTTAAAACTTTGAAAAATAAGTTGGTTAGCTCTCAAAATGATTACAAAGGTTTGCTAGAAAAATTTGAAACTTTTGCAAACTTAAATAGTGAGCTATCAACTAAAATTGAGCTATTAGAATCTAGTGCTCCATCCACTGCTACCAATGATAGCCTTATTAAAAAGAATGAAAAACTTAAGGCTAAGTTAGCTAGCTCCCAAGAAGCTATTGAAAATTTGCTAGAGAAAATGGAAATTCTTAGCATACACAATAATGAGCTAACTACTAAGCTAGAAAACATTGGTAGCACCCCAGCAGCATCTTTAGTTGAAATACCTGAAATACTTAAGAAAGATGCTTCTACTTCCTGCTTTGATTTAATTGATGATTCTAACCCCTGCAACCAAGTCGTTGTTGAGAATATTGTTGTAGAGACATGTTCGGATGAGGTTGCAAAGGAAAATGAACAATTAAAGCAAGAAGTGGCTCGCCTTGGCAAGGCTTTGTATGACAAGAAAGGCAAAGCCAAACAAATCCGACCTCCACAGGATAACACCACTGCGGGAGTGAACAAGCCTATGGAGGGAGAAACTGTGATTTGTAGGCTATGCCACATGGAAGGCCACAAGTCTTTCCAATGCAAGGCGATGACCGGGGATAAACAAAGGCGAAAGCTCAAGCAAAAGCCATCAAGCAAAATCTCCAACAACTACATCAAAAAGGTGAACAAAAAGGATGCTACACCATATTTGATCAAGAAGAAAAAGAACGGAAAGGTGATAGCAATCAAGGCCAACAAGCAAGCCAACAAAGGAAAGGGGGCCAAACGCATCTGGGTGCCAAAGGAGATAATTTCAACCATGAAAAGCACCAAGAAGGTTTGGATCCCGAAAGGGAAGTGAGTGGACCAAAGGTCAGCGAGAAATTTGGAGATTTGGCAAAATTGGGATGTATATCATGGGATACATCATATTGGATCAAGTTTATTGCCAAGTGGGTTAGTAAAAATTTTGGACCCAAATTTCCCACCCATGACTAAGGTAACTAGTTTTATTGTATTTCTCGTTTTTAGATATGCGTATCTATTTATCTTTTATCTAGTTTACCTTTCTTGCCTAGTATTACATTTGTTATGCACTTTTGTTTAAAATCATGCATACTAGGTAAATCATATGGTAGGATTGCTTGTTCTTAATTCATACACTTAAGCAAACCTACATGGCTTAAAATGTTTATTTAAGCACGGCACATAGCTTCTACATCACTCCATAGTAAATGATGCAAAAATTGAAAATTTTGATTTCTACAAAGTGTATCATTTAACTTATATGTGCCAAAGCTCGGATTATGGATAATCTGCCCCCTTGATATCAAATCAAAGTGCATGTCTCCTACAAGTATTCAAAACTTGTATGCACACTTTCAGGGGGAGATTACTCTATAATCTAAGTCTTTGAGACTAATACCTGTTTTCAAGTCTATTTCATGTAGTAGTCTCGTTGTAAGGAAAATGAAGTCCCCGGAGAAAGACAACAAGCTTCCACTGCAAATCTTCAAGAATTCTTATGTCTGCAAGCCTGACATTGGTATTCAATTGGTCTGCAATTGACTTTCAATTGGTATCTTTGAGACTACACTTAGTAACATTTACATGTCTTCTCCATTATTTGGTTAGACTATATTTCATATCTTATACTTCCCATGTTGCTATAAATGCATAAGTAGTTAACTCATATTCTGTTACCTATGCATAAGGGAAGTTAGTCTTTTCAAATCATGTCTTGCTCCTCTAATTTTCACATGCTTTTTCCTAAGTAGAGGATCTCTGTCAAGGGGAGTATTTCTTCATCTCTAAAGGGGGAGAAAAACTCTTTCTAAAGGAGACAACTCATTTAGGGGGAGTAATCTTTTGAGGACTCCTTCAACTGATATCATTCACATGGTTTATTTTAATATCCTTCTAGTGATGTCATTTGATTCAATTCTTGTTGAGGGCAAGCTTTTATTTACTTCCTATATGCTTTTAATGTCTTCCTTTTCGGTGGTTGATGCCAAAGGGGGAGAAGTTTAGGGACCAAAGCAATGAAAACTATATCAAACACCAAACACCACCAATTTAAAATTTTATAGCGGTTTTGGTTATTTGGTCCAAAAATAGGAAGTAAGTGAATTATGGAGTTAAGGGGAGGCTTAAGTCCATAATATCACTTTGTGGGGACAATCATGCATCTTAGCAAGTAGATTGCACATTTTCACTCAAATACTTGTATAACTTGCTTGCTTTGGTTGTGTTGTCATCAATCACCAAAAAGGGGGAGATTGTAAGGAAAATGGACCCAGGGCCATTTGGCTAATTGAGTTTTGGTGTTTGATGAACAACACAATCCGTGAACTAATAAGTTTTCTAGTGTTTGTGTTTGTAGTTCACAGGATGCGAAGAGAATTGGACCAAGGCAATAAGGATGCAACACCTCAAAAGAAGACATAAAAAGATGCATAGGAGTCCAATACTCAAGAACAAAGAAGCCCGAAGAAATCAGCAAAGAAATCCAAGATAAGGGCTGTCAGCCAGCGCCTGGTGGCGCACCGGACTGTCCGGTGAGGCACCGGACAGTCTGCGCAGAGAGGCCGCAGACAGGCGCTCTCTGGCTGTAGCACCGGACTGTCCGGTGTGCCAACGGGCAGACGGCAACGGTCGGATCCAACGGTCGACTGCTACAGGCGCCAACGGTCGGCTGACGTGGCGTGCACCGGACACTGCACAGTAGATGTCCGGTGGTGCACCGGACTGTCCGGTGCACCCGACGACAGAAAGCTACTGCCTTTCTGTCCAACGGCTAGTTGGGGGTGTGGAGGCTATAAATACCACCCCAACCGGCCATTCTCAAGTGTGAGAGCCCAAGCAACATACCAATACACATAGTGCATATTTCCAAGAGCTCAAACACCCAAGTGCTTAATAGAATCACTCGGTGATTAGCGTAGGTGCTTTGCGAAGTGCTTAGGTTAGTTAGACCGCTTTGGCGCTTGCTCTAGGTGAACCCTAGTTAGTTGAGTGAGTTTTGTAAAACCACACAACCCCTCGGCTCTTGCGTGAGCCATTGTAATTGTACCGAGTGGGGCGAGAGTCTTGCGAGACCGTGACAACCGCGTTTGTGTCACGGCCGCCACCGTGTACCGGAGGGAACGAGGCCCGCGGCGTTTCAGCCGGAAGCTCGATAGTGGAGACGGCGGGGAGCGTCCGAGAGGAGCCGGAAGCGGAGCACCACTTGCGTGGAGAAGGCCCGTGGCTCTCTACGGAGTTACTCGACCGTGGTGCTTGGCCCTCGCGTGGGCTTCCCTTTGCGTAGGGGCACCAACGAGGATTAGTCGGGACCTTGCGTGGTTCCGGATACCTCGGTAAAAATACCGGCGTCATCCACGAGAGTTTGCTTCTCTACTTAGCTCTTTACATTCCGCATTTATATTAAGCATTTAAGTTTCAATCTTGTAGTCATACTTATTTAGTGTAGATTGAAACTTAGCCTTTGCGGTAGAGATAGCAACACTTAGACAAAACCTAGTTTACACATTCTAGTTTTGATTATTTGCATAGGTTTTGCTCTAGGGATTTAATTGTGGCCTAGTTTAGTAAAAGTTTTAGAAGTCCTAATTCACCCCCCCTCTTAGGCGTCACCCGTTTCCTACAGGTATGTCATGAACAGATCGGAGCCCACTGTCATTGGCATACAATGCTCCATTGACCCTGGCCGCCGCCGTACAGTGACCCACCATAATCGGAATGGGAGACCCTATCTCATGAACACGTGGGTAGTTATGTCTGCGGGCAGGTTCACTCAGAAACTAGGCTTACCGATTTACCATATTTTTTGCATGTGATTAGTACTTTCAAACGCTTGACACAAGTATCCACACGTTAATCCTTATTCCAATTCCGTCTTGAAGACCACGCATCCCCATGGATTCATGTCTGCAGACCATCATAATTCCAATATCAAAGGTGGATACAATCAATTCCTGACCTCGAGCGAGTGCTAGAAAAATCACTCGACTTCTACCGAGATACTGAATTAGCATAGCAGCTACTCGACCTAGCATACTAGTATCCTAGTATCCTTCCAAAAGGAATCCTGAGTTTATGCAACTAGGGTTTCAAACAACTCCTACACTTAAGTGCACAGTACAGGCCTACAAACATTAAGTGTAGTAAAATAGCATATATAAACGATTATGCATAAAACCAGGGCTTGCCTTCAATTGCTGGGGCAGTAGGGAGATCCTCTGTAGAAGCTTTTGTAGCTGGCTCCTAAACTTCCTCTAGGTCTGCTCCTTGCTCGGGGATGAGCACGTACTCTCCATCAGCGAGGTTGCAATCTATTTAATATGATGCATAAGATGCATGTACATTTATAATATGCAGATGATAAATATGATGCATGGTTGAGTAACACGAGGTCATTTAGTAATGTTAGGTTTCTCCCTTCTAACCCAACTTCTTAGTAGTGTTCTTGTCGATTTTTAAGTTAAACTGATATCTAGTGGAAATAAGGGATGTAGTTTTTCTTTCAAGAAGTTAGTGAAAGATCAGCTAAGTCTTTGAAATTTTAATTGAACATGGGTAAGACTTACCTCTTTATTCTATTTTCCCTTAGGCCTTAAATGGTGGTTTGAACTATGAATGCTATTTAGAATCTCCAAAAATTCTGAAAAATTTACAGTAACTTAATACAGGTTAAACTAGTCTGTCCTAGAAATTTTAGGTCAAAACTAATTAGAATCTGTTTTAAAAAAATAACAAAAACTAGGGTAGAGGGGTCACTTTACACTAAACTTTCTATCTAGAAGTGACCTATGTTCCAAAGGTTATTTTTACTGGTATTTAGATGCAATATCATGGCCTTGTGTAAAACATTACTTAATTATACTCAGTGAATATTTATCTGTGATTTTCTAAAGTTGTGGGGCTAAAAGGTGCCTCTAACTAACTTTTCTTTTGACAAATGTCAAACAAAAAATTTGGCATTTTTCCTAATATTTTCTTTGCGCAAGAGCAATCATTCCTAAGTTTGGTAATTTTTCCTTATAGGGAATGGGCTGTATGATTTTCTAAAGTTCCTTATAATTTCTCATGGGGCAGGGGAACATATTTCCTAGTTAAACTTAGGTCATTTTTATATTTTTCCTTGAAACCTTGTTGCTAAATTATTCTAGGAAAAATAAGTTGGTCTTGTGGTTTACATGTATAGGTCCTGATTTTATTTTCAAAGAAATGGACAGAAACTTAATTTATTTTATAATCTCTACTTAAATGAGAAAACTATGGCATACAATAATTTTGTGAAACATTACTGTTGATCGATGATCTCCTAAAAATTTCTCAACTTAAGTACTATAGTTCTACTAATTTTACTTCCATTTTTGCATATTATGTAACATCTTAATAAAAATATAAACTTCCAAAAATAGTACTGAACTATTGGGTTTTCTATTTTTATTCTAAAGTTTATCTTGTTCAGAACCTAGCAAAAATTTGTTTGACTAAATTTGGGCATATTTTGTCCAAGTTATGAATTTTTAAAGTTTTTGCTAGTTAAGTAAGGTAGATTTGCGAAAAAGAAAAGGAAAACACACTTCTAAACGGGTCCCTGGTCTTTTTCTCCTCTTTTCCTTACAGATTGGTCCCTGGTACACTATTCATTTGAGTATGGGTCTTTACACTTAACCCCCTGGATTTTACTAACCTCTAATCCGCGGTCCCTAGCTAGGTTTAAGAGTGCCCGCGGCGAAAGAGACGGTGGAATGGCTTACCGGCGATGGTAGGGTTCCGGCGATGGGTCAGGTGAGGATGGGGAGCCTCTGGCGGTCGTGTCGAGGTACGAGTTGGCATCGATGGTCCTCAGAGTCAGTCTGGCCACGAACTCAAGCGATAGAGCTTGTCGGCGATGTCTATATCGGTCATACCACGATCGTAGAGTTCAATTAGACCGCACTAGGAGCTTCACTGAGTGGCAGTGAGTGTGTGTGCAAGGAATTGACGAATGGATGGCTAGATTACCTGGACCAACGGAATCGACAGAAGAGAGAAGTTCGGCGAAGTGATTTGGCTTCTCCAGTGAGGTAGCGTTCGGTCTGAGTGGTTGGGAAGCTTTACCAGTCTCTGGGGAAGCTGGTCATCGAGCTAGACTAGGCAAGGATAGGATGGGGTGGTCGGGCTACAGTGGCCGTAGCCTTGGCAAGCTTGCGGGTGGCACTGGACTCGGTATCTCGTCGATCACCAGCGTCCAGTCGCCGGCAAAGGTGTGAGGCGTGCGGGAGGGCAAGGCTGAGGGCTAGGCTTCTTATAGGCGAGGGCTCGGGCACAGGCGCGGGGCTAGGAACGCGGTCGAGCCGACCAGAGCTCGTGGCGTGCGCGGGCGCGGTCAGAGCACACTACAAAGTGCCAACCGAGGTCGAACACGTGGAGGTTTGCTTCTGCCCCTGTCCAAGCACCTGTTGAGCTGCCCTAACGTGCATATCTCGGCAAGGATCCTGTGTAGGGTCTCTTCCCTGCTCCAAATCCTTTCTTTTCCATGTGAGTCCCGAGCTTAGATATGCTTAGGGTGGGGAGAGAAGCATGTGTTAAGTCGAGTCTGTCACTCTATCCGGGCCACGACAAAAACCATGCCAAGGTGTGTCAAACTTCAGCAGTGTCACATCCGAATTTACGGGCTAAACTCAGGCGTGACTCACATGTGTGCTAGGATCAAGTCTCACACATATGATGACTCATGGTGCATAAACAAATGTCACATCATTAATATATAATGAAGTTCTATACAAAATTGGTAAATAATTACATCATACAAAGACAACGATCTAGCAACCAAAGTTGACTGGGAGATGACGACCTAGACCTCTCATGAACTCATCGCGACATCCTTCATGCTCCTCATCCTACGGTATCTGTTCTTGACCTGGGGGGATGTGAGTACAACAAGGGTGAGCTCACATACGTTCATCGCTCAACAAGTTTTGGGGCATAATGTGCATGAGCTCACTAGTGGGGGCTCATGTGAAATGTAAGGCTTACCAAAGAAGATGGTTAAAGCTGAGCATTTTTTAAAGTTGGTCAAAATTTTATTAGCAGTTACTAAGTATAAGTAGATACCAACCCAAATAAATAAGATATCAAACTAATAATAACACCCACAATGCAATGCATATGACAAATTAAGTTTAGTTCCATAAATTAATCATGTGAGTGTCCGAGCCGCTCATGACCGTGAGCACGGCTGATATACCAGTTTTACACCCTGCAGAGGTTGCACATCTTTACCCACAAGTCGTGTTACCCATTTGCCACGGGTTGTACGGACCTCATACATCTCAACCGAGGAAGCGAGACAGGGTAGCACTACGAGGCCTTTCCAAAGTTCCACTAGTTCGAGAATACCCACTACGGTTTCAGGAAGAAGGAAGCATATGAATCCCTCGTCTAAACTGCCATCATAGAAGTTTGACCCGAGAACCTCCCTATACTCTACAACAATGCCTCCTCGCTTGCACCTTTCGGGTAGGGTAATCTCTCCCTATCTTTCCTAATTACTTGGCCAAGGGCGTCCCATTCCACCCTTGTGGTAGCACTGTTTTCCCGGGTGGTTCTCCATGTTCCAATTAACACGATGATCTTATCATGAATAATAATTAAAACAACAACATAATTGGAACATGATAATAATATAACATTAATTTCCCAAAACCAAGTAGAGCAGTAGCAATACTACCCAATAGTTCATTTGTTTGCAAGGTGCGGGATAAACAATACTTGGGAAACCTATTAGGTCCCATCAAATTAACCTGAGCATGTCATAGTGATTAACATGAACATTATTAGGTAGAGAGAAAAGTGATCAAGGGCACAACTTGCCTTATACTCGAGGTTCCCAGGTACTTCTCCAAGTTAATCTTCAATTTTCTCGTGACCTTAATGCTACTCGTAGCAATAGATACAAATAGACAAGGAGTACATAAACATAACAATACACCAAACATGATAACAAAAACGTAAGAATATTCTACACGCTGCTACTAGGTCGTAGGTTTGAGAATCACTAAAATCGGAGTTATGGTTAAAAAGATATGATTCTCCGAAGCTTTAGGTGATTTAAATAGTAGATTGCATTCTAGATTGATTGATATAAATCATGTGAGAATATATCACCTGTGATTAATTAAACTTTCATTTGTGTTATAACTGTACTAGAGTCATGTTGTAGTTAGACTGTAGTCATAGGTTAATTTCTAATGTCACATTAATCTTGACTAGAAAAGTCAATTTGGTAAACAGGTATTTTAATTATTTCTGAAAATACTAAAATAAATGTGGTTATCATGTAGGCAATACTAATATGAATCTAATGCAATTTGAATGGATTAAATCGGAGTTGTAATGCCAAAGTTATGGGATAAGTAGGATTGATGTTACTTTTATATCTGAAATTTCTTCTGGGGGGTTTATGCAAATTCTAGGACCTTTATGCAATTCCCTACCACTGTCGGGACAGTGGGTTCAATTGTAGAAAAGTGCAGGGGCTTCTGTGCAAATTTGCCATGCGAAGGGGTATGGGTGATTGCTAGCCTTCCGATACAGGGCCGGCCGCCCGAATAAGATCCCCATTTTAAATAAGCAGTTCGCAACAATGGCCCTTGGATCATAGATCCATGGTCCACAAGGAATGCTACACCAGCATCGTTGGTTCTTCTGTCTACGATCTAGATTTTATGCAGTGAGGAGGTAGCTAGATCTTATCCTAGCCGCACACGCTGGGATCAATGGCCCATAACTAACTTGGTATATTGGATGAATCAGGCTATCCACAAAGGAATCAATGGTGACCAGATCATCGCCTACCTCTGGCCGACTCAGCATGGCAGCACGATAGGGGAGGCTGCGGCTCGACGGCGATCTAAGCACATGCGGCGGGGCCGAGGCACTCGACCGCTACAAGCGCGTGGAAGACAGAAGGGTAGGTAGGAGACCTCACCTTTACGACAATGCGTGGCGAGGGGGAAGCACAGACAGCAACCCGCGAAGCTTCGGTGTGGTGCTCGGTTGCTTGTTGGTGAGACGCGCCACGACGAAACACAACGAGGTGAGGTGAGTGGAGTAATGGCGAGCGAAGATCACTAGTAGGGGACAGAGCAGCTCGATACTGGGGCAAGCATGGGTCGTTAGCCAGGGATGAAGTGGCTCAATGTCGGCGGCGCGACGTGACTGCGAGGGAAAAGACTACAACGCGAGAGCAGGAGGGGAAGGGTAGGCACGGAAGGGAAGGCTTTATACTGCGGTGTGGGCGTGATCGTGGCGAGAGAGCCACAGTGGTTATCGAGTTCCCCGGCGCGGGCTCGCTCAGGCGCACGGGAAGTCGTTGTGAGGGAGAGTCAAGGATGACAGGCGGGCCCCACCCTACAGGGACACGACAATGATGCAGTGTGGGCGAGGCAAGGATTGGTCGATGGGTGGGGGTTTCAGCCCATGAGGCCAGTTTCTCTTTTCTTTTATTTTCTTTTCTCTATTTTCCTTTCTTTTATTTTCAGGTTTTCAAACTAAATTCACATTCGAGTTTTGAATTTCAGCTTCTAAATTGTACACTAAAATTCTAATATAAGGTAACTCCTACTATTATTTTTATTGTTATTTATTTTACTTCATATTGTTTACTTAGGAGAGAATAATTGACTTAATCACATTCTTCCTAGGTTTCAATTCAAAATAATATGAAAAATTCAAGTATGGTACAAAAATATGATGATTCTTGTATGTTTATGTTTGGATTAGTTCAGGTACTTATGTTCCAAGACATAAAATAAAGTGTGGTTCACCTATTAGTCTTCCAGGGAAATAACATCTTTGAATGGAATCAAAGTGACTTCAAGGATATTCATATGAGTTATAGGGTTCGCAGAAAACCCCCTAGGTTTATGTTTCTCTCAACCCGTGGTCCTTGACTACGTTACACAGTAACTGCGGCGAAGAAGACGGTGGAGCGGCTTACTAGCGTTGGTAGGGTTCCGACGAAGGGTTGGGCGAGGATGGGGAGTCTCTGGTGGTCACATCGAGGTACTGGTTGACGTCTCTGGTGCCCAAAGTTGGTCTGGCCACGAGTCCAGGTTGCAGAGCACATCGGCGCAACCTGTACCGTCCAAACCACGATGGTAGAGCTCAATTAGACCGCACATAGAGGTTCACGGGATGGCCAGGAGTTTGTGTGCGCAAGGAATCGAGTATGTTACCTGGTCCATGTGCTCCGGTGGGTGAAGGAGGTCCGGCGAGGTGTTCTGGCTTCTCTGGCAAGGTACCGTTCGGTCCGAGCGGCTGGGAAGCTTTACTAGCCTCTAGGGAAGCTGGCCGAGGAACTGAATTGGACGGGGTTGGGCTGGAGTGGCCGGTCTACGGCGGTCGTTGCGTCGGCAATCTTATGGAACGCCGAGCTGGGTTTTCAGGCGATTACCAGTGCTCAGTCGCCGATGGAAGAGTATGGGTGTGCAGGAGGACAAGGCTGATGGTCGAGGCTTCTTATAGGGGAGGTTTCAGGCATGGGCGCGAGGTGGAGCGCGCGACCGAGCTGACCGAGGCTAGTGGCGCGCGCGGCGCGGTCAGAGCGCGCTCAGCTCGCGTCGAACACGTGGAGGATGGCTTCTTCCTGAGTTCATGCGTCTGTTTAGCTACCCTAGGGTGCCTATCTCAGCAAGGATGTCGTGTAGGATCTCTTCCTTGCACCAAGATCTTGCTTTTCCATGTGAGTACCGAGCCATGAGACACTTCGGGTGAGGAGCTACGCCAATGTCAAGTCGGGTCTGTCATAGTGCATTGTGACAAAAGCATGTGCCAAGCGTGTCAAATGGGCTCGGTTTGGTGTCAACTTTCTCCAGGACGTGTCTAAGGTGATTAGGCACCATTTTGTCCATTGGACCATTTGGATTTGAGTTGAGATGCTAGGTGAACGCAACAAGTTTTTGAATTCGGGTTGGGGGACTTAGAGAGAATCTGGGTTTTCTCCTGTAGGGTTCTTTCAGTTGGTGATCAATTTGTGGCTGATCAAGGTCTGTTTTGATGAAACTTTGTTACTATCTTTGATAGAGATTTTTATGATCTTCAACTTGTTTATTTAGCCATATGATGATAAGGTCTGATTTATCTTTTGCTTTCATGTTTTCAGTTTTGGTTACCTAACTCGAGGGGTTTAGACTTAGGTTTTTTGAAATTTTTCTCTTGTCATAAGCACCATATGGTCAAGGTAAGCACCATATGAACTTAGACACTAGATAATCCTCGTGTGGCTAAATTGTGTTCTTCAAAGATTCCACTATTGCACATGTGATGACAGATTAGGGTGTGGCACTAGAGTGGAAACCATAAGTAAGACCAGGGGTGTTACAGCCCGATGATTCTAAAATCAAATTTTAGCTTTTGCAAGTTTAATAGTATTCCTTAAAATAGGTTTCATCCTTCTAAACATACATGGTAACGAACATTTAGTGCAAGCAACACTTTATCTCATGAGAACAACATCACGTATCAAGCAGTCTCATTAGCTACGAGAAGCACACGATTCAAATCGAGTTTAGACCCTTGCAAGGTAAACCTAAACACACAACATGTAGGAGCACTCTGTCCCCACACACGTCAACCGTCCCCATCTGCCATCAACAGAATAGGGCCCATTGTCAGTGGCATACAATGCTCCACTAACCCTGGCCGCCGCCGTGCAGTGATCGCACTTGTACCCACCATAATTGGAATGGGAGACCCCGTCTCATGAACACGTGGCGATGTATGTCTGCTGGTAGGTTCACTCCGGTACTAGGCTTACCGATTTACCATATTTCTCGGCATGTGCTTAGTACTTTCAAACGCTTGACACATGGTACCACACATTAATCCTTATTCCAGTTTCATCTCGTAGACAAGGCACCCCCATGGATCCTTGTCCACATGCCATCATAGTTCCAGTATCAAAGTGGATGCAATCAATTCCTCACCTCGCACAAGTGCTAGAAAAATCACTCGACTTCTACCGATATCCTGAATTAGCATAGCAGCTACTCGACTTAGCATACTTGTATCCATCTCAAAAGTAAATATGAGTTCATGCAACTAGGGTTTCAAACAACTCCTACACTTAAGTACATAGTACAATCCTACAAACATTAAGTGTAGTAAAATAGCATATATAAAGGGTTATGCATAAAACCGTGGCTTGCCTTCAATTGCTGGGACAACAGGTAGATCCTCAGTAGCAGCCTCTACGTTCAGGAGATGCCACATGTAAACACACCATACATACAAAGCCACCCCAAGAAGTAGGGTATTAAGCCCCTCAAAGCTGTCCGAACCTGCAAAAAATCGCCCGATTCTCTCTTCCTCGTGCCCACGGCACGAACCATCGAGTTATGATCTACGACACCGTCCTATCCAAAAGCACCATGAGGGTACCCCTGGGTGTGCGGTCGGACACTACACACCGACAGCTGGCGTGCCAGGTACGGGGTGTGTCGTTGGTCAAAGCTAACTCCATGGCTATCGTCTTCAAGAACAAGATCGCCCTCAGCCCAGGAGCTATGTTCCGCTTCAGAACCATCTCATGCATAGCGGACAAAGGGGGAACTCTGTGCCGCATAGTAGATACGCCCGAGAAAAGACCCACCTTGGAAATCTTGAGAGAAGCTGAAGCAAGCCCGTAAGCCATGCCCTTGCTCACATCTCAGGGGAAGATGCCCCCTCGCAAGCCAGGGCTCGAGTGCCCTCGGAGGATGGAGGGCCAGTCAGTCGGGGCCTCTCCGACCCAAAGAACTCTGTTGTCCAACTCACCCACTAAGGAGTGGACGTAGATCACTCGGAAAAAGGAAGTGAATGTGCCATGCCGAGGAAGGAAGACACATCGAGCAATCTTCCCGGCACCTCTGCCTTCAAAGGAGGATGGGAAGAAGCACACCGCCATACCTGCTCCTTTCTACCCCGACATCCTCTTTTCATTTAGGGGAGATTGGAGTCATTGCCCGTCTCTGACAATGAACCTACCATGCAAGGGGAGGAACCTCCCCAGCGTGATGCCCGACGACGAAGAAACAGATGCCGGAATGTGCGGCGGCATCACAAAGCCGGGGAACGGGACCCGGTGCAACCGGTATCCTAGGACGAAGCTTTGGAAGTGGGAGAAACTTCTGATGAACGAGTACACCAATAAAGACGCAACTCAAGCCGCTGCGATCGCCGATAGGCTCAAGAACGGGAATGGGAACTAGCTGAGCAAGATGCTAGACTCCGGCGGGAGAACCCTCTCCTCGCTCGAAACCTATACCTCGACTTCGCCCGAGCATTGAACACGCCGAGTGAAGTCAAAGGAGTGCTGGCGCAGATAGCCGACGATCTTCCGCGAACCCTAGACGCGGAGGGTTATCAGCGGCTGCTTGCTCAGGCGGCCAATCATCTTCTACCTCTTGCTCATCCTGCGAACGACTTGTGTCACGCCATCAACAGCCGACGAGATGCATGGAGCACCATCAATGCTTCACACGACCAACGACACAAAAATGAAATAAGGCGCTGGGAGGAGTACGTCCGAGATCATGGTGTACCAGCGCGAAGCCGTGCAACATGGATCGAGTCGGTGGTAGCTTCAACCAACAGCCCATTCTAGGGACGGTAGAGACGACCTCATACTGACTCCCTTCCCTGGGATCGACGACTCGAACATCGACAAGAAGATGCGTGCGGAGTCTCCACGCTTACTCCTCGCCTCCGGGCCATCCAATGGCCTCCTAACTTCAAGGTCTTCAACGTCGACAAATATGAGCCTAAGCAAGCAAGACCCGGGAGGCTGGTTGGCTATCTACACAACCGCTGCCCGGGCTGCTGGGACAATGAAGGACGTCATGACCTCGTACTTGCTCATTGTTCTGGGACAGGACGCGCTGCAATGGCTCTGACACCTACCTCGACACTGCATCGACGACTGGAATGACTTCAGTAGCCGGTCATCGTGAACTTCCAGTCTCTCTCCGACAAACCAGCGCAGCCATGGGACCTCAAATCCATTAGGCGCCAGAATGATGAGACTCTCCGGTCGTTCCTCAAAATATTTCAAACAATGAGGAACCGTATTCCCGAAGTCGTAGAGGCGGTTGTGATAGAAGACTTCTATCAGGGATCCAACGACCTGGCCTTCGTCTGAGCCATACTTCAAAAGGCACCGGCCACCTCCGAACGATTGTTCAGGGAGGCAGACATCTACATCACCGCGGATGAGCGAGCCCAGGACCTCATCGGAGGCACAAATTCCGTACCACCCGCGCCGTGACGAGACATGAACCAGCAACCAGATAAACGCTGGGAAAAGAGGCCCCGCGAGGAGGTGCACACCGCCGAGCCACCTGCAACTCGAGCCCACGGTGCACCCCGTGGAGGAGTGCAGACACTAGACGAAATCCTCAACTCCTAGTGTCCGTATCACAATGACATGCACGACACCCTATGGAACTGCAGAGACTTCAAACACTCCATTGGGCATGGCCGACCGTTCCAGCCACTACCACCTCCCTCGCCCCAAGGAGAACCTAGCGAGCCTAGGCAGCCTCAATAGCTAGAAGGGGGGAGGGGTGGAGCTTTCCCGCACGTTGACAGGGAGGTCAACATCATATTCGGAGGTCATGGAGTACAAGAAAGCAGAAGGTAACAAAAGCTTCATGATCGGCAGGTCCTGGTGGCCACGAACAGTGCTCCGGCTCCTTACCGATGGTCGGAACATGCGATCACCTTCAGCCGAGCTGATCAATGGCTTAACTTCGATCACCCCGGCAAATATCCGCTACTCGTCAATCCTGTGATCTGAGAAAGCTAGGTGAAGAAGGTGCTGGTGGACGGTAGCAGCAGCATCAACGTCACTTTCCCCCGGACTCTCTAGGCCCTAGGGGTCGCCATCGAAGACCTCACTGAGTCAGATACTCCTTTCTTTGGCATCGTGCCGACCGAAGGGGAGTACCCGTTGTGACATATCTACCTGCCTGTCACCTTTGGAACCCCAGATAAATATAGAACTGAGTTCCTGAGGTTTGAGGTGGCATGTTTCGACTGCGCGTACAATGCCATCATTGGAAGACCAGGACTGGCAAAATTCATGGCTATTCCACACTACCCGTACATGATACTCAAGATTCTAGGACCTCAGGGGATTATCACCGTACGTGCCGACTTCCAAGGCGCCGCAGAATGCTTTTGGGGTGCCATTCAGACGCCTCTCACTGCCGGGCCCCAGATAGCCCTTCCCACACAGGCCGATGACAAGCTGGTGGATGAGAATTTCACGACCCCCTCAAATGAAGCTCCAACCATGACCTCTATGCGGTCGACTGAAGAGACTAAAAGGATGAAGCTAGGATTCTCTAATGAACGCAAGACTGCAATCATCAGCTCCAGCTTCAACGACAAATAGGAAAGCGCGCTCATCCAGTTCCTGCAAGACAATCGAGATGTGTTCGCATGGCAACGTGCGGACTTGCCGGGAGTCCCAAGAGAACTGGCTGAGCACAAACTCAAAGTGTACCCTCAGGCAAGACCAATCCGACAGAAGCTACGTCGTTTCACGCCTGACAAGAGAGAAGCCACTCGGGCAGAATTAGCTCGCATAGTGTCGGCAGGGTTCATTAGAGAAGTACTGCATTCTGAATGACTAGCAAACTCCATTCTTGTACTCAAAAAGAATAAAATTGATTGGCGCATGTGCGTCGACTGTACCGATCTCAATAAGCACTTCCCGAAGGATCCCTTCGGGCTCCCTAGAATAGATCAGGTAGTTGACTCGACTGCTGGCTGTTCTATGCTCTCCTTCCTAGATTGCTACTCTGGATATCATCAGACCAGTCTGGCAAAGGAAGATGATGAGAAAACTGCATTCATCACACCATTCAAAGCCTTCTGCTATACCTCCATGTCGTTTGGCCTCAAAAACGCTGGAGCGACTTACCAGAGGGCCATCCCATACATGCTTAGCCGACCACTAGGGCAAGCGAGTAGAAGCTTATGTTGATGATGTAGTCATCAAGACAGAAAACTCAGACAACTTCATCGAGGATTTGCAACAGGTCTTCAACAGCTTGAGGCGCTATCGATGGAAGCTGAACCCAGAAAAGTGTGTGTTCGGGGTGCCGGCTGGGAAGTTGCTCGGGTTTATTATCAGCCACCGAGGAATAGAGGCAAATACAGAGAAGATTGAAGCTATTATGAGGATGGAACCACCGCGATCATAGAAGAAGGTACATATACTCACTGGGTGTAAGGCATCGCTAAGCATATTCATATCAAGGCTGGGTGAGAAAGGAATGCCGTTCTATAAGTTGCTCAAAATGGTGGACAAATTCTAGTGGACCACAGAAGCTCAGGAAGCCTTGGAGGCGCTAAAGAAGTTTCTGACCACACCACCAGTGGTCAAGCCACCACAACGAGCTTCATCTGATTAGCCGGCCCAAGATCCACTACTATATATTTCCTGCACGACTCACGTGGTAAGCACCACGTTGGTAGTCGAGCGGGCAGAAGAAGGGCACGCATACCCAGTGTAGCATCTAGTTTACTTTATCAGCGAAGTCCTCGACCCCTCGAAGATAAGGTATCCTCAAGTTCAGAAGCTATTATACGCAGTACTTCTAACTGCTCGCAAGCTCCAGCACTAGTTTGACGACCACAAAGTCATAGTAGTCACAAGAATTCCAATAGGAGATATACTCCACAACAAGAAAGCTATTAGGAGAACAACAAAGTGGGCATGCGAACCCGAAGCTCATGATATAGAGTTCCGACCTCGAATTGCAATAAAGACTCAAGCACTGGTTGATTTTGTATCAGAATGGACTGAGCACCAGGTCCCGGAAAGCCTAGAAGTTGCTGAAGTCTAGAGAATGTATTTTGATGGCTTGCTAAGATTGCAAGGAGCAGGAGCAGGGATTCTCTTCATTGCTCCTGGAGGTGATCAACTCAAGTATGCGCTTCAACTCTTGTTTCTGGCATCCAACAATGCTGCAGAGTACGAGGCCCTGGTCCATAGGCTAAGCATCACCGTCTCACTCAAAATATTAATGGTGTATGGTGACTCACTGGTGGTCATCAGCCAAGTGAACAAAGACAGGGACTGCTCAACTGACTCAATGAACAGATACTGCGCAGCTGTACGGAAGCTAGAGGACAAGTTCGAAGGGTTCGAGTTCCACCACATGGAAAGAGATTGCAACGCAGCGGCGAATGCACTGTTAAAGCTGGGGTCCAGTTGAGCCCAGGCTCCACCTAGGGTTTTTGTCCAAGAGATACAGCAACCGAGCATCACCATAGAGCAGATGGAGGAATGCCATGTTCTGGGTCAGGCAGAAGCAGATCCCAATGACTGGAGGGAGCCAATCATCAGATACATAAGAAACGAGGAAGAACCAGATGATAAAACTGCGGCATTGTGAGACAGTCGGCCCACTATACCATCACAGGGGGTCTACTTTATAGAAGCGGTGCAGGGGAGTCCTCATGAAGTGTATTCACTCGGCTACAGGAAAGCAGCTGTTGGACGAAATCCATGCTGGGCAATGTGGCGTGCATGCAGCGTCACAGACCTTAGTAGGGAAAGCCTTCAGGTCCGGGTTCTACTGGCCAACGGCGAAGAACGATGTAGCAGAGTTAGTTCAGAAGTGCGAAGCATGCCAGTTCTTATCAAAACAACATCATCTACTCACACAACAGTTGCAAACTATTCCTATAACTTGGTCGTTTACATGCTGGAGGTGGGACATGATTGGGCCTTTCAAGAAGGCTCAAGGAGGATATACTCACATACTGGTTGCCATTGATAAATTCACGAAGTGGATAGAATACAAACCCATAGCCTCTTTGACCTCAGCAAAGGCAGTGGAATACATTCAAGAAATAATGTTTAGGTTTGGAATACCTATCAGCATTATCACAGACCTGGGATCTAGCTTCACTAGCTCAGAGTTCTTTGACTTCTGCGAGCAAAGGAGCATCCAGATCAAGTATGCATCGGTGGCACACCGAAGAGCTAATGGACATGTGGAAAGAGCCAACGGCATGATACTCGATGCACTCAGGAAAAAGAAGTTTGACAAGAGCGAAAAGCTCGCAGGAAAATGGATCAGGGAACTACCGTATGTGGTCTGGAGCATGAAAACCCAGCCGAGTCGGGCTTTACATGAAAACACCCCATTCTTCATGGTATATGGGTCAGAGGCGGTATTACCAGCAGATCTGATCTTTGGAGCACCTAGGCTAACATTCAAAAGCATAGCTGAGGCAAAAGCAACCAGGCTGGAAGACATTGATATATTAGAGGAAGAACGGCTGAATGTGGTCATTCAGTCAGCCAGATACTAGCAGACCCTAAGGCGCTACCACGACAAAGCAGTGTGGCATCGATCCTTCACAGTGGGAGATTTAGTCCTCCGCTGAGTACTGACTGGAGAGGGACGACACAAACTGTCACCGCCATGGGAAGGACCATTCATCGTTGCAGAGGTTACCCAGCCAGGATCCTACTGGCTCACTCAAATGGATGGCACCAAAGTGGGGAATTCGTAGAACATTGAGCACCTCAGGAAATTTTATCCATAGCAGTACCTTGAGACTCTTGTGGACGAGTTGTACTTTGTAAGCAAAGGGTCTCATTATCAATAAAGCTTCCATGTTCTAAGGCATACAAATTCTTGATCAACGACTAACCTAAGTCAGACATGACTTAAAATCGGCGCATCATACCTAGACGACCAAGGGTGATCACTATACCCTACTAATGGAGCAATCGGCTTAAGTCGAAAATGCCTTAAGTTAGTGCGACATGCTCACGCTTACAGGACTAGGGGTGATAACTATACCCTACTAACAGAGCAATCGGCTTAAGTCGGAAGCGCCTTAAGTCGGTGCGACATGCTCATGCTTACATGACTTAGGGTGATTACTATACCCTACTAACGGAGCAATCGGCTTAAGTCGGAAACGCCTTAAGTCGGTGCGACATGCTCACGCTTCCACGACTAAGGGTGATCATTATACCCTACTAACGGAGCAATCGACTTAAGTCGGTGCGACATGCTCATGCTTACATGACTAAGGGTGATCACTATACCCTACTAACGGAGCAATCGGCTTAAGTCGGAAACGCCTTAAGTCGGTGTGACATGCTCACGCTTACACTACTCAGGGTGATCACTATACCCTACTAATGGAGGAATCAACTTAAGTCAGAAACACCTTAAGTCGGTGCGACATGCTCACGCTTACATGACTCAGGGTGATCACTATGCCCAACTAACGAAGCAATCAGCTCAAATTGGGAGCACCTCGAGCATGCTTACACTCGTATATCCGAGGGCGGCCTCAACACCCCACTGATGGAACGGTCGATATAAACATAGCGTGATCACACGTGCATGAACTCTATGATACACCGCCTTGAAAAAAAATACTAACTCAATGAAAAGTGTTTCTTATCTAAACAAATCAAAGTTTGTCTTCATCACGTAAATCACTATGCAGGAGCATTCTTGCAGGTGACCTCGCCAGCAGGGTTACCAGAGGAAGAAGGTTTGCTCACACTAGCAGAAACGGCGAGAACGTCAGCAATGATGTCCTCAGGCACCACAACATAGGTATTTTCATTAGGATTCACCCAGCACGAACAACTTTGTCCATCGCCTTGTCACACATTGCTTTCATGACGACACGGTCATCCTCTAAGGCCTTAACGTTGTGACGAACGACTTCCAACTCTTGCGTGACAAGTTTCTTCGAGGCGCGCAACTCCCTGATGAAAGAATCCTTTGAAGACAGTAGCTTACTAAGTCGTGACACTTTAGTCTGGGAGGCCCTTAACTCATCCCTGTGATGGTCTAGCTTTGACATAGTAAAGCGATGACTCCTTTCCAAGATAGTGAGGGAATTGCTGGCATCACGATATAATCTATCCAGATTATCGCGGGAATCAAGAAGCGCTCGCCTCTCCTCCTATAGGCAAGCAAGGCACTGAGCATCGAAGCAAAGGCGTGAAACAGGAGCAGTTAGGAAAGTCTACCTCATGGGCCCTCTTCTCTAAATCAAGTTGAGCGTTCAAAGAGGAATTCAGAGTCCGAGCGCCATCCAAGAATGCAGAAACCTGATTCAGATCAGCTTGACTCTGGGCATACCTTTCCTCAGCATCGAAACACCGTTGAGTTTGAGCTGGTAAAGCAATAGGAAAAATACAAGAGGTAAAACGAGAGAAGCAATAAATAGCAAAAGAAAGCGACATACCCACTAACCGATGTTGGAAGCTTTTAGATCATCTATTTGCCTCTGGAGCAGGAGGGGATTCCACTGCATCAAGGACAAAACTGGATCAGGAACAGGGGCACCACAAGACTTCAATTGGGCCGACATAGAGTCGAGGACATTCTGCAAGCACAAAAGTTGTCAAGGGAACCTGTTTGTCAACATAAGTAACGCAAAGCAAAAATCAGCTCACCTGAAGGTTAGAAAGGAATAAGGGAAATCCCAGCGCCAGAGACATCTATACACTGTCTAATGATGGAGTATTAGCAGAAGCAATATTGAGAGCGTCACTCAGGGAGACCTCAGTTCTGATAGCAGGTAGCAGATTCCTGGCATCCGGGTCACTGACCTCTAAAGTGACCGGACCGTCAAGAGCAGGGGAAGAATTATCACCACGGGTTCCTCAGATTGAACCGGTGGTGATCTGGCATGAACGTCCATGGAAGCACCCAAGGAGGAACCAAGCTCGGCACCCTTGGGGGCTAAGTTGTCCTTAGCAGCACCCTTGAGGGCTGGGTTATCCTTGGCGTCACCTTTGGAAGCTGAAGAACCCTCGATCGTGCCCATAAGAGCTGAATAACCTTGTCTTGCAACGTCAAGAGCCAGTGTGTTCTTGCGAGCTAGGCCACCCTCCAAGGTCGAAGAAGCGTGAGAAACTGTCCGGGTTATTTCTTGCCCGACTGGATTACTAGCTAAGGGGATGTCATCCGGAACCTCTGTACGGATGACAACACTTTCAGTTTCAGGAGGCTCCAATAAAAGGTCTTCAGGGATAATCTCCTCCACTGAATGGTCAATGGCAGACATCGTCAACCCCTGGAGATTAAACAATCCTAATAAAGCCTGAATTGGGACATCGTTGCTGCTGTGGCTATGACTGTTCTTGCGAATCAAAGGGACACTTCCTCTTCCTCCTCTTCATCCTCATCAAGCACACGACCACCAACTCTGACACCACCACAATTTTCAATGTCATCCTCGAGGTTGGCGCTCGCCAAGCCACCGCCGAGGACTAAGGCAGTAGGATCAGCACCCAGTTCCAAGCCCGATGACCGCCGAAGTATTTTCTTTCTTTTCTTCCCCTTGACAGGCACGACTGGATGGCTCGTTCGACATAATCATTTGCGATGAACACTTCTAGGACTCTGAACTCCTTCATCCTCGCCAAGGCCATGTCCAGTTGCAGCACTCACCGACTCAGTACGGGCGGAGTCAGACGACTCACCCACCAGAATAATGAGAACAACGTTCACCTCAGCCTCATCAGCGGTCGTCTGCATCTAGAAATGGGTCTGCCTTTCCTCTTCAGGGAGATTTCGGTATGGAGCAATGAAGGCCTCAATATCCTCTGGGGAGGGTCGCACTCTATGGCCCGGATTGCCATCTTGAACAGGAGGGTTGGAAACAAACTCAGAAAATGGGCTCTTTGGAGGAAGATTCTAGGCAGAATACGATAAGGGAGCACCACCATTCGAAATCTTGCCTCTCAGCATCAAATCAACTCAGCTCAACACGTCTTCTTCAGAAATCCATCTGTTGGTAATTCGGGTAGGATCATTGACCCTAGTATACATGTAGGCAAGGTAGACTCTATCCTTCAGAGATTGAATATTCTTGAAGTCAAAATCAACAACAACAGCTTCAGCAGTCAAGCCTCTGTCTTTCAACGCACATATCTCTCCAAGCAGCACTCTGGACTCAGCAAGCTCTAAATCTATAGGGACTTCCATCCAGCTGGGCGTTTGGATGTCAGGCTGCCTCCCTGATCGAGCAGGAAGGTACTTGTTATAGTTCTCCATGGAAAATCACTCGAGCCGCCATCCCTTAATACTGTCTTTCAAGGGGATGTCAAGATACTCAACTTTTCTGCCTCGGCGAAGCTCCAGGCTAGCACCTCCAACAAGCTGATGCTGTCCTCCAGCCATCCCGGGCCAACAGTGGTAAAGGTACTTCCAAAGCCCAAAGTGAGGAAGAATCTCAAGGAAGGCCTCGCAAAGATGAACATACACAACAATCTGAAGTACAGAATTGGGATTTAAATGGGTGAGATTCAGAGAATAAAAGTCGAGAAGGCCGCGAAATAAAGGAGAAACTGGCAGGGCCAGTCCCTGGATGAGAAACAACACAAAGATAACAACCTCATGAGTATCCTCTGTCGGGACAGTAACTCCGTGCCAGATTTCCAGGAGTAGACTATTAGGGTCGACTGGTGAGATGACTGGAATAGTAGCACTCTGTTTTCTCTTCTTGGGCGCCATCGTGATCTCTCAAGCGATGCGGGCGGATACAGGAACTCAGGAAGCTAGAAAGTGGCGGAGGAAAAAAAAGCAAGAACTAGGGTTCAGAACGCAAGGGGGGACGTCAGCAGAAGTATGGGTTGGCGTGTTAAGTCGGGCACAAAGTGGCAGGCCGATGAATCGGGAAAAGTTGAGATCGCTGAAAAGCAAGCATCACTCAAGCATTACCTCTAAAATTCTAATTAGCCATCAAATGCAGGAACAAAGCGAGCAACAACAGATCAACAGGAAACCGTTTCTTCATTCATAGGGGGAGACCATTACAAACTTGAGACCGACTCATTATGAGTCGGCCTCCCCACCCCTCGATCATTACATTACATTACATTACTACTTACACTACACTACACTACACTACTAACTGAACTACCTTATTCTACTACTAACTACTACTACTACCTATACTAATATTCATGCCAGCAGCATTATGCCACCACCAGCCTTGCCGTCACCCTTGCCGTTGTCGTCGCCCTTGCGGTCGCCATTGCCACCTTCGTCGTCGCCTTTGTCGTCGCCCTTGCCGTCGTCACCTTCGCCGTCACTATCGCCCCTGCCATCGCAGTCGTCGTCGTTGCTGCTACCGTCGCCCTCGCCGCTGCTCCACTCCTCAGAGTCGAAGGAGTCCTCCACCTCCTCCGAGGAGGTCTCCTCTGAGTCGTCCGACCCACTGAGCCCAGCGTGCTCGATGGATCGCCAGTATGCCCATGCCGCAACGGACAACCCCATGGAGTCGTCCGAGTCCTCGGATGACGCCACGGGGGACGCTGGAGCGGGCGACCGACCATACTCGGAGGAAGCCTCCTTCGAGTACTCCGAGTCCCCGAAGTCCTCCGAGGGCGGACTTGGAGGACGCTTGCGCTCCCATCAGCGCGGCGGGGCCATCCCTTGCCTTTCTTGTCTCTCCCCATGATCGCGCAGAAGGGGGAGAAGTGAGAAGGAAGAAGAAAGCAAGTGATCAAGAGCGAGTGAAGAAAGAAGCCGAGGTAAGTGGGCTATTGAAAGAGGTTGAGGGGTGACCATCCACTTCCTAACTCGCTCACCGAACAGTCGCAAGAATTCAATAAGCTATTCAAACTGCCTGAAAATGAGTCAGGCATCTGGCGCCGTTTTGCGTAACAAGGCACCGGTATGATTGAAGTCCACTCCTCAGGCAAATGATTACACCCCTCCGTCATATCAAGTTACTACTTCAGGACAACGCGGTAAACACCTTTCGCGGAGCAGACACCCTTTGGGCACACCCATTGGGTGTACCGCTTAACCGCCTAATTTCTTCAAGATTTTCTGAAGTGGCGATAACTGCAAAATATATGCAATGAATATACCGTGACAAAAAGGGAAGATCGACTGAAATGGGAGGAAGTCCAAATGCAGTTACCAAAGCACAAGTCCAATCAGCAGAAGCATTAAAGTACGAGGCTGAGTGGTGTCCAGCCAAGGGTTCTCTGTTTCGACTGCCTAGATTTTCAACTCGTCACCGATCAAATTGATTCTGGACCTAACAAGATATGGACAGATGTCATCACCAGGTTATTCAGAAGAATCATTTTGAAAGCGGCACAAGATGAATACCTTTGAGTTGATTATTTCAATATTAACTCAAAGCTCGGGGCTACACCCATTCGGTGCACCTTTGGTGCACCCAACAAATTCACAATACCCTAAAGCTAAGTGTTGATCTCAAAAGCACAAAAATGAAGATCTTTGAGTTGATTATTCCAAAATCAACTCAAAGCTCGGGGGCTACACCCATTGGGTGCACCTTCGGTGCACCCAACATATTCACAATACCCTGAAGCTAAGTGCTGGTTTCAAAAGCATAAAGATGAACACCTTTGAAGGGATTATTTCTAAATCCACTCAAAGCTCGGGGACTACACCCAATGGGTGCACCTTCGATGCACCCAATAGAGGTACAAATAGTTCAAGTCATGCTACGAACCCATAGGCAGGACCAGGAACCTTTGAGTCAATTATTTCAAAATCAACCCAAAGATTGGGGGCTTGTGGGGGACAGATATCCCCCGGGTCCACTAGAAGGCGAAAACCCTGCTCGGGGCCACAAGCCAGTCGCCCCACAAGGTCGCCGCATCGTGGGCTGGGCAAAAACTACAGTTGAAATGGGCCGACCCAAGAATGCGATGGGCTCACGTCCGGATCGTTCGCGGGATTAGGCAACCGTTCGTTTTTCCCGCGCCCGATGTCCTCAAATGTCGGGGATAGCTCAGAACGGAGCCACCGGGTTTTCCTCAAGATAAGCAAAGTCTGTTCGCTATTAGCTAGGAGATAAGCTAGAAGAGTGTGACAAGCATGTGCGCAGGGAGTGCCCTACGGTCGTGTATCTAAGGCCTAGGGGAACCCCATCATTTTCATCCCATTGGCACCTCTCCTTTCAAGAGACGCCACTTGTAAACACACCATACATACAAATCCACCCCAGGAAGTAGGGTATTACGCCCCTCAAAGCGGCCCGAACATGCAAAAAATTGCCCGACTCTCTCTTCCTCGTGCCCACGGCACGAACCATCGAGTTACGATCTACGACACCGTCCTACCCAAAAGCACCACGAGAGTGCCCTGGGTGTGCGGTCGGACACTAGACACCGGCACTCTTAACTAACTTTTCCTTTGAAAAATGTCAAACAATAGATTGGGCATTTTTCCTAACCTTTTTTTTGTGCAAGAGCAATCATTTCTAAGTTTGGTCATTTTTTCCTTGTAGGGGATGAGTTGTATGATTTTCTAAAGTTCTTTATAATTTCTCATGGGGCAGGGGAAACATATTTCTTAGTCATACTTAGGTCATTTTTATATTTTCCTCAAAACCTTGCTGCTAAATTAGTATAGGAAAAATAAGTTGGTCTTGTGGTTCACATGTCTAGGTCCTAATTTTATTTTCCAAGAAAATGGACAGAAACCTAATTTGTTTTATAATCTCTACTTAAATGAGAAGACTATGGTGTACAAAATTTTTGTAGGACTCTACTCGCTTCAGTACTATATTTCTACAAATTTTACTTCTATTTTTGCACATTAGTTAATATCTTAATAGAAATCTAAACTTCCGGAAACAGTACTGGACTAGTGGGTTTTCTATTTTTATTCTAAAGTTCACCTTGTCCAGAACCTAGTAAAATTTGTTTGACTAAATTTGTTCATATTTTGTCCAAGTTATGAATTTTAAAAGTTTTCTGCTGATTATTTAAAATGGATTTTCGAAAAAGAAAGGAAAATCCTTCTTTCAGAAGGGTCCATGCCCTCTTTTCTTACGGATTGGTCCCTGGCGTACTATTCACTTGAGTCTAGACCTTTACGCATAACCCTCTGGGTTTTCCTAACCTCTAAGCCTCGGTCCCTGGCTAGGTTACACAGTACGCACGGTGAAGAAGACGGTGGAGTGACTTACCGGCGTTGGTAGGGTTCTAGCGAAGGGTCGGGCGAGGATGGGGAGCCTTTGGAAGTCACGTCGAGGTACGAGTCGGCTTCTCTGGTGCCCGGAGCTGGTCTGGCCACGGATCCATGCGGTGGAGCTCGTCGGAGATGTCTGCACTGACCATACCATGACAGTAGAGCTCAATCAGAGCGCACAAGGAGGTTCACTAAGTGGCAAGGAGTGTGTGCGTGTAAGGAATTGATGAATGGATGGTTGGATTACCTGGACTAAGGGAACCAGCGGACAGGACAAATCCGGCGAGGTGTTCATGCTTCTCCGGCGAGGTATCATTCGGTCTGAGGTGGTCGACGCGTCGGCAAGTTTGCGGACGACGATGCACTCGGTGTTCTGGCAATTACCGGCGTCCAATCACCGATAAAAGGGTATGGGGTGTGCGGGAGGGCAAGGCCAAGGGCTGGGGCTTCTTATATGCAAGGGCTTGAGCACGGGTGCAGGGTTGAGCATGCGATCGAGCCGACCAGAGCTCGTGGTGTGCGCGACACGGTCAGAGCGCGCTCAGCTGAGGTCGAACACGTGGAGGATCGTTTCTACTCATGTCCAAGCGCCTGTTTAGCTGCCCTAGAGTGCCTATCTTGGCAAGGGCCCCATGTAGGATCTCTTCCATCCTTCAAATCCTTGCTTTTTCATGTGAGTCCCAAGTTGTGATGTGATTAGGGTGAGGAGCTATGCCAGTGTCAAGTCGGGCCTGTCGCTGTACCCAAGTCGCGACAAAACTCATGCCACGACATGTCAAACTGTCTTGGTTCGATGTCAAACTTTACCAGGGCGTGCTTGAGGTAATTAGGCGCCATTTTTTCCATTTGACCATTTGGATTTGAGTTGAGGAGTTTGGTGAACACCACAGGTTTTTGGAATTCGGGTTGGAGAGACTTAGAGAAAATCTAGTTTTCCCCTCTAGGGTTCTTTCAGTTAGTGATCGATTTGGGGCTGTTTAAGGCTTGTTTTGGGGAATCTCCCTTACTATCTCTAGTGGATATTTTGATGATCTTCAACTCGTGTAATTAGTCCAACTTGTGATAAGGATTGTTTCATCGTTTGTTTTTTACAATTTCTGTCTTGGTTCACATAGTTTGAGTGGTTTAGACTTAGGGTTCTGAAAATTTTCTCTTGTCATATGCACCATATGGTCAAGGAAAACATCATGTGATCTTAAACACTAGCTGACCCCTTTGTTGTTTTGTTATGTTTATCCAAGGCTCCACTAATACACATGTGATAATAGGTCAGGGTGTGGCTCTAGAGTAGAAACCCTGAGTAACACCTGGGGTGTTACAACCCTCCCCCCTAAAAAGAATCTCATCCCGAGATTTGGGTGAGATCTTGAGTGATAAGGAGGTTGGTGACTCTACTGTCTGAACATGGGTGGTGTAAATTTCGAGACCCTTTTCCAACTGGCTCTTCGAATGTCATCCTCTTTGCAACTACAGAAGGAAGTCCTATTATTCTTAACTAGAGGTTTTATCTTCCTTTAAGTAGGGAGGTATGATGGCATCTTAAGAGCAGAAGGCAAGGGGTGATGGGGTATGGTTATGTACCAACACTTTTTGATAGAAATCTGGGGTAGTTTCTATTTAGAAAGTCCTCGGTCTCCCATGTAGCTTCTTTGGTGTGATTGCACCACTGGATTTTATACATCTTATTTGTCTGATTACGTGTGGATATGCTTTTATGATCTAGTACTTCAACGGGGTGTTCTTGGTAAGTCAAATCTGGTTCCACTTCCACTTTTGGTTCAACCAGGATTTCTGTCAGTATTCAGACACACTTCTTTATCTGAGATACGTGGAATACATCATGTATCGCTGACAGTTTAGATGGTAGCTTCAGCTTGTAGGCTACTGGTCCACATGCTTCCATGATCTTGTAAGGTCCAATATAGCGAGGAGCTAATTTGTACTTGATTCCAAATCTGTGCACACCTTTGGTGGGCGAGACTTTGAGATACACATGATCTCCCACTTCAAACCATAGGGACTTTCTTCTTTTGTCGTGATAGCTCTTTTGCCTTGCTTGAGCAGCTTCTAAGTTCTTCTTAATGATCTTGACCTTTTCTTCGGCTTCAAGCACTATGTTAGGTCCGAAAATTTCCCTCTCACCGTTTTTACCAATTCAGGGGTGTTCGACATCTCCTCCCATATAAAGCCCCAAATGGTGCCATCTTTAAGCTAGCCTGGTAGCTGTTGTTGTAAGAAAACTTGGTCAGTGAAAGACATTTGTTCCAGTTTTTTCCATAATGAATCACACACGCCCTTAACATATCTTCAAGAATTTGATTTCCTCTCTTTGTTTGACCATCAGTTTGAGGGTTTGGTATGCTGAGCTTCTGATCAGAGTCGTTCTAAGGGACTCTTGTAACTTCTCCCAAAAGCGTGCTATGAACTGAGCCCCCTATCAGAGATAATGGTCTTGGGTATCCCATCTAAGCGTACCACTTGATCAATGTAGATTTCTGCATATTTCTCTGCTCTATGAGTGGTATGCACTGGCAAGAAATGAACTGCCTTAGTTAGCCTCTCTATAATCTCCCAAATAGAATCATGGTGCCGGGAGGTATTGGGTAATCCAACAATAAAATTCATGTTGATGTCTTCCCATTTCCATGATAGTATAAGAAGTGGTTGCAAGGTGCCTAGTGTCTTAAAGTGACTTGCCTTGATCCTTTGACAGGTGTCACATTCAGACACGTACTTAGCAATCTCCCTCTTCATCCTAGTCCACCAATATAGGGAACGGAGGTCGTGATACATCTTGTTGCTTCTAGGGTGCATGGAAAATTTGTAAAGATAAGCCTCACCCAAAATCTTCTTCCTTAGGGCTTGATCCATCAGAACAACAAGTCGGTCCTCGAACCACAATATTCCTTTGCTATCCTGACGGAAACATTTGTACTTTTCCACTTTTTCGGTGAGCATCTCCTTGATGATTCAAACTCCATTGTCCCCAAGTTGTGCCAAGATGATCTAATCTTGATTGGGATATAATCCAGAGTTCCCGGAGAAATCACTTCCATGTTTAACTTGCTCAACACGTCGCACAAGGTGTTGATGTGAGAATCCATGGTTAGACAATTTCATTGAGATTTACAACTTAGAGCATCGACTACCACATTTGCCTTACCTGGGTGATAGTGCACTTCCAGGCCATAATCTTTGATCAGTTCTAACCATCTCCTCTGTCTCGTATTGAGGTCAGCCTGGGTGAATATGTACTTGAGGCTCTTATGGTCAGCGTAGATGTTACATCAGGCTCCCATCAAGTAGTGCCTCCAGATCTTTAGAGCATGAACTACAGCTGCTAGTTCCAAGTCATGAGTAGGATAATTCTGCTCTCATGAGCATTAGTGCTCTTGACACATATGTGATGACACTGTTATCTTGCATCAGAACACATCAGAGTCCCATTCCTAAAGCATCACAATATACATCGAAACACTTGGTGTTGTCGGGTTGCGCTAGCACGAGTGCGGTTGTTAAGTGGTGCCTTAAGGTATCAAAGGCATCCTCGCACTTCTGGCTCCACTCAAATTTGACTCCCTTTTTCAAGAGCTCAGTCATTGGTTTAGCACTTCTGGAAAAGTCCGGAATAAATCACCGATAATATCTAGCTAATCCCAAAAAACTTTGAATCCGTCGAACCGTAGTAGGAGGCTTCCATTCCATCACTTCTTGCACCTTGTCGAGATCAACAGCTATTCCTTCCTAAGAAATTGTGTGACCCAAGAACTTGATTTGCTTCAGCCAGAATTCACATTTAGAAAGTTTGGCATATAAGCGCTGATCTCGTAGGCGTTAGAGTACAATGTGCAGATGTATGGTATGTTCATCTTCATTCTTCGAATACACCAAGATGTCATCAATGAAAACCACGACGAATTTGTCTAATTCTGGCATGAAAACTGAGTTCATTAAATACATGAAACAAGCTGGGGCATTAGTCAATCCGAATAACATCACCAAATACTCATAAAGTCCATATCTGGTAGAGAAAGCAGTCTTCAAAACATCGCTTGCCCTGATCTTGATTTGATGATAACCGGAGCGAAGATCGATTTTTGAAAATACCTTAGCCCCAACTAGCTGATCAAAAAGAACTTCAATGCGGGGTAAAAGGATACTTGTTTTTAATAGTCATTGGATTAAGAGGGCGGTAATCTATACACAACCTTAGACGGTCATCCTTCTTTTTCACGAATAAGGCTAGACATCCCCAAGGTGAAGTACTTGGATGGATGAATCCCTTGTCCAGTAAATCTTGTAGCTGCTTCTTCAATTCGGCTAACTCTGTTGGTGGCATCTGGTATGGCCTTTTAGATATGGGTGCTGTTCCTGGCTGCAATTCTATGGCAAATTCTATGTCTCGGTCAGGAGGCATTCCAGACAATTCGTCGGGAAAGAAGTTGGGATACTCACTAGCCACAAGAATCCTTTTCAAGGGTGATTCAATCATGGAAAAGGCACAAGAATGTGTGTCACCTTGGCTGGGAAGGTATAAGATGAGCTCTCCACAGGTAAGGGAGTGTATTTCAAGGGCTCGGGCTGCGACATCCAGCAATACCTGGTGCTGGGTCATCGAAGCAGTTCCCAGAATGATGTCCACATTTTCTAGCCCTAGAATAGTGAGATCAGTTTTGAATACTTTGGTTCCCATCTTTATAGGTGCGTGTCGAACAATTTGGTTAGATGCAATTTTGCCCCCTGGCGTTGCGATCATGATTGCCCCTTTTGTGTGAAAAAACGGTAGTTGGTACTTGACACTAAACCTTGGACTGATGAAGTTATGTGATGCGCCAGAATCAAATAAAACAAGAGCAGGCTGATTAAAAACGGTAAAGGTACCAGTAATGACGGGTGCTCCTTCGGGAAGTTCTGGTAACGTGGTGAAGTTCAATTTGCCCTGCCTCACTTGCACTTTTTTTCCTTCCCTGGTTCTGATTTGCATTCTGAGCTGGCTTTGGCTGGTTCCGAGGGCAATCCTTAGCATAGTGGCCCGTGTTGCCACAAGAGCAACATTTGTTGCCATTGCCCTGATGGTATTGCTGCTGCTGTTGTGGAGGCTGGTTGTTGTCATTCCTCAAAGCTAGGGCTTGAGAACGATTGGGTGCTTGTTGCTATGGTGGCCTAAGTACCCATCTTCCCTGTTGCTGCTGTGGTCCCTTGCTCTAAATGTTGGACAAGATCCTAAAACACTAAGGCTGTGTAGAGGGTCCAGCCACATGTGTTTTCCTCTTCTTTTCTGCTCTATGGGCCATAATACAATCTTCTTGTGAGATGGACAAATTGACTAGCTCGTTGTAACAATTGGCCCGAATGGTGTTGAGACGCTCTCGGAGCTTGGTGCCAAGGCCAATCCTGAATATGTGTCACACCCGAATTTAAAGGATAAAGCCAGGTGCATCTCATATGTGCGCCAGAGAAGAACAACACATATAATAACATAATGTATAGAGATAAATGTCGTAAATGTATTTATTACATAGCGGAAGTCTTACAAAATAAATGACAAAAATAAAGCGAACTAAATACTATTTCTGTGGCGCCAAAAAGTTGACTGGGAGACGCCACCTAGATCAAGTCGAACTCCTCGTTAGGCGGCTCCTCTTGAACCACCTGTTCTTCTCCTGTGGGGGGGTGTGAGACAGCAAGGGTGAGCTCAGATATGTTCATCGCTCAACAAGTTGTGGGGAATAATGTTTATGAACTCGCCAAAGGTGGGAGTTCATATAAAGTGTAAGGCTAACCAATAAAATAAAGGTTGAAGCTAAGCATTGCTTTTATAAGTTGGTCAAATTTTTTTACTAGTAGCTAAGTGTAAGTAAATACCAAACCTTAGCAATAATAAATAAAAGTAATAATAAAATAATCCCAATGCGATGCAAATGACAAATTGAATTTAATTCCATAAATTAATCATGTGAGTGTCCGAGCTACTCATGACCGCGAGCACGACTAGTATACCAGTTTTACACTCTGCAGAGGTTGCACATCTTTACCCATAAGTCGTGTGACCCATTTGCCACGGGGTTGATCGGACCCCATACACCTCTACCAAGGAAGTGTGGCAGGGTACCACTACGAGGCCTTTACAAAGTTCCACTAGCTCTAGTGCAGGGATCCCTCGCCTGACCGCCATCGCAGCAAAATCAACCCAAGGACCTCCCTACACTGACCACTCCCCTACTGCCCTTGCCCCTATCGGGTAAGGTAGTCATCCACTAGCTTTCCTAGTTAGTCAGCCAAGGGCGTCCCATACCACCCTTGTGGTAGCACTGTTTTCCCGGGTGGTTCTCCTTGTTCCCATTAACATAATGATCTTATCATGAATAGTAAATAATAAACTGATAATAAAAGTGTGAACATAAGTAATGTATATCTCCATACCCAAAACAACATAAAGCAATAGCATGTACTACCCAAAAATTCAGTGGTAAATCAAGGTATAAAGATAGCCAAACTGGGGTAACCTATTGGGTCCCATCAAAATTAACCTATGCAGATCATTATGATTAATAAGAACAAGACTGGGTAAAAAGGAAGTGATCAAGGGCACAACTTGCCTTCAATGAGCTCCTGCTCAGCAGTCTCCACCTACTGAACCCCTGGATCCTCAGTGGCTTGCTCGTCTACTCGCATCAATACAAACATACATAGTATAGCAAAAAATTGACATCACACCAAATAATAGAACAGAATACATGATAATATTCTACGTTGCGTAACGAGATCGCAGGAACAAGAATCACTAAATTTGGAGTTATAGTTGTTTAGTTATGAATTTCTGAAGTTATTTAGTCCTCAGAATAGATTAATTTAAATGAATAATTTTAATTCAAGTTTCATGGATAAACAGAGGTACTAGGTGATGAACAATATTAAAACAAAATTAATGCCACTAGAATGAATTAAAATGGATTTAATATGACTTTTCTATGAATTAAATGAGGTTCTGCAATTATTTCTATACTCAAAAATCAATTTCTAAACCTTTTCTCAGATTTACCAGTACACTGGACTGCACGCACGATTTCAGAGAAGCCCGAGGGCTAACCCGCAAATTTTCCGAAGACTCAGCTATACCCGAGGCTCGACCGCGGGTTAGTTCCTACGTCTTCTAGGGATTTATTTGCAAATGCGGCAAGGCTGCTTACCCCGGGCGCGATTCCGCCATTGGATTCCGAACGAAGGGTTCAGATTAGATCGCAAAGGGGTATGGAACATGGAACGTGGATTCACAGATCGTCGGCCATGATTTAAAATAAATGGAATTCGTTTCCAACCGTCCGCCCAAAAACAGACGACACAGATTACTTGCCCGAACCGGTAGGATAAGTTCTAATCCGGGTCGTCCGTTGGTAGATCTACGGCCAAACAGCTCTCCCCGGCCAACCCGGCACAATCCCGCCATGATCGACAGAAACCGTTGTGGGAGGATAGAGCTAACATGAGTGGCCACACAGCGGTGACAGCACAATAGCGCGCGGCGTGAGGGCGAGCGGCTAGCCAGTGGGGCCCGCGTGACAGGTGGTCGCTGGAGCTAGCGCGCGCGGTCGGGCGAGATCCGGTTGGGCCTGCGCTGAGTTAAGGAAAGGTTAAATGGGCCAGATTAGGGATAGTCGGCCCATGCACATGTGCTTCTTCTTTTCTTTTATATTTTCCCATTTTCTCTTCTTCTTTTCCAACTTCAAAATTCGATTCCAAATTAGATTAAAATCTTGTGACAAATTTGTCTTTAGATTACATTGCACAAGTATGGTACAAATTTTGAAAAGATGATTCTATATATACTTTATGTGAGTTTTATATTCCTTAACTCTTTCTTTTCTCATTTCTTTCTCCTCATTCATTATATTTCCAAATTCTAACTTTAGGTTTTAATTTAAATCCTCCACTCATTATTATATTTTTATTGGTATTATTGTTATCATTGTTAGATGCATAAACAAATAAAACCCAACATGATGCAACTTTCTTTTATTTAGTATATTTATTGGTAGTCAGGTTTAATCCTATGATTTGTTATATGCAAAAATGAGAATAACAACACAAGTGGTCAAATGGACTTTTTATATTTCTCATTTCTTGTACATTCTATCACTCTCATTATTTGGGTATTACAAATCCTACCTCCCTTACAAAGAATCTTGTCCTCGAGATTTGGGTAGAACTAGGAAAGAGGTGGGGAAAATCTACATGTAGCTCTTCTTCTCTTTCCCAAGTAGCTTCATCTTCTCCATAGTGACTCCATTGCACTTTGCACATTTTGATCACTTTACTCCTTGTGACACGAGTTAGTGTATCAAGAATCTTGATAGGATACTCAATATAAGTCAGATCATCTTGAACACTAAGATCCTCCATTGGTAGCTGCTCTTCAGGTACCCTGAGACACTTTTTTAGTTGAGACACATGGAACACATAATGTACATCTGCAAGATGATCGGGTAATTCTAGTTGATATGCAACTTCTCCCACTCGCTTCAGGATCAAGAAGGGTCCAATAAAGCGAGGGGATAACTTTCCTTCAACTTTAAATCTTCGCATACCCGGATCGGTGACACCTTCAGATACACGTGATCACCCTCCTTAAACTCTAGCAGTCTTCTCCAGGTATCCGCATAACTTTTCTGCCCTGACTGCGCAGTCCTCAAATTCTCCCTTATCATTCGCACTTGTTCTTCTGCCTCTTATATAATTTCTGGCCCAAAGAACTGCCTTTCACCAGTTTGATCCCAATACAGTGGAGTCCTACAATTTCCGCCATATAAAGCCTCAAACGGGGACATCTTCAAATTGGCCTGGTAACTATTATGGTAAGAAAACTCCGCATATGGTAAGCTCTTATCCCAACTGCCACCATGTTTAAGAGCACAAGCTCTTAACATATCGTCCAGAACTTGGTTAGTCCTCTCGGTCTGCCCATCAGTTTGAGGATGGTAGGCCGAACTAAAAATCAACTGTGTGTCCAAGCACTCGTGCAACTTCTTCCAAAACCGAGAAGTAAATTGTGATCCTCGATCTGACACAATCATCTTAGGCACCCCATGTAGACAAACTATCCGAGTCATATACAATTCTGCAAGCTTGGCTCCCGTGTAATTAGTCCTCATAGGTATGAAGTGAGCCACTTTCGTCAGTCTGTCCACAATCACCCAAATGGAGTCGTACCCTGCAGGAGTGCGGGGTAGTCCAACAATGAAATCCATGCCAAATTCTTCCCATTTCCACTCGGGTATCTTAAGCGGGTGCAATAGTCCAGCTGGTCTTTGATGTTTGGCCTTGACTCTTTGACACACATCACACCTAGCCACGTGTGCAGCCACATCTCTTTTCAGCCCATACCACCAGTACTTTCGCTTCAAATCCTGATACATCTTAGTGCTACCAGGATGAATAGAGTAATCAAAATCATGGGCTTTCTTCAATATAGTCTCTCAAAGGCTATCAATCTCAGGAACACATATCTGGTCCTTGAACCATACTGTGCCTTGTTCATCCTCCATGAATTATGGACCTCTACCTTCAGTAATAAGATCCTTGATCTCTTGAATTTTAGCATCCCCAATCTGACCCTTACGGATTTCTTGCTCCAAGGTAGGTTCCAATTCAATGGTGACTCCTTCAGTGTGTGCAACAATTCCCAGGTTGAGTCTCTTGAAATCGTCAACAATCTCATCGGGTAGCTGGGCAACAATAGCTGAATGGACATGTTCCTTCCGACTCAAGGCATCCGCAACCAGATGCACCTTGCTCGGGTGATAATGAATCTCCAAATATTAATCCTTTATGAGTTCCAACCATCGACGTTGCCTAAGGTTGAGATCCTTCTAAGTGAATATGTACTTCAAACTCTTATGATCGGTGTACACTTGGCACTTGGTTCCCATGATATAATGTATCCATATTTTGAGCGCATGCACTATGGCTGCTAGTTCTAAGTCATGAGTGGGATAGTTCAACTCATGTTTCCTCAACTCACGAGACGCGTAGGCAATCACGTGGCCTTCTTGCATAAGCACACATCCCAAGCCTTGGCCACATGCATCACAATAAATGCCAAATCCCTTCTGTAGATCTGGCATAATTAACACTAGGGGTGACATCAATCTCATCTTTAATTGATCAAAGCTATCTTGGCACTTCTCATCCCACTTAAACTCTCTCCCCTTCTCCAGAAGTGAGGTCATAGGCTTAGCAATCTTAGAGAAGCCTTCAATAAACATACGATAATAGCCTGCAAGTCCCAAGAAACTCCGAACTTCAGTAACTATACTGGGTATGCTCCATGCCATAATCTCCTTGACTTTAGCAGGATCCACCGATATCCCACCATTAGAAATGATATGTCCAAGGAATGGCACCTCGTTAATCCAGAATTCGCATTTGCTATACTTGGCGTAGAGTTGATTATCCCATAGCTTTTTTAGCACCAATCTCAGATGTTCGTCATGATCACTATCATTCTTGGAATAAATAAGAATATCGTCGATGAAAACCACGACGAATCTGTCAAGATACTCCATGAACACCTTATTCATCAGATTCATAAAATAGGCTGGTGCATTAGTTAGTCCAAATGACATAACTGTGAATTCATATAAACCATATCGGGTTGAGAAAGCCGTCTTGGGAATATCAGATGGCCTAATCTTCATTTGATGGTAACCCGATCGGAGATCAATCTTCAAGAATACCCTAGCACCTCGCATCTGATCAAATAAATCCTTAATGCGGGGTAACAGATACTTGTTCTTCACAGTAACATCATTAAGGGATCTATAATCCACGCACATCCTTTGTGATCCATCTTTCTTCTGTATAAACCGAACCGGTGCTCCCCAAGGTGAGAAACTCGAACGAATGTACTCAGCCCCCTGTAACTCTGTTAACTACTTCTTAAGTTCCTTTAGTTCTTCTATGGACATCCTATATGCCGTTTAGGAATAGGAGCAGACCTAGGTAAGAGATCAATGACAAACTCAACTTCCCTATCTGGTGGCATCCCTGGTAACTCCTCTGGAAAGACATCCGGAAAATCCCTAACCACATAGATGTTGTCACCAACAAACTTCCCATCTACCAAGAATATTGCACGTCTGGTAGTGGTAGTTACTGCACTTTCAACTTCAAATCTTTCTCCTTTCGGGCTGGTGAGTTCTACAGTACCCCTACCGCATTGTATAACGTCCTTTGCCTTTCTTAACCATGACATACCAAGGATCAGATCTATACTGCTTTCCTCTAATATTATAGGGGTAGCCTAGAATTCTCTTCCCATAATTGTCAATGTCAATCTATGTGTCATATAATTTGCCTCAACAGACCCTTTAGGTGTAATTACTATCATTGGCGTTTTCATATTTTTCAGTGGTAACTCATTTGTGTTGGCATATCGAGCAGACATAAATGAATGTGTAGCACCAAAATCAAATAATATTGTTGCAGGAATTGCATTAAAATAAAACATACCAAGTGCAATGCTGAATCCCTTACCAAGAGTCTGATGCTTGTTTGGAGCTGATGCAATGGAATTCCCCGCCGGACAAGCATTTGCATAATGCCCAACCTGACTACACTTGAAGCATGTAGGACCTGTCTTCTGTCCTGTAGGCCTCGCCGGGGTGCCAGTAGGGGCAGCCTGATGAGTGTGGGGCGTCTGTGGAGTCCCCTGTGGAGCATACTGAGCTGGGCGTGGTCCTCCTCCTGGACGAGCTGGTGTACCCTGGGGCGGAACGTAGCACAGACGAATACTGCTGCTACCCTGACCCTGGGCAATGGCCTTCCTCTTCATGTCTCCTAGTTGAACACGCTTGTGTTCAATAGCTAGAGCTTTTATCAAGCAGCCTCTGAAATGACGGGAAGGTATGAGCAACCAATGCATACTGTAGCGGCCCATTGAGTCCTTCTATGAAGTGCTCTTGCTTTCATTAATCATCAGCCACCTCATCAGGAGCATATCTTGACAGGTGAATGAATTTGTCACGGTACTCGCTGACATACATGTTGCCTTGCTTCAATGACAGAAACTCCTTCTTCTTGATCTTTATTAATCCAGCAGGAATGTGGTAGTTTCTGAACTGTATGGTGAATTCCGCCCAAGTAATAGTGTCAGCAGTATCATGGGCAGCAACATAAGAATCCCACCAGTCAGCAGTAGGACCAGTCAGACGACCTGAAGCATATAGAACCTTCTCCTGGTCGGAGCACTGAGCAATGTTTAGCATTTTCTCCACTGACTTCAACCAGTCGTCGGCGTGTAGAGGATCTGGAGAACTAGCGAAGGTAGGCAGCTTGTGGCTCATAAATTCTCTGTGCTTGTCCCGGGGTGGAAGTGGCGGTGGCGGTGGTGGCAATGGGGCTGGCTGCTGTTGCCCCCTCCTCTCCTGATGCATCTCCTCACTCTCTTGGCGTTCCTGCTGCATCTGCCCGTGCATATCCGCCATAGTATCAGCCATCTGTTGCATTATCTGCATCTGGGCTGCAACAGCTGGGTCAATTCTGGCTAGTGGAGGATTTGGAGGATTCATCTCTTCTTCTTGTTGTTGTGGTTGTCTAAATATCCTCCGACTGTGTCGATTGGGGGGTAGATCAATTCCACCACCCTTCCTGGTATTGACCATCTGAGTTAGAAACATATGGTAAGAAAGGAAGAATTGTAGACAAGGCAAGTAATTACGAATCATGTTACTTTGGGGGATTTATTAGCTAAGTAGATTAGTGTGTTACCTACTAAAGTTAATACATTACTTTATGGTGGTACATGCTAAGATGCCCAACTAAAATATTCCAATCAATCAAAGAAGTAAATCAGGCATTTATCATCAGAACAATCAACCAACATTTTTAATAGAGGAAATAATTTTAATTTTTTGTCTTATGTCTCCTATCCCTTAGAAAGGTCATAAATGTAGGATTCCAAGGTGTGAAATCCGTCTTGTCTTAGAGTAGAAAAGATAAGAAATATCATAATATAACAACAAAAGGTGAGACAGGATCAAGATAAGTGTAGAAAGAATCAGAGTAAGGTAAGTAGGTAAGGGTTTTGTCCATTTCTATCTAGCTTTCGTCCTACAGTCTAACATTTTCTTTGATACCACTTCTGTCACACCCAGATTTAAAGGATAAAGCCGGGTGCATCTCATATGTGCACCAGAGAAGAACAACACATATAATAACAGAATGTATAGAGATAAATGTCATAAATGTACTTATTACATAGCGGAAGTCTTACAAAATAAATGACAAAAATAAAGCGAACTAAATATTATTTCTCTAGCGCCAAAAAGCTGACTGGGAGACGCCACCTAGATCAAGTCGAACTCCTCGTTAGGCGGCTCCTCTTGAACCACATGTTCTTCTCTTGTGGGGGTGTCAGACAACAAGGGTGAGCGCACATATGTTCATCGCTCAACAAGTTGTGGGGAATAATGTGCATGAACTCGCCAAAGGTGAGAGTTCATGTAAAGTGTAAGGCTGACCAATAAAATAAAGGTTGAAGCTGAGCATTGCTTTTATAAGTTGGTCAAAATTTTATTAGCAGTAGCTAAGTGTAAGTAAATACCAAACCTTAGTAATAATAAAATAATCCCAATGCGATGCAAATGACAAATTAAATTTAATTCTATAAATTAATCATGTGAGTGTCCGAGCTGCTCAATACCGTGAGCACGTCTAGTATACCAGTTTTACACTCTGCAGAGGTTATGCATTTTTACCCATAAGTCGTGTTACCCATTTGCCACGGGGTTGATCAGACACCATACACCTCTACCAAGGAAGCGAGGCAGGGTAACACTATGAGGCCTTTACAAAGTTCCACTAGCTTCAGAAAACCCGCTATAGGAACCCTCGCCTGACCACCATTGCAGCAAAATCAACCCAAGGACCTCCCTACACTGACCACTCCCCTACTGCCCTTGCCCGTATCGGTTAAGGTAGTCATCCACTAGCTTTCCTAGTTAGTCAGCCAAGGACGTCACATACCACCCTTGTGGTTGCACTGTTTTCCCGGGTGGTTCTCCTTATTCCCATTAACATAATGATCTTATCATGAACAGTAAATAATAAACTGATAATAAAAGTGTGAACATGAGTAATGTATATCTCCATACCCGAAACCACATAAAGCAATAGCATGTACTACCCAAAAATTCAGTGGTAAATCAAGGTATAAAGATAGCCAAACTGGGGTAACCTATTTAGTCCCATCAAAATTAACCTATACAGAACATTATGATTAATAAGAACATGACTTGGTAAAAAGGAAGTGAACAACGAGCTTCTGCTCAGCAGTCTCCACCTGATGAACCCCTGGATCCTCAGTGGCTTGCTCGTCTACTCGCATCAATACAAACATACATAGTATAGCAAAAAATAACATCACACCAAACAATAGAACAAAATGCATGATAATATTCTACGCTGCGTAACGAGATCGTAGGAACAAGAATCACTAAATTTGGTGTTATAGTTATTTAGTTATGAATTTATGTATTTATTTAGTACTCAGAATAGATTAATTTAAATGAACAATTTTAATTCAAGTTTCATGGCTAAACAGAGGTACTAGGTGATGAACAATATTAAAACAAAATTAATGCCACTTGAATGAATTAAAATGGATTTAATCTGACTTTTCTATGAATTAAATGAGGTTCTGCAATTATTTTTATACTCAAAAATCAATTTCTAAACCTTTTCTCAGATTTACCAGTACACTGGACTGCTCGCACGATTTTAGAGAAGCCCGAGGGCTAACCCGCAATTTTTCCCAAGACTCAGCTACACCCGGGGATGGATCGCGGGTTAGTTCCTACGTCTTCTAGGGATTTATTTGCAAATGCGGCAAGGCTGCTTACCCCCGGGCGCGATTCCACCGTTGGATTCCAAACGATGGGTTCATATTAGATCGAGAAGTGGTATGGAACAGGGAACGTGGATTCACAGATCGTCGGCCATGATTTAAAATAAACATAATTCATTTCCAACCGTCCGCCCAAAAACAGACGACACAAATTACTTGCCCGAACTGGTAGGATAAGTTCTAATCCGGGTCGTCTGCTGGTAGATCTACGGTCAGACAGCTCTCCCAGGCCAACCCGGCGCAATCCCGCCATGATTGGCAGAAACTGTTGGGGAGGATAGAGCTGACATGAGTGGCCCACACAGCGGTGACAGCACAACAGCGCGCGGCCTGAGGGCGAGCGGCTGGCCAGTGGGGCCCACGTGACAGGTGGTCACTGGAGCTGGCGTGCGCGGTCGAGCGAGATCCGTTTGGGCCTATGCTGAGTTAAGAAAGGTTAAATGGGCGAGATTAGGGATAGTCGGCCCATGCGCAGGTGCTTCTTCTTTTCTTTTATATTTTCCTATTTTATCTTCTTCTTTTCCAACTTCAAATTTCAATTCCAAATTAGATTCAAATCTTGTGACAAATTTGTCTTCAGATTACATTGCACAAGTATTGTCGGCGTTTCGAGACCGGGGGGTCCCTAAGCCGACGAGTGAATGTCGCCGCGTGCCCCAGCCCAGATGGGTCGACGCGAGGCCGAGCGCGAAGGGGGGAAGTGAGGTGGCCGGAGATGGGCGTGAGAGAGGTGGAAATCCCGCGGCCTTCGTGTTCGTCCCGCGCCCAGGTCGGGTGCGCTTGCAGTAGGGGGTTACAAGCGTCCACGCGGGTGAGGGAAGCGAGCGGCCCCAAGAGAGCGCCTATCCCGTCCTCGTCCCCGCGCGGCCAACCCTCTCTAAGAGGGCTCTGGTCCTTCCTTTTATAGGCGTAAGGAGTGGATCCAGGTGTACAATGGGGGTGTAGCAGAGTGCTACGTGTCTAGCGGGGGAGAGCTAGCGCCCTAAGTACATGACGATGTGGCAGCCGGAGAGATCTTGGCACCCAGCTGGTGTGATGTCGTGGCCGTCGGAGGAGCGACGGAGCCTGGCGGAGGGACAGCTGTCGGAGCGGTTGAGTCCTTGCTGACGTCCTCCTGCTTCCGTAAGAGAGCTGAGAGCCGCCGTCGTCACAGAGCTTGCGGGGCGCCATCATTGCCTATCTGGCGGAGCTAGCCAGATGGGACACCGGTCTTGTTCTCTGCGGCCCGAGTCAGCTCGGGGTAGGGCGATGATGGCGCTTCCTGTTGACGTGGCTGGCTTGCGCCCTAGGTTGGGCGACGTGGAGGCTCCTCCGAAGCCGAGGTCGAGTCTGTCTTCCTTGGCCGAGGCCGAGTCCGAGCCCCTGGGTCGGGCGAGGCGGAGGTCGTTCGGCAGAGGCCAGGGCGGAGTCCGAGCCCAGGGGTCGGGCGAAGCGGAGTTCGTCGTCTTCTGGGGCTGAGCCCGAGTCCGAGCCCTGGGGTCGGGCGGAGCGGAGTTCGCTATCTTCCGGGACTTAGCCCGAGTCCGAGCCCTGGGTCGGGCGGAGCGGAGTTCGCCGTCTTCCAAGACTTAGCCCGAGTCCGAGCCCTGGGTCGGGCGGAGCGGCGTTCGCCGTCTTCCGGGACTTAGCCCGAGTCCGAGCCCTGGGTCGGGCGGAGCGGAGTTCGCCGTCTTCCGGGACCTAGCCTGAGTCGGAGCCCTGGGTCGGGCGGAGCGGAGTTCGCCGTCTTCCGGGACTTGGCCCGAGTCCAAACCCTGGGTCGGGCGGAGCAGAGCTTCCTATGGTGCCTTTAGCAGGGCCTGACTGCCTGTCAGTCTCACTCTGACAAGTGGCACTGCAGTCGGAGTGGCGCAGGCGGCGCTGTCCTTCTGTCAGGCCGGTCAGTGGAGCGGCGAAGTGACGGCGGTCACTTCGGCTCTGCCGGGGGGGGGCGCGTCAGGATAAAGGTGTCAGGCCACCTTTGCGTTAAATGCTCCTGCGATTCGGTCGGTCGGTGCGGCGATTTAGTCAGGGTTGCTTCTTAGCGAAGGCAGGGCCTCGGGCGAGCCGGAGATGTGTCCGCCGTTGGAGGGGGGCCTCGGGCGAGACGGAAATCCTCCGGGGTCGGCTGCCCTTGTCCGAGGCTAGGCTCGGGCGAGGCATGATCGAGTCGCTCGAATGGACTGATCCCTGACTTAATCGCACCCATCAGGCCTTTGCAGCTTTATGCTGATGGGGGTTACCAGCTAAGAATTAGGAGTCTTGAGGGTACCCCTAATTATGGTCCCCGACAGTAGCCCCCGAGCCTCGAAGGGAGTGTTATCACTCGCTTGGAGGCTTTTGTCGCACTTTTTTGCAAGGGGACCAGCCTTTCTCGGTTGCATTTTGTTCCGGTGGGTGCGCGCGAGCGCACCCGCCGGGTGTAGCCCCCGAGGCCTCGGAGGAGTGGTTTCACTCCTCCGAGGTCTTAATGCCTTGCGTAATGCTTCGGCTGGTCTGGTTGTTCCCTCATGCGAACTGGCCGTAGCCCGGGTGTATGGTCGGGGCCCAAGTTCTCGGGCTGGTACGTTGACGCTGTCAACGGTTCGGCCGGAGCCGGGTTTGCGAGAGCAGCCCCCGAGCCTCCGCACAGGGCGAGAGGACGATCAGGGACAGACTCGGCTTTTTTACATATGCCCCTGCGTCGCCTTTCCGCAAGGAGGAGGGGGGGAAAGCGCCATGTTGCCCTCGATGGGCGCCGAACATGGTGTCTCCGGTGAGCTGCAAGCGGGTAATCCGAGTGGACGTCCGTGCCCCGTTCGTTAGGGGTCGGCTAGGGGCCCAGAGGCACGCCCAAAAGTACCTGCGGGTGATCTGCCGGACCCGGTCCCCTAGCGACGGGGTCCGAGGGCTCGATGCCTCCCTCCGATGGGATTCTGTTACAAGATCGCTCCCGCTGGTCTCGGAAATGTCCTAGGGTACCTCGGGAGCGCAGCCCGAGCCTTGGTTATGTATCGAACGTACCCCTAGTCATCCCTCGCTCGGCGTCTGAGGCGGCTGTGAACCCTTCGGGGGCCAGCCTTCGAACCCCTGATTAGTAATGGGCGCGGAGCCTGAGTAGCCTGAGGCGGCCGTGGAACCCTTCGGGGGGCCGGCCTTCGAACCTCTGACCAGTAGTGGGTGTAGGGCCCACGCGATCTGAGGCGGCTGTTGAACCCCTCGGGAGGCCAGCCTTCGAACCTCTGATCAGTAGGGAGGCTCGGAGCCCGGTTCCTTCACGGGGAAGGATCCTTTTCGGGGTATCCCCCTTTCCCGGTCCCTGTTGCAAGAGATAGAGAAAGAGGAAAAAAGGAAAAGGATACGAAATCGAACGACGTGGCGTACCTTTTTTGGCGCGGTTATTACGGCGAAGGCGAAGCGTCGCCCGCTTCTCCTGCCAGAAGCGCCGCCTGTCCCGCCGCGGAGTTAATGCGACGGGGCGATTGGTTGGCGGGGCGGTCGTCGCGCGTGCGCGAGCCGTTCGAGGAACGGATCACAGGCGCGTCGTCTTCACGCCGTGAGAGGGGGTTCTCTTGCTGCCCCTGGATGGGACGTGAGTTTGGCTGACGACGTGACCGCTGCTCCCGCCCGCCTGCCACCGTCATTACTGCCAGCCCACTTTCGACCGCATTGACCGCCGCGCCAGGCTGGCGCTGCTGGGTCATGTGCTGGGTCGCCTCGAGTCGCGGTATTGGTTCCGCAATCGAGGAGGCGCGGTGGTGGCGCAAGTGGCGGTGCAGTTGCTTGCATGATGCAGCCGGCGCGCCGGTTGCGTGACGCGTGGGCTTGGGCCTCTAGGCTAGGCGCGCTGGGAGTCGGAGAAGCGCGTCCACTTGGCGCGATTGCATGCCGCCTGCATGGCTGCCCGCCTCTTTCGCCCGTTGGTCTGGGCAAAAGTGGAGGGTCACTTGTAACCGCTGGGCGGTTGTGTGCACCACGCGTGGCAGTTTGGCTTCTTCTGCTCTAAGCCGGTTTGCATGACATGCGGGACCCAGCCCCCGCGCCGCAGGGGAGGGCCTTGGAGCGTGTTGGAGAAGACTCAGCCCGTGACGGTTGGGGGCGCAAGTAGGGAGAGTTGACTTTAAACGGAGGGCGACCATGTCTTCTCGCTCCCTTATGCATCGCGTCTTTCCACCTTCCAAGCCCCCGGATGGGGGATCCCCGCCGTCTTTTCGCCTCATCGTTGGAGGAACGCAACTCCGTGGGAGTTGGTACCTTTCAGCCATCGTTCGGCTTCAAGGATTTTCATCACACAGCCCGGTTGCTCCTCTCCGCTGGTGGTCACCCAAGACGGTGACCTCCAGCTCCTGGATGGGGAGAGGCAATCCGGGCTGTGATCCCGATCCCGCCCTCAGCATCGAGGGTGTTCGTCATCCTCGCTGGGGCGGGGAGCGAGGCGAGCCGTGGCTTTGCCTCCTGCGCGGGTCGGCGGGCCACCTCTTCTTCCAGCTTCTGGTGGTGGCAATCGCCCTCCAGCCCTGCGGCGGAGACGTCCTCCAGCCATGCCGGGGAAGGCGAACTGTTGCTACCAAGCTAGGATGCAACATTCCGCCCTCTCCCTCGTATTCGCGGCGAGGACGGCAGCGAGGACCTGCCGGTGCGCCTGGGAGCGGCCCGCTCTTTGGCTTTAATAGCTGGTTCGTGTCCCTTGAGCGGGACCGCGAACGAGAGCCCTCCGGTGGCCGCGTCCACCCGGGACCATGGCTGCTGTTGCAGAGGTCGCTGGCAGGTCCCCCGACGTTCGTTGCCCCGCAGGCTCGAGGTCGCTCATACCCGCGGGGACGGAACCAGAGTTCCGTTTGTAATGGCACTTTGAATGCTAGTGTTTTTGTTCATCATGGCTGTCGAGGCCTGAACATGTATGTAATTTTGGCACAGAGCCGTGTTTTTTCCTCATTTTCGAGCACTAAGACTCGCCTGTTGATTATCTGAACCGCTTCACCAAGCATGAGTCGCCCCGTGTCAAGGTGACGAGTGAGGTATCCGTATCCCGGAGGCGTAGGAGTCCCTCGGCTCGGTCGGCCGTGTTGTCTAAGGCTCCTCTAGCTTAGTTAAAGGGACCCCTTGGCCGCTCTTCGACGAGCCGAGGCCAGGGGTAGCGATATCAGCATGAACAGAGGCGGAGTTGGCTCGAAAATGAAAACCTGGTTGGCCGGAGCCTAGCCGGGTTGTCCGTTAGCGGGACCGACGCCGGAGTTGACCAGCCAAGGCCTCAGGTCGGGCTGGCGCCCTTGGAAGATGGTTGGCCGAGGCCCCAGAGGTGACCGGCCGAGCCGCCTGCTCGGGCCGAATTCCTGAAGAAGACCCTGGCGGCGATGGCCCGGGCGTGGTGATGACGTCGTCCTTCGGAGTGGAGGTCTTCGGACCGCGTCGCCGTCCAAGGCTAGGTCGAACCTCGCCGAAGTTGTCGTCGACGCCGAGGGTGCTGCTGCCCCCTTCCAGCGTCAAGACCCAAGCCTGCAGGATCAGATTGTCTTGTAGCGTGTGCCTTCCGCGGCCGCCGAGGCCAGAACACACACCCTCGCTGCATTGTAAAGTTGTGTCTCCTTTCCTCTTGTTTCGAGTATCTGGACCTTTTTGTCGGTAACAGGGATGTTTGTGCGAGCGAGAGTTGCTTCTCGCGGAAGGTGATGAGTGAGGTATCCGTATCCCGGAGGCGTGGGAGTCCCTCGGCTCGGTCAGCCTTGCCGCTTACGCGCACTTTCACCCGTCCATGAGGCCCTGTCACCGACTCAGTCGAGAAGGCTCGAAGGATCGCTTTGGCAGAAGAGCTTCCGAACGTGAAGACTTGTTCGGTCCGCGGAATCACTTCATCCGAACGCGAGTTACTTATCGCAGAAGGTGATGAGTGAGGTATCCGTATCCCGGAGGCGTAGGAGTCCCTCGGCTCGGTCAGCCTTGGCTGCTTACGTGTACTCCGTCGTTTTCAGGATCCACTTTTCGAAGTAGTCAGAAAGCACGAAAGATATTCTGGCAGAAGAGATCTTTTTTCGAGGAAAATTTCAACGCAGAGGGGGTTCCCCCCTTTTAGCCCTCGAGGGAGGGTCGGGCTTTGCCGAGGCGAGGCCGACCCTTCCTTGATGACTAAACTTTGCGTGGGTGCGAGGTATATGAACAGCTTGAAAATATCTTAAGGGTAGAAGCGACGTAGCTGTTGGATATTCCAAGCGTTGCCGTAGACCTCGCCTTGACTGTTGGCCAGCTTGTACGTTCCGGGCTTCAGAACTTTGGCGATGACGAATGGCCCCTCCCAGGGGGGCGTGAGCTTGTGCCTCCCTCGGGCGTCTTGCCGCAGCCGAAGCACTAGGTCGCCCACCTGGAGGTCTCGGGGCCGGACCCCTCGGGCGTGGTAGCGTCGCAGGGACTGCTGGTACCGCGCCGAGTGTAGTAAGGCCTTGTCCCGAGCTTCTTCCAGCTGGTCCAGCGAGTCTTCTCGGCTAACTTGGTTGCTTTGATCGCTGTAGGTCCTCGTCCTCGGGGAGCCGTGTTCCAGGTCAGTGGGCAAGACGGCCTCGGCCCCGTAGACCAGGAAGAACGGCGTGAAACCCGTGGCTCGGCTCGGCGTTGTCCTCAGGCTCCAGACCACCGAGGGGAGTTCCTTCATCCATCGCTTGCCGAACTTGTTGAGGTCGTTGTAAATCCGAGGCTTGAGCCCTTGTAGAATCATGCCGTTGGCACGCTCTACTTGCCCATTCGACATGGGATGAGCCACGGCGGCCCAGTCCACCCGGATGTGGTGATCCTCGCAGAAGTCCAAGAATTTTCTGCCGGTGAACTGGGTACCGTTGTCGGTGATGATGGAGTTCGGGACCCCGAAGCGATGGATGATGTTGGTGAAGAACGCCACCGCCTGCTCGGACCTGATGCTGTTCAGAGGTCGGACCTCGATCCACTTGGAGAATTTGTCGATGGCGACCAGCAGGTGCGTGTAGCCCTCGGGCGCCTTCTGCAAGGGACCGACGAGGTCCAGACCCCACACAGCAAAGGGCCAGGTGATGGGTATCGTCTGCAGAGCCTGAGCGGGCAGGTGGGTCTGCTTCGCATAGAATTGGCACCCTTCGCAGGTGCGAACAATTCTAGTGGCGTCAGCCACCGCCGTTGGCCAGTAGAAGCCTTCCCGGAAAGCATTCCCGACAAGGGCTCGAGGCGCTGCGTGATGGCCGCAAGCCCCCGAGTGTATCTGTTGCAGGAGTTCCTGACCTTCGGCGATGGAGATGCATCGCTGGAGGATGCCCGAGGGGCTGCGGTGGTAGAGCTCCTTCTCATCGCCCAGCAAGACGAACGACTTGGCGCGTCGCGCTACCCGCCGAGCCTCGGCTCGGTCGAGGGGTAGCTCTCCTTGGCGGAGATATTGCAGGTACGGGGTCTGCCAATTCCGATCAGGCGTGGCCCTGCTCCGCTCCTCCTCGACGTGCAGTGCCTCGCCCTCGGAGGCCGAGGGTACTTCGGGCTGAACCGAGGGCGCCTCGGGCCGAGCTGAGGGTGCCTCGGGTTGTGCCGAGGGTACCTCGGGCTGGACCGAGGGCACCGCAGGCTCGGGCGAGTCGTCGATCATGACGGAGGGTTGATGCAGATCCCGGGAGAAGACGTCCGGGGGAACCGTTGTTCGCCCCGAGGCTATTTTTGCCAGCTCGTCCGCAGTCTCGTTGTAGCGCCGAGCGATGTGGTTAAGCTCGAGCCCGTAGAATTTGTCTTCCAGGCGCCGAACCTCATCGCAGTAGGCCTCCATCTTTGGGTCGCGGCAGTGGGAGTTCTTCATGACTTGGTCGATGACGAGCTGCGAGTCACCGCGGGCGTCGAGGCGCCTGACCCCTAGCTCGATGGCGATCCGCAACCCGTTGACCAGAGCCTCGTACTCGGCCACATTGTTGGACGCCGGGAAATGGAGGCGTAGCACATAGCGTAGGTGTTTCCCGAGGGGCGAGATGAAGAGTAGGCCCGCGCCGGCCCCCGTCTTCATCAGCGACCCGTCGAAAAACATGGTCCAGAGCTCCGGTTGGATCGGAGCCGTCGGTAGCTGGGTGTCGACCCATTCGGCTACGAAGTCCGCCAAGACCTGGGACTTGATGGCCTTCCGAGGGGCGAACGAGATTGTCTCGCCCATGATTTCCAACGCCCACTTTGCAATCCTGCCCGAGGCCTCTCGGCACTGGATGATCTCCCCCAGGGGGAAGGATGACACCACAGTTACCGGATGAGACTCGAAGTAGTGTCGCAACTTCCGCCGCGTCAGGATCACTGCATACAGCAGCTTCTAAACTTGTGGGTAGCAGATCTTGGTTTCGGACAGTACCTCGCTGACGAAGTAAACTGGCCTCTGAACGGGCAATGCATGCCCCTCTTCTTGCCTCTCGACCACAATCGCGGCGCTAACCACTTGAGTGGTCGCAGCGACGTAGACCAAGAGGGCTTCTCCGTCAGCTGGAGGCACCAAGACATGCGCCTTTGTGAGGAGCGCCTTCAGGTTCCCGAGAGCTTCCTCGGCCTCAGGGGTCCAAGCGAAGCGCTCGGCCTTCCTTAAGAGGCGGTACAGAGGCAGACCTCTTTCGCCGAGGCGTGAGATGAAGCGGCTCAGGGCCGCGAGACATCCCATGACCCTTTGTACGCCTTTTAAGTCCTTGATGGGCCCCATGCTGGTGATGGCCGCGATCTTCTCCGGGTTAGCTTCGATGCCCCGCTCGGAGACGATGAACCCCAAGAGCATGCCCCGGGGGACCCCGAAGACACACTTCTCGGGATTGAACTTGACGCCTTTCACTTTGAGACATCGGAATGTCACTTCAAGGTCAGAGAGGAGGTCGGAAGCTTTCCTTGTCTTGACTACGATGTCATCGACGTAGGCCTCGACCGTGCGACCGATGTGTTCGCCGAACACATGGTTCATGCACCGCTGATACGTCGCGCCCGCATTCCTCAAACCGAACGGCATGGTGACATAGCAGTACATGCCGAAGGTCGTGATGAAAGAAGTCGCGAGCTGGTCGGACTCTTTCATCCTGATTTGGTGATACCCTGAGTAGGCGTCAAGGAAGGACAGGGTTTCGCACCCAGCAGTGGAATCCACGATTTGATCGATGCGAGGCAGAGGGTAGGGAACCTTCGGACATGCTTTGTTTAGACCAGTGTAGTCTACACACATCCGCCATTTCCACCCTTTCTTTCTCACAAGCACGGGGTTGGCAAGCCATTCGGGATGGAATACCTCTTTGATGAACCCTGCTGCCAATAGCTTGTGGATCTCCTCGCCTATCACTCTGCGCTTCTCCTCGTCGAATCGGCGCAGAGGCTGCTTGACGGGTCGGGCCCTGACCCGAATATCCAGCGAGTGCTTGGCGACATCCCTCGGTATGCCGGGCATGTCCGAGGGACTCCACGCAAAGACGTCGGCGTTTGCGCAGAGAAAGTCGACGAGCACTGCTTCCTATTTGGGGTCGAGCCCAGAACCGATCCGGATCTGCTTGGAGGTGTCGCCACTGGGGTCGAGAGGGACGGCCTTGACCATCTCCACTGGCTCAAAGTTGCCAGCATGGCGCTTCACGTCTGGCACCTCTTTGGAGAGGCTTTCCAGGTCGGCGATGAGGGCCTCGGATTCGGCGAGGGCCTCGGCGTACTCCACGCACTCCACGTCGCATTCGAACGCGTGTTTGTACGTGGGGCCGACGGTGATGACCCCGTTGGGGCCCGGCATCTTGAGCTTCAGGTAGGTGTAGTTGGGGACGACCATAAACTTCGCGTAGCATGGCCTCCCTAGCACCGCGTGGTAGGTTCCTCGGAACCCGACCACCTCGAACGTCAGAGTCTCCCTTCGGAAGTTGGAGGGTGTTCCGAAGAAGACGAGAAGGTCGAGTCGTCCGAGGGGCTGGACGCGCTTCCCGGGAATGATCCCGTGGAAGGGCGCAGCGCCTGCTCGGACGGAGGACAGATCGACGCGCAGGAGCCTGAGGGTCTCGGCGTAGATGATGTTGAGGCAGCTGCCCCCGTCCATAAGGACCTTGGTGAGCCTGACGTCGCCGATGACGGGGTCGACGACGAGCGGGTATTTCCCCGGGCTCGGCATGTGGTCGGGGTGGTCAGCTTGGTCGAAGGTGATGGGCTTGTCGGACCAGTCTAGGTAGACTGGCGCCGCCACCTTCACCGAGCAGACCTCCCGGCGCTCTTGCTTGCGATGCCGAGCCGAGGCATTCGCCGCATGCCCACCGTAGATCATGAAGCAGTTGCGGACCTCGGGGAACTCTCCTGCTTGGTGATCTTCCTTCTTGTCATCGTCGCGGGCCCTGCCACCCTCCGCGGGTGGCCCGGCCCTGTGGAAGTGGCGCCGAAGCATGACGCACTCCTCAAGGGTGTGCTTGACGGGCCCCTGATGATAGGGGCACGGCTCCTTGAGCATCTTGTCGAAGAGGTTAGCACCTCCGGGGGGCTTTCGAGGGTTCTTGTACTCGGCGGCGGCGACGAGGTCTGCGTCGGCGGCGGCGACGAGGTCTGCGTCGGCGGCGTCGCGTTTCGCTTGCGACTTCTTCTTGCCTTTCTTCTTGGCGCCGCGCGGAGTTGACGCCTCGGGAGCATCTTCCGATGGGCGGCCCTGGGGCTGCTTGTCCTTTCGGAAGATAGCCTCGACCGCCTCCTGGCCAGAGGCAAACTTTGTGGCGATGTCCATCAGCTCGCTCGCCGTGGTGGGGGTCTTGCGACCCAACTTACTCACCAGGTCGCGGCAGGTGGTGCCGGCAAGGAACGCGCCGATAACATCCGAGTCGGTGATGTTGGGCAGCTCGGTGCGCTGCTTCGAGAATCGCCGGATGTAGTCCCGGAGAGACTCTCCCGGCTGCTGCCGGCAGCTTCGGAGGTCCCAGGAATTCCCGAGGCGCACGTACATGCCCTGGAAATTGCCGGTGAAGGCTTGGACCAGGTCATCCCAGTTGGAGATCTGCCCCGGAGGCAGATGCTCCAACCAGGCGCGAGCGGTGTCGGAGAGGAACAGGGGGAGGTTGCGGATGATGAGGTTGTCGTCGTCCGTTCCACCCAGTTGGCAGGCCAGGCGGTAGTCCGCGAGCCACAGTTCCGGTCTCGTTTCCCCCGAGTACTTTGTGATAGTAGTCGGGGGTCAAAACCGGGTCGGGAACGATGCCCGTCGGATGGCCCGGCTGAAGGCCTGCGGACCGGGTGGTTCGGGCGAGGGACTCCGATCCTCCCCGCTGTCGTAGCGCCCCCCACGCCTGGGGTGGTAACCTCGGCGCACCCTCTCGTCGAGGTGGGCCGACGGTCGCGATGATGGTGCTCGCTGCCGAGGTGGCCCGGGGCCGCAGGCGCGGTGTTGCGCGTGCGCCCGGTGTAGACCGAGGCTTCCCGCATGAATCGGGAAGTCGCGGCATGAGGTTCCGAGGGGTATCCCTGCCTTCGGGAGGCAGAGCTCTTGGCCCGTCGGACCGCAGCGCCTTCCAGGAGATTCTTGAGCTCTCCCTAGATTCGCCGACCCTCGGTGGTTGATGGCTCCGGCATCGCGTGGAGAAGCATCGCTGCTGCAGCCAGGTTCTGACCGACCCCACTGGATGCGGGTGGCGGCCTGACCCTGACGCCGTCGGTGACGCGGTGCTGGAGACCCTGGGGCAGGTGACATATTTCTCCGGCCGGGGGTTGGCTCGCCCATGCCTGCCCAACGTCCCGGCGGATCGGCTCAAGCGCTCCTGCTCCCTCGTCGAGCCTGGCCTGCGCCCCGCGGACTTGCTCGAGCTGTGGGTCGTGACCCCCCGCTGGAACGGGGACCATAGCTAGCTCCCGCGGGATGTCAGCGCGAGGCACCGACCTAGGGAGATCACCGTCCTCCGGCATGCCGAGATGATTGCCTTCGGAGGGATCCCCTAGCTCGACGTGGAAGCATTCGCGGCTTGGGCCGCAGTCCTCGTCGTCGAGGCCGCGGCTACCGTCGGAACAGTCGGAGAGGCAGTAGTCACATGCGGTAATGAAGTCCCGCATGGCACTGGGGTTGCCAAATCCAGAGAAATCCCAACAGATGTTGGGGTCGTCGTCTTCCTCGGACCCAGAGGGCCCGTAGGTCGAGACGTCCGTCAGCCGGTCCCCAGGCGACCGCATGCGAAACCCTAGAGGGTTTGAACTCGCCTTTACGAGAGCGCCCGCCAAAGCAAGGTCGCTAGGCGGGTTGAGGCTGAGTCCAAATGACGTAGGATGGGAATCGGTCGGTACCTTTCGGTCGACGAGCAGCGACATAGTCACGTCGGGGACTGATTGCACCGCTGTCTCAGGTACGAGGGCGACGTCCTGCAAGCTCTCCGCGAGCGCACTGGCGTCGTCCGCTTGCTCGGGATTGGCGTGTCACGGGGAGATGGCGCTCGCCTTCGTCTCAAACGCGAGGTCGACGCCCGACGCGCCCCCCGTTGGAGCGCTGGGGACGTCGACTCGCTCGACAGCCGACGAGGCGCAGCCTCCTGCTTGGCCTTGGTTGCCCCGCCTCCTCCTCCGTTGGCGGGGGAGAGGACGGGGCGAGCTCGAATGTTGTTCTTCCACTACGCGGGGAAGGCGTCGTCGATCCCGCCGCCGGCGGGCGGGCTGTCGGCCGCCATTGTCGTTGTCGCGCGGCGGTGGAAGGAGTATCATGTCGTAGCTGCCGTCGAAGGACATGAACTCAAGACTCCCGAAACGGAGCACCGTCCCGGGTCGGAGAGGTTGCTGGAGACTGCCCATCTGGAGCTTGACGGGAAGCTGTTCGTCAACACGCAGCAGGCCCCTACCTGGCGCGCCAACTGTCGGCGTTTTGAGACCGGGGGGTCCCTAAGCCGACGAGTGAATGTCGCCGCGTGCCCCAGCCCAGATGGGTCGACGCGAGGCTGAGCGCGAAGGGGGGAAGTGAGGTGGCCGGAGATGGGCGTGAGAGAGGTGGAAATCCCGTGGCCTTCGTGTTCGTCCCGCGCCCAGGTCGGGTGCGCTTGCAGTAGGGGGTTACAAGCATCCACGCGGGTGAGGGAAGCGAGCGCCCCCAAGAGAGCGCCTGTCCCGTCCTCGTCCCCGCGCGGCCAACCCTCTCTAAGAGGGCCCTGGTCCTTCCTTTTATAGGCGTAAGGAGTGGATCCAGGTGTACAATGGGGGTGTAGCAGAGTGCTATGTGTCTAGCGGGGGAGAGCTAGCGCCCTAAGTACATGTCGATGTGGCAGCCGGAGAGATCTTGGCACCCAGCTGGTGTGATGTCGTGGCCGTCGGAGGAGCGACGGAGCCTGGCGGAGGGACAGCTGTCGGAGCGGTTGAGTCCTTGCTGACGTCCTCCTGCTTCCGTAAGAGAGCTGAGAGCCGCCGTCGTCACAGAGCTTGCGGGGCGCTATCATTGCCTATCTGGCGGAGCTAGCCAGATGGGACACCGGTCTTGTTCTCTGCGGCCCGAGTCAGCTCGGGGTAGGGCGATGATGGCGCTTCCTGTTGACGTGGCTGGCCTGCGCCCTAGGTTGGGCGACGTGGAGGCTCCTCCAAAGCCGAGGTCGAGTCTGTCTTCCATGGCCGAGGCCGAGTCCGAGCCCCTGGGTCGGGCGAGGCGGAGGTCGTTCAGCGGAGGCCAGGGCAGAGTCCGAGCCCTGGGGTCGGGCGAAGCGGAGTTCGTCGTCTTCTGGGGCTGAGCCCGAGTCCGAGCCCTAGGGTCGGGCGGAGCGGAGTTCGCCGTCTTCTGGGACTTAGCCCGAGTCCGAGCCTTGGGTCGGGCGGAGCGGAGTTCACCGTCTTCCGGGACTTAGCCCGAGTCCGAGCCCTGGGTCGGGCGGAGCGGAGTTCGCCATCTTCCGGGACTTAGCCCGAGTCCGAGCCCTGGGTCGGGCGGAGCGGAGTTCGCCGTCTTCCGGGACTTAGCCCGAGTCCGAGCCCTGGGTCGGGCGGAGCGGAGTTCGCCGTCTTCCGGGACCTAGCCCGAGTCCGAGCCCTGGGTCGGGCGGAGCGGAGTTCGCCGTCTTCCGGGACTTAGCCCGAGTCCGAGCCCTGGGTCGGGCGGAGCGAAGCTTCCTATGGTGCCTTTGGCAGGGCCTGACTGCCTGTCAGTCTCACTCTGACAAGTGGCACTGCAGTCGGAGTGGCGCAGGCGGCGCTGTCCTTCTGTTAGGCCGGTCAGTGGAGCGGCGAAGTGACGGCGGTCACTTCGGCTCTGCCGGGGGGCGCGCGTCAGGATAAAGGTGTCAGGCCACCTTTGCGTTAAATGCTCCTGCGATTCGGTCGGTCGGTGTGGCGATTTAGTCAGGGTTGCTTCTTAGCGAAGGCAGGGCCTCGGGCGAGCCGGAGATGTGTCCGCCGTTGGAGGGGGGCCTCGGGCGAGACGGAAATCCTCCGGGGTCGGCTGCCCTTGTCCGAGGCTAGGCTCGGGCGAGGCATGATCGAGTCGCTCGAATGGACTGATCCCTGACTTAATCGCACCCATCAGGCCTTTGCAGCTTTATGCTGATGGGGGTTACCAGCTGAGAATTAGGAGTCTTGAGGGTACCCCTAATTATGGTCCCCGACAAGTATGGTACAAATTTTGAAAATATGATTCTATATATACTTTATGTGAGTTTTATATTCCTTAACTCTTTCTTTTCTCATTTCTTTCTCCTCATCCATTTTATTTCCAAATTCTAACTTTAGGTTTTAATTTAAATCCTCCACTCATTATTATATTTTATTGGTATTATTGTTATCATTGTTAGATGCACAAACAAATAAAACCCAACATGATGCAACTTTCTTTTATTTAGTATATTTATTGGTAGTCAGGTTTAATCCCATGATTTGTTATATGCAAAAATGAGAATAACAACACAAGTGGTCAAATGGACTTTTTATATTTCTCATTTCTTGTACATTCTATGACTCTCATTATTTGGGTATTACAATATGTCCCTCTTTTTCTCGTCTGCACCTGCATGATAGCCAACATATTGACAAAGATCATTGAAGGCCTGAGCATATGGCAACATTTTGCGATTTCCTTGAGTTAAGGCCAGAAACTGATTCAGCTTGCGATCCATGATGCCAACCGGTATATGATGTCCCCTGAAGGCTGTCATGAATTCCTCCCAAGTAACTATGTGACCAACTGACTAAATAGCAAGGAAATGGTCCCACCATGTCCTGGCTGGTCCACGAAGTTGCTATGTGGAAAACCCGGACTTGGTGGCATCGGGACATGCCCCCACGATTAGTGGAAATTTGGACTCCACCACCTGGAGCCATACGTCCGCGTCAAGTGGATCCTCTGCCCTTGTAAAGAGTGGTGGTTATGTGCTGATGAACTCCTGATAAGTGGTTGTGGTAGGCGGGTGCTGATATTGCTCGCCACTCCCAAAGTGCTGAGGTTGTTGCTGACATTGTGCAAGCTGCCGCAGAATCTCGTTTTGCTGAGCCATCAACTCCTGCATCGTGGGAGGTTGTGGCGGTGGCAGGGGAATCTGCTGGTTCTGCCTGCGGCACGCTCTTCCCGCCATCTGAAATTAAGGAGCAACTATTGTTACTCAGAATTCTACATTTGCGACAAGAATATAAGCAAACAGCGGGGATTTCAATTTCAGATTCGGTCAGAACAATTTCACACACGAACTTAATCTCATTTGTTCTCCTATCATCCAAAATAAAGTTTTCCCATTGTTACAATTGCCAACACAAAATCCAATCCCTAGCTTAGTATACCATGAAACCTAAAAGCTAAGCTATCCTAAGAAGCGCTACTTCCTATCACATCTACTCCCACCATGATATCTAGTGGGCATACGAGGCAACGCTAGACTCTGGAGAAGGCGGCCCCCCGAAGCAAGCTACACTAGCGGTGTCCATGCTAGAAGATGGCTCAAGATCCTCCCCCTCGATATCCACGTCCTCATCCTCTTCTATGTCCTGTTGCATCTCCTGGTAATGCATGTCTAGGTGCTCGTTTGCCTCCTCGAGCTGTTGCTTGGTATTCTAGAGCTGGTTTTCCAGAACCTCTATGGTGTGATTCCTTTCTTCCACTTGCTCTTCAAGCTCACGAATCTGGGTACCCATTTGCTCAGTCTGGAGATCCTTCTCCAGCAACTCAGTAGATAGATCCACCACCAGATCCTCCCTGTCAATGATGGTAGCCTTTGCATCCTGAGCCAAGCCCATCAAATGTGACATGGCCTCGCGTTGTAGGACCTACAGGCGGTAGAGTGCACTGATGCACCGAACCGTCAGCCTAACAGTGGCCCTGGGGAAGAGTGCCCACACCTCCTTGCAGGTCAACCTAGTCCTTCCACATCGGGTCATCCTCCTTTGCAGCGGGGAATAAACCGATGGGGTGAGTTGCCATCTACAAGGGGTGAAATGCACAGAAGGTAGTCAGTGCATGCATGGCTGTGGCCTCAATGGTATCGTGCGCTCGGAAACCAAGGGTCTAACGCCACCCTGGCTGCAAGGGGTGGGGCTCTAACGCTAGCCACACCTTACAGCGAGGCACTCCATGTTCCTCGAACAATTGCACCATGTACTGTGGAGGTGCGTGGTATCCTGCCTCCTGTAGCACTTCCCATAGAATGAGGGGAAAGCCCTCCTGAACAAGGCTATCTATGTGGTAAGGTGCATCTCCTCCCTCGATGGGTGTGGGTGAGGTCATCTGTGCGAAGGTGAGCGTAAGTAAGGGGAAAACAAAACACGAAGGTGGAAAAATAAAAAGCCAAAACTCCTCTTTTCTCTTACCTAGTTATGATTTGTTTACATAATGATGCATGCATGCTTAATCTATATGTCCTCTCTTCACTTATAGGGATGTGAGACATCCTGCATATGAGAATAGCAGCCTACATGGCATGCTTAATTAGCCACCTAGTTACCCATCTATTTCCTAAGGCTTCACGTCCTAGGTCTATCCTTATCGTCCTGACTTCTATCCAACATTGGTTTCTAAGCAAGTTTTACTTTTGAAAAGTTGGTATTCATGTCTTATTGACTTCTCTGAAGTGGTACTCGCTCCGATACCAGCTGTGACGGAACCGCCCAGATTATTCTAGCTTAAGTGCCTTGGTCTCACCTCAAGGGAAATAACTCACACTTAAGACGTAATAAACTGTCAATTCCTCAGATCTAGTCCGATTGAAGCCACTTACCCAGAGATCGAGTACCATTTGCTCACACAAAGATGAGACACAGAGAAATACAATAAAGGATAATACCACAAATTTAAATAAATACTTAGAGTTATTACATCACCGGAGTTTGAAAATAGTAAACATTTTTCTTGATGCGGCATAAATTAACTAACGATAAATAAAGAGTGAGGTGAAGCCTGGTACATCACTCCACCTGGTCATCAGCTGCTGAGGCAGGGTTCCATTATACTGTCCAACCCGGTGGCAAGGTGGACGGCCAAGTCAACCCAGAAACCATATGTTCCTCGAAGGTACCTGTAAAAATTATGCCATAAGCAAGGCTGAGTATACTAATACTCAGCTAGACTTACTCGTGCGAGGAGTCTACTCCTCTACCTCTAGGCCATGAAGTTGTTTGGATGAGGGGTTTGGTTTGCCAAAAGCACTAACTGAGTCTAAAATCAAATTTTAGCTTTTGCAAGTTTAATAATATTCCTTAAACTAGGTTTCATCCTTCTAAACATACATGGTAACGAACATTTAGTGCAAGCAACACTTTATCTCATGAGAACTCATTTCATTTCTTACTCGATTTAGCAACATATATCAAACAGTCTCATTAGCTGCAAGAAGCAGACGATTCGAATCAAGTTTAGACCCTTGCAAAGTAAACCTAAACACACGACATGTAGGAGCACTCTGTCCCCACACACGTCAATCGTCCCCATCGATTCCCCATCAGCAGAACAGGGCCCACTGTCATTGGCATACAATGCTCCACAGACCTGCCCGCCGCCGTGCAGTGACCGCACTTGTAGCCACCATAAGCGGAATGGGAGACCTTGTCTCATGAAAACGTGGGGAGGTATGTCTGCTGGCAGGTTCACTCAGGTACTAGGCTTACCGATGTACCATATTTCTCGGCATGTGCTTAGTACTTTCAAACGCTTGACACATGGTACCACACATTAATCCTTATTCCAGTTTCATCTGGTAGACAAGGCATCCCCATGGATCCTTGTCCACAGGCCATCATAGTTCCAGTATCAAAGTGGATATAATCAATTCCTGACCTCGAGCGAGTGCTAGAAAAATCACTCGACTTATACCGAGATCCTGAATTAGCATAGCAGCTACTCGACTTAGCATACTAGTATCCATCTCAAAAGGAAACCTGAGTTCATGCAACTAGGGTTTCAAACAGCTCCTACACTTAAGTGCACAGTACAAGCCTACAAACATTAAGTGCAGTAAAATAGCATATATAAATGGTTCTGAATAAAAATGGGGCTTGCCTTCAATTGCTAGGGTAGCAGGTATATCCTCAGTAGCAGCCTCTACAGCTAGCTCCTGAGCTTCCTCCTGGTCAGCTCCTTGCTCGGGGATGAGCACGTACTCTCCGCTAGCAAGGTTGCAATCTATTTAATATGATGCATAAGGTGCATGTACATTTATAAAATGCAAATGGTAAATGTGATGCATGGTCGAGTGACATTTGGTCACTTTGGGTTCCTCCTTTATTCTCATTTTTCCGCAGGTTTATAATGGTGATTTGAACTACGAAGGTTACTTAGAATTCTCCAAAAATTCTGAAAATTTTTATAGTAGCTTAACCCTGGTGAAATTAGTCTATTCTATGAATTTGAGGTCAAAACTAGTTAGAATCGGATTTAAACAAAAATAACAAAAACTAGGGTAGAGGGGCCACTTTACACTAGACCTTCCATTTAGAAATGACCTATGCTCCAAAGGTTATTTTTACTGGTATCTAGGTGCAATATCATGGTCTAGTGTAAAAATATACTTGATGATACTTAGTGAATCGTTGTTTATGATTTTCAAAAGTTGTGAGGCTAAAAGGTGCTCTTGACTAAATTTTCGTTTGAAAAATGTCAAACAACAAATTGGGCATTTTTCCTAACCTTTTCTTTGCACAAGAGCAATCATTCCTAAGTTTGGTAATTTTTACTTATAGGGGATGGGTTGTATGATTTTCTAAAGTTCCTTACAATTGCTCTTGGGGCAGGGGGAAACATATTTCTTAGTCATACTTAGGTCATTTTTATATTTTTCCTCGAAACATTGCTGCTACATTAGTTTAGGAAAAATAAGTTGGTCTTGTGGTTCACATATCTAGGTCTTGATTTTATTTTCCAAGAAAATGGGTAGAAACCTAATTTATTTTATAATCTCTACTTAAATGATAATACTATGGTGTACCAAAAAATTGTAGGACTCTACTGTTGATTGGTCATCTTCTAAAAATTTCTCAGCTTCGGTACTATAGTTCTACTAATTTTACTTCTATTTTTGCACATTAGTTAATATCTTAATAGAAATCTAAACTTCGGAAAACTGTACTGGAATAGTGTGTTTTCTATTTTTGTTCTAAAGTTCACCTTGTCCAGAACCTAGTAAAATTTGTTTGACTAAAGTTGGTCATATTTTCCCTAACTTATGAATTTTTAAAGCTTTCTGCTGATTATTTAAAATGGATTTTTGAAAAAGAAAGGAAAAAACCTTCTTTCAGACGGGTCCCTGGCGTACTATTCACCTGAGTAGAGACCTTTACGCACAACCCCCTAGGTTTTCCTAACCTCTAACCTATGGTTCCTGGCTAGGTTACACAGTACCCGCGGTGAATAAGACGGAGGAGCGGCTTACCGGTTTTGGTAGGGTTCCGGCGTAGGGTCGGGCGAGGAAGGAGAGCCTCTAGCGGTCACATCAAGGTACGGGTCGACGTCTTTGGTGTCTAGAGCTGGTCTAGCCACGGATCCAGGCGGCGGAGCATGTCGGCGATGTCTGCACCGGCCACACCACGGTAGTAGAGCTTAATCAGACTGCACAGGGAGGTTCACTAAGTGACAGGGAGTGTGTGCATGGAAGGAATTGACGAATGGATGGTTAGATTACCTGGACCGAGGGAACCGCAGACGGGACAAGTCCGGCGAGGTGTTCTGGCTTCTAGGTATCATTCGGTCTGAGCGGCTAGGAAGCTTTGCTAGCCTCTAGGGAGGCTAGCCGGGGAGCTAGAATGGACGGGGTTAGGTTGGTGTGGCCGGTCTGACGTGGTCGACTTGTCGGCAAGCTTGCGGACGATGCCACGCTCGGTGTTCTGGCGATTATCGGTGTTCAGTCACCGGTAAAAGGGTATGCAGTGTGTGGGAGGGCAAGGTCGAGGGTTGGGGCTTCTTATAGGCGAGGGCTCGGGCATGGGCGCTAGGTTGAGCGCGCGGTCGAGCCGACTGGAGCTCATGGCGTGCGCGGCGCGGTCAGAGTGCAGTTAGCTGAGGTCGAACACGTGGAGGATCGCTTCTGCCCATGTCCAAGCGCCTGTTTAGCTGCCCTAGCTTGCCTATCTTGGCAAGGGTCCCATGTAGGATCTCTTCCTTGTTCCAAATCCTTGCTTTTTCATGTGAGTCCTGAGCTGTGATATGCTTAGGGCGAGGAGCTACGCCAGTGTCAAGTCGGGTATGTCATTGTACCCAAGTCACGACAAAACTCATGCCACGACATGTCAAACAGTCTTGGTTTGGTGTCAAACTTTACCAGGGCGTGCCTGAGGTAATTAGGCGTCATTTTGTCCATTTGACCATTTGGATTTGAGTAGAGGAGCTAGGTGAACACGTTAGGTTTTTGGAATTCGGTTTGGGGAGACTTAGAGAAAATCTGTTTTTTGCCTCTAGGGTTCTTTCAGTTAGTGATCAATTTGGGGATTTTTAAGGCTTGTTTTGGGGGAAACTCCCTTACTATATCTGATAGATATTTTGATGATCTTCAACTCATGTAATTAGCCCAACTTGTGATAAGGATTGTTTCATCGTTTGTTTTTCACATTTTCTGTCTTGGTTCACATAGCTCGAGTGGTTTAGACTTAGGATTATGAAATTTTTCTCTAAGTTATTAAGTTATGACCCATTTTCTGTCTTGGTTCACACTAGCTGACCCATTTGTTGTTAAGTTATGTTCATCCAAGGCTCCACTAATCCACATGTGATAATAGGTCAGGGTGTGGCTCTAGAGTAGATACCCTGAGTAACACCTAAGGTGTTACAATCCTGAAGATCCGTGAACAAATTTATGACGAAGCAATGTAGAATAATCTGGCAAATGGATTAATTTGTGTAAAAACAATCGTGCTTGTTGTTATGATTCGAAGTGTCTGATCTTTTTTTCGAAGTTTCTTCAAATGTTTTGTAATATATTTGCATCTGCATTTCACTTATGTCTCTTTTCTTTTGTGATGTGTGAAACTTTATTCAATTATGCATTTTTGAGCCGAAGGCAAAAAACACCTTCCCATCTTTTCGCATATTTCAAAATAAAATGTATGTATGCACTCCCTTCTTTTGGATTTTTACGCTATTTTGGATGCAATGAATCACATTTGTGCATCCCCTTGGGGACGACTTCAGAGCTTTTTCACCATTACTTTGGGTGAAATGAAGTATAGCTCTGCATTCCCTTAGGAACGACTTCAGAGCATTTCCACCATTAATTAGGTGAAATAGAACATAGCTCTCCATTCCCTTAGGAACGACTTCGGAGCTTTTTCATCATTACTTAGGTGAAATAGAACATAGCACTGCATTCCCTTAGGAACAACTTCGGAGCTTTTTCATCATTACTTAAGTGAAATAGAACATAGCTCTGCATTCCCTTAGGAACGAATTCAGAGCTTTTTAACCATTACTTAGGTGAAATAAAACATAGCTCTGCATTCCATTAGGAATGACTTCGAAGCTTTTTCACCATTACTTAGGTGAAAAAATGCAACATTCTTATTATTGAACTCAAAGATTCTGAATCATCATTGTGTTGATTTGCATGACAATCAAAAGGCTTGTGAAAGTAAATGTAAACATACAATAGTGGTTTCTTGGTAACTTCGGGCTCACTTACCCAGCCCCTTAGGGTCCTCAATATATGTGCTTCGTCTCTGGGACCATACTGTTGATAATACGAGTTGCAGATCACTCCCTTCTATCCCTTTGTTGTAGTTCTTGCCTTGGGAACTTGGGTTGATTAGCAGCGATATGATCATAAGGAGGTGGTCCTGGGATGAAGGAGGCAACTCATGACCATACACTCATTGCTGGGTTACTTGAGGCATTTGAGGTTGAAGGCAGACTTGTCCTTGGCTCTTGCGACTAAGTTTGACATGTCGTGGGATGTAGGGTGAACAGTATGAACATGTACTGAAGACCTCTTTTGATTGTGAAGGTAGCGTAGCTAACGAAGCAAACTCTTTATGCTTGTTGATGGTATGGTGACATGTTCTTGTAGTGTGGCCCTTATCCTCACCAAAAAAACAAGCAAAATGGTTTCCTTGGAGGTGCACGGAATCTGCCACCAAAGCTTCGGCCTCATCTTCCTCTCGGAGCAGGTGGAGGAAATGTGCTCTGTGAGGGTTGCTGCTGAGAGCTTGGCTGCTGCTGTCCTGACTAACCTTGAGATTAGCCATCCTTTCCTCACTTAGTGGTGGGTTATGGATGCTTCAAACATGTCTTGGATGAAACCTTCCTCGAAAGCCCCTGGTGACTTTGGTGTATCTTTGGAACTCTTCCCTTCTTTGGCGGAAATCATTATCAGCCCTTATGTACTTGTCCATTTTCTGCAGCAATATTTCAAGGGAATGAGGAGGCTTCCTTGGAAAATACTAGGCAAATGGTCCTAGCATGAGCCCCTTGACCATAGCTTCGATGACGATGTCATCTTAAACTACTAGGGCCTAAGCCCAAAGCCTAAGGAATATTCAGACAAATGACTGAAGGTACTCATATGGCTCTTTGGTGTATTGAAACAAGGCTTGTGTAGTGAAGGGTTTGGACTAAAAACCCTAGAAGCTGGTAAAAAGCATTCCTTGAGCTTTGGCCATGAATTAACAGTCCTTGGCCCAAGTGACGAATACCAAGTCTGGGCCACACTTCGGACTGCCATGACAAAAGACTTCGCCATGCCTGTTGAGTTACCACCATATGAGGATATGGTAGCCTCGTAGCTAATGAGGAATTGCTTCGGGTCAATTAGGTCATCGTAGATAGGCAATGTAGGAAGCCTGTATAGTGGTGGCCATGGTGTACCTTGTAGTTCTGGTGTTAGTGGAGAAGCTTCATCATAGAGGAAATCCTAGACATTGTATACTTCATGCGAAGGTTGTCATTCACGTCCGTCGTAATCTTGGTCCCTTTAGTTGTTCATGTTTTCGTGCGCTTCGATATTGCGCAATTCAGTTGCTCCGTCAAACTTTCTCTGGAGCTCTGAAAGACGAAGCATTTTCTCCTTGCGCTTCTCAACTTGTTTGTGGATGAGCACAAGGTTGCTGATCTCCTCATCAAGTTCCTATTCTCGGAGGGTGTACTGGTGGCCTTCTTCTTCTGGTTTCTTTCTTCTCTAATGAGAGCTTCGTTCCTTTGATTGGGATCAATCGGTGCAAGGATGGAGCCCGTTGCCGCTGCTTTCTTTGGTGCCATGGTGTATGCTGATGTGGTCGTGGAATCACCGGAGGTGGGCGCCAATGTTGGGTACTTGATCTCAATCCCCTGAAGGTATTGAAAATCAAGGCAACACAAGTTAAAGATGAATACCATCGTCCTATGATTAACACTCCTTCGAAGTGCTAATACAAAGAACGAAGCTCCTTGGATAAGAATGTATAATGGAGGTAATATGCAATGTAATAAGATAGGTAAAATGACACATGAGAACTTACTCCATTGCCTTAGCATTTTCATTATGACCTCCATTACACTAGACAAATTTATAAACATACCTTCGGCTCCTGAACAGAGGAAGGCACGAAGGTTCTTCGAAGGCTAAGCAATACGAGGCTTTCACCCATGGCCAAAAGGTACTTTATGTAGGGCATTGTTCATCTATCTATAGGGGAGACGAACCACCTTTATACAGATTTACAACAATGCCAATCAAGGCTTTCATACGTTGTTTACAAATGATATAAGGACAACATCGTATTTTCTCCATCTTCCACCTTGTGGGTCTTAGCCTTTGTTGCTTGGTGACATCGCCTTTCGGCCGCCGCTTCTACTGCTTGCACATAGATGAAACATCTTTGTTTACTGCTTTAGTCGAAGGTTAGCTTTGTCCGTAAGTAGAAACGTTCTTGAAACACACTTATTCATGCCAAAGCTATATGTTAGTTAGATTATTGTTTCTCCGTCAACAAGTGATCTTCGGCATAGCCTTTATTGTGTTCTTAAGACAATCATGCAATACAGTTAATCAAAGGACCTTCGGCAATGTAGGCCCCCAATAGCGGAGAAGGTGCGGCCGGGCATGGAGGCAAAGGCAGTGAGCGTGGCGGTAATGTACTCACTACCAAACACAGCTGCTTTGCCAAGTGCCAAAGCTAAGAAAACTCTCGGTAAAGGCTTTGCCGAGTGTGACTCGCGGCAAAAAGGTCTCGGTGAACTGTACATTGGCAACTGCTTCTTTGTCAGGTAATTTTTGTCGGGCTCTCGGTAAAAACTTTGCCGAGTGCCACCTAGTACCTCAGCAATAAGAAGTCGCCGTCATGGCGTCAAGTGATGACGACAGAGACTTTGCCTAGTGTCCTAACTGACACTCGGTAAAGGCTCCCTCTTTACCAAGTGCCTGCTGGACTAGCTCTCGGCAAAGAAGGCCAGTAGGCCCCTTTGCCCGTCCCTTTGTCGAGTGCTCGTAGGGGCACTCTGCAAAGGCACCCTCTTAGTCGAGTGTCTGTTGGACTAGCGCTTGGCAAAGGGAGCACCAGTGGGCCCCTTTGCTAGTTCCATTGTTGAGACAATGTCAAATTTTTATTAGACCCTCTACATATGAAATCATAAAACTTCTATGGTGACCCACTAGGTTTCTACACATAGTGTGTGACAACTTTCACGGAACAATGTCAAAGTTTTATCAGAGTCTCTACATATGATATCATGACATGTCGACACGTTTTATAATTTTCTGACTTCGTTTGAGTTTTATAGAATTTTGAAATAATTGGATCACAAGTTCATGGTCATGTTTCGTGAGCATGGTGCTCGAAAATTTCGGTATTTCCCTGAAATAGGCTGTAACTTGTGCTAAATAACATGAATACCATTTTGCATTCATTGTTTTCCACTTTTCGAGTGACTTGCAGTTCAAATCTGAATTATCCGAAGAAATTCAATTAAATGAACTAAATCTTATAGTTATAGCAAACACTTTGGTAATTGTGCCAACATGGGACATGTAGGTATATATAGAGTAGGAACATAGTAGAAAAGTTTGGTGAAAAAAATACTTTACCAAGTGTTGGGGAAAGACACTCGACAAATAACTAATTTGACGAGTGTCTGACAAAGGACACTTGTCGAGGACCATAATTAGGGGTACCCTCAAGACGCCTAATTCTCAGCTGGTAACCCCCATCAGCATAAAGCTGCAGAGGCCTGATGGGTGCGATTAAGTCAGGGATCAGTCCATACGAGTGACTCGATCACGCTTCACCCGAGCCTAGCCTCGGACTCGGGCAGCCGACCTCGAGGGACTTCTGTCCCGCCCGAGGCCCCCCTTTTAACGGCGGACACGTCTCCGGCTCGCCCGAGGCCTTGGCTTCGCTAAGAAGCAACCCTGACTAAATCGCCGCACCGACTGACCAAGTTGCAGGAGCATTTAACGTAAAGGTGGCCTGACACCTTTATCCTGATGCACGCCCCGGCAGAGCCGAAGTGACCGCCGTCACTCAGCCGCTCCACTGACCGGTCTGACGGAAGGACAGCGCCGCCTGCGCCACTCCGACTGCAGTGCCACTCAACAGAGTGAGTCTGATAGGCAGTCAGACCTCGCCAGAGGCGCCATAGGAAACTCCGCTCCGCCCGACCCCAGGGCTCGGACTCGGGCTAAGACCCGGAAGACGGCGAACTCCGCTCCGCCCGACCCCAGGGCGCGGACTCGGGCTAAGACCCGGAAGACGGCGAACTCCGCTCCACCCGACCCCAGGGCTCGGACTCGGGCTAAGACCCGGAAGACGGCGAACTCCGCTCCGCCCGACCCCAGGGCTCGGACTCGGGCTAAGACCCGGAAGACGGCGAACTCCGCTCCGCCCGACCCCAGGGCTCGGACTCGGGCTAAGACCCGGAAGACGGCGAACTCCGCTCCGCCCGACCCCAGGGCTCGGACTCGGGCCCGGCCCCGGAAGACGACGAACTCCGCCTCGCCCGACCCCAGGGCTCGGACTCCGCCCTGGCCTCTGCCGAACGACTTCCGCCTCGCCCGACCTAGGGGCTCGGGCTCGGCCTCGGCAATGGAAGACAGATTCGACCCCAGCTTCGGAGGAACGCCCACATCGCCCGGCCTCGGACGCGGGCCCGCCACGTCAACAGGGAGCGCCATCATCGTCCTACCCCGAGCCGACTCGGGTCACAGAGAACAAGACTTGTGTCCCATCTGGCTAGCTCCGCCAGATAGGCAATGATGGCGCCCCACAAGCTCTGTGACGACGGCGGCTCTCAGCTCTCTTACGGAAGCGGGGGGACGTCAGCAAGGACTCGACCGCCCCGACAGCTGTCTCTCCGCCAGGCTCCGTTGCTCCTCCGACAGCCACGACATCATGCCAGCAAGGTGCCAAGATCTCTCCGGCTGCCACATTGGCATGTACTTAGGGCGCTAGCTCTCTCTCCGCTAGACACGTAGCACTCTGCTACACCCCCATTGTACACCTGGATCCTCTCCTTACACCTATAAAAGGAAGGACCAGGGCCTTCTCAGAGAAGGTTGGCCGCACGGGACCGAGGACGGGACAGGCGCTCTCTTGGGGCCGCTCGCTTCCCTCACCCGCGTGGACGCTTGTAACCCCCCTACTGCAAGCGCACCCGACCTGGGCGCGGGACGAACACGAAGGCCGCGGGACTTCCACCTCTCTCACGCCCGTCTCCGGCCACCTCGCCTCTCCCCCCTTCGCGCTCGCCCACGCGCTCGACCCATCTGGGCTGGGGCACGCAGCACACTCACTCGTCGGCTTAGGGACCCCCCGGTCTCAAAACGCCGACACTTGGCGCGCCAGGTAGGGGCCTGCTGCGTGCTGACGAACAGCTTCCCGTCAAGCTCCAGATGGGCAGTCTCCAGCAACCTCTCCGGCACGGGACGGTGCTCCGTTTCGGGAGTCTTGAGTTCATGTCCTTCGATAGCAGCTACGACATGATACTCCTTCCACCGCCGCACGACAACGACAATGGCGGCCGACAACCCGCCCGCCGGCGGCGGAATCGACGACATCTTCCCCGCATGGTGGAAGAACAACATTCGAGCTTGCTCCGTCCTCTCCCCCGCCAACGGAGGAGGAGGCGGGGCAATCAAGGCCAAGCGGGAGGTCGCGCTTCGTCGGCCGTCGAGCGAATCGACGCCCCCGACGCCCCGACGGAAGGCACGCCGGGCGTCGACCTCGCGTTCGAGACGAAGGCAAGCGCCGTCCCCCCGCGACACGCCGATCCCGAGCAAGAAGACGACGCCAGCGCGCTCGCGGAAAGCCTGCAGGACGTCGCCCTCGTACCTAGGACGACGGTGCAACCAGTCCCCGATGTGACTACGTCGCTCCCCGTCGACCAAAAGGTACTGACTAACTCCCCTCTTACGTCATTTCGACTCGGCCTCAACCCGCCTAGCAATCTTGCTTTGGCGGGCACTCTCATTGAGGCGAGTGCAACCCCACTGGGGTTTCGTATGCGGTCGCCTTGGGACCGGTTGACGGACGTCTCGACCTACGGGCCCTCTGGGTCCGAGGAAGATTACGATCCCAGCATCTGTTGGGATTTCTCTGGACTTGGCAACCCTAGTGCCATGCGGGACTTCATGACCGCATGTGACTACTGCCTCTCCGACTGTTCCGACGGAAGCCGCAGCCTTGACGACGAGGACTGCGGCCCGAGCCGCGAATGTTTCCACGTCGAGCTATGGGATCCCTCCGAAGGCAACCATCTCGGCATGCCGGAGGACGGTGACCTTCCTAGGCCGGTGCCTCGCGCCGACATCCCACGGGAGCTAGCTGTGGTCCCCGCTCCGGCGGGGGGTTACGACCCACAACTCGAGCAAGTCCGCGAGGCGCAGGCCAGGCTCAACGAGGGAACAGGAGCGCTTGAGCCGATCCGTCGGGACGTCGGGCAGGTATGGGCGGGCCAACCCCCGGCCGGAGAAATACGTCACCTGCCCCAAGGTCTCCAGCACCGTGTCGCCAACAATGTCAGGGTCAGGCCGCCGCCCGCATCCAGCGGGGTTGGTCAGAACCTGGCAGCCGCAGCGATGCTCCTCCGCGCGATGCCGGAACCATCAACTACCGAGGGTCGGCGAATCCAGGGAGAGCTCAAGAATCTCCTGGAAGGCGCTGCGGCCCGACGGGCTGAGAGCACTGCCTCCCGAAGGCAGGGATACCCCTCGGAACCTCATGCCGCGACTTCCCGATTCATGCGGGAAGCCTCGGTCTACACCGGGCGCACGCGCAACACCGCGCCTGCGGCCCCAGGCCACCTCGGCAACGAGCACCATCGACGCGACCGTCGGGCCCACCTCGACGAAAGGGTGCGCCGAGGCTACCACCCCAGGCGTGGGGGACGCTACGACAGCGGGGAGGATCGGAGTCCCTCGCCCGAACCACCCGGTCCGCAGGCCTTCAGTCGGGCCATCCGACGGGCGCCGTTCCCGACCCGGTTCTGACCCTCGACTACTATCATGAAGTACTCGGGGGAAACGAGACCGGAACTGTGGCTCGCGGACTACCGCCTGGCCTGCCAACTGGGTGGAACGGACGACGACAACCTCATCATCCGTAACCTCCCCCTGTTCCTCTCCGACACTGCTCGCGCCTGGTTGGAGCACCTGCCTCCGGGGCAGATCTCCAACTGGGACGACTTGGTCCAAGCTTTCGCCGGCAATTTCCAGGGCACATACGTGCGCCCCGGGAATTTCTGGGACCTTCGGAGCTGCCGGCAACAGCCGGGAGAGTCGCTCCGAGACTACATCCGGCGATTCTCGAAGCAGCGCACCGAGCTGCCCAACATCACCGACTCGGATGTCATCGGCGCGTTCCTTGCCGGCACTACCTGTCGTGACCTGGTGAGCAAGTTGGGTCGCAAAACCCCCACCAGGGCGAGCGAGCTGATGGACATCGCCACCAAGTTCGCCTCTGGCCAGGAGGCGGTCGAGGCTATCTTCCGAAAGGACAAGCAGCCCCAGGGCCGCCCATCGGAAGAGGCCCCCGAGGCGTCCACTCAGCGCGGCGCCAAGAAGAAGGGCAAAAAGAAGTCGCAATCGAAACGCGACGCCGCCGACGCGGACCTTATCGCCGCCGCCGAGTACAAGAACCCTCGGAAGCCCCCCGGAGGTGCAAACCTCTTCGACAAGATGCTCAAGGAGCCGTGCCCCTACCATCAAGGGCCCGTCAAGCACACTCTCGAGGAGTGCGTCATGCTTCGGCGCCACTTCCACAGGGCCGGGCCACCCGCGAAGGGTGGCAGGGCCCACGACGACGACAAGAAAGAAGATCACCAAGCAGGAGAGTACCCCGAGGTCCACGACTGCTTCATGATCTACGGTGGGCATGCGGCGAATGTCTCGGCTCGGCATCGCAAACAAGAGCACCGGGAGGTCTGCTCGGTGAAGGTGGCGGCGCCAGTCTACCTAGACTGGTCCGACAAGCCCATCACCTTCGACCAGGCTGACCACCCCGACCATGTGCCGAGCCCGGGGAAATACCCGCTCGTCGTCGACCCCATCGTCGGCAACGTCAGGCTCACCAAGGTCCTGATGGATGGGGGCAGCTGCCTCAACATCATCTACGCCGAGACCCTCAAGCTCCTGCGCGTCGATCTGTCCTCCGTCCGAGCAGGCGCTGCGCCCTTCCACGGGATCATCCCTGGGAAGCGCGTCCAGCCCCTCGGACGACTCGACCTCCCCGTCTGCTTCGGGATGCCCTCCAACTTCCGAAGGGAGACCTTGACGTTCGAGGTGGTCGGGTTCCGAGGAACCTACCACACGGTACTGGGAAGGCCATGCTACGCGAAGTTCATGGCCGTCCCCAACTACACCTACCTGAAGCTCAAGATGCCGGGCCCCAACGGGGTCATCACCGTCGGCCCCACGTACAAACACGCGTTCGAATGCGACGTGGAGTGCGTGGAGTACGCCGAGGCCCTCGTCGAGTCCGAGGCCCTCATCGCCGACCTGGAGAACCTCTCCAAAGAGGTGCCAGATGTGAAGCGTCATGCCGGCAACTTCGAGCCAGCGGAGACGGTTAAGGCCGTCCCACTCGACCCCAGTGACGACACCTCCAAGCAGATCCAGATCGGTTCCGGGCTCGACCCCAAATAGGAAGCAGTGCTCGTCGACTTTCTCCGCGCAAACGCCGACGTCTTTGTGTGGAGTCCCTCGGACATGCCCGGCATACCGAGGGATGTCGCCGAGCACTCGCTGGATATTCGGGCCGGAGCCCGACCCGTCAGGCAGCCTCTGCGCCGATTCGACGAGGAGAAGCGCAGAGTGATTGGCGAAGAGATCCACAAGCTAATGGCAGCCGGGTTCATCAAAGAGGTATTCCATCCTGAATGGCTTGCCAACCCTGTGCTTGTGAGGAAGAAAGGGGGGAAATGGCGGATGTGCGTGGACTACACTGGTCTCAACAAAGCATGTCCGAAGGTTCCCTACCCTCTGCCTCGCATCGATCAAATCGTGGATTCCACTGCTGGGTGCGAAACCCTGTCCTTCCTCGATGCCTACTCAGGGTATCACCAAATCCGGATGAAAGAGTCCGACCAGCTCGCGACTTCTTTCATCACGCCCTACGGCATGTACTGCTATGTCACCATGCCGTTCGGTTTGAGGAATGCGGGTGCGACGTACCAGCGGTGCATGAACCATGTGTTCGGCGAACACATCGGTCGCACAGTCGAGGCCTACGTCGATGACATCGTAGTCAAGACAAGGAAGGCTTCCGACCTCCTCTCCGACCTTGAAGTGACATTTCGGTGTCTCAAGGCGAAAGGAGTCAAGCTCAATCCCGAGAAGTGTGTCTTCGGGGTGCCCCGAGGCATGCTCCTGGGGTTCATCGTCTCCGAGCGAGGCATCGAAGCCAACCCGGAGAAGATCGCAGCTATCACCAGCATGGGACCCATCAAGGACTTAAAAGGCGTACAGAGGGTCATGGGATGCCTCGCGGCCCTGAGCCGCTTCATCTCACGCCTCGGCGAAAGAGGCTTGCCTCTGTACCGCCTCTTAAGGAATGCCGAGTGCTTCTCTTGGACCCCTGAGGCCGAGGAAGCCCTCGGGAACCTGAAGGCGCTCCTTACACAGGCGCCTGTCTTGGTGCCCCCAGCTGATGGAGAAGCCCTCTTGGTCTACGTCGCCGCTACCACTCAGGTGGTTAGCGCCGCGATTGTGGTCCGGAGGCAAGAGGAAGGGCATGCACTGCCCGTTCAGAGGCCAGCCTACTTCGTCAGCGAAGTACTGTCCGAAACCAAGATCCGCTACCCACAAGTTCAGAAGCTGCTGTACGCTGTGATCCTGACAAGGCGGAAGTTACGACACTACTTCGAGTCTCATCCGGTAACTGTGGTGTCATCCTTCCCCCTGGGGGAGATCATCCAGTGCCGAGAGGCCTCGGGCAGGATCGCAAAGTGGGCAGTGGAAATCATGGGCGAAACAATCTCGTTCGCCCCTCGGAAGGCCATCAAGTCCCAGGTGTTGGCGGACTTCGTGGCCGAATGGGTCGACACCCAGCTGTCGACGGCTCCGATCCAACCGGAGCTCTGGACCATGTTTTTCGACGGGTCACTGATGAAGACGAGAGCCGGCGCGGGCCTGCTCTTCATCTCGCCCCTCGGGAAGCACCTACGCTACGTGCTACGCCTCCACTTCCCGGCGTCCAACAATGTGGCTGAGTACGAGGCTCTGGTCAACGGGTTGCGGATCGCCATCGAGCTAGGGGTCAGACGCCTCGACGCCCGCGGTGATTCGCAGCTCGTCATCGACCAAGTCATGAAGAACTCCCACTGCCGCGATCCGAAGATGGAGGCCTACTGCGATGAGGTTCGACGCCTGGAAGACAAGTTCTACGGGCTCGAGCTCAACCACATCGCTCGGCGCTACAACGAGACTGCGGACGAGCTGGCTAAAATAGCCTCGAGGCGAATGACGGTTCCCCCGGACGTCTTCTCCCGGGATCTGCATCAACCCTCCGTCAAGATCAACGACGCTCCCGAGCCCGAGGCACCCTCGGCGCAGCCCGAGGCACCCTCGGCACAGCCCGAGGCACCCTCGGCTCAGCCCGAGGTACCCTCGGCCCCCGAGGGCGAGGCACTGGACGTCGAGGAGGGGCAGAGCGGGGCCACGCCTGATCGAGATTGGCAGGCCCCGTACCTGCAATATCTCCGCCAAGGAGAGCTACCCCTCGACCAAGCCGAGGCTCGGCGGGTAGCGCGACGCGCCAAGTCGTTCGTCTTGTTGGGCGATGAGGAGGAGCTCTACCACCGCAGCCCCTCGGGCATCCTCCAGCGATGCATCTCCATCGCCGAAGGTCGGGAACTCCTGCAAGAAATACACTCGGGGGCTTGCGGCCATCACGCAACACCCCGAGCCCTTGTCGGGAATGCTTTCCGGCAAGGCTTCTACTGGCCAACGGCGGTGGCTGACGCCACTAGAATTGTCCGCACCTGTGAAGGGTGCCAATTCTATGCGAAGCAGACCCACCTGCCCGCTCAGGCTCTGCAGACGATACCCATCACCTGGCCCTTTGTTGTATGGGGTCTGGACCTCGTCGGTCCCTTGCAGAAGGCGCCCGGGGGCTACACGCACCTGCTGGTCGCCATCGACAAATTCTCCAAGTGGATCGAGGTCCGACCCCTGAACAGCATCAGGTCCGAGCAGGCGGTGGCGTTCTTCACCAACATCATCCATCGCTTCGGGGTCCCAAACTCCATCATCACCGACAACGGCACCCAGTTCACCGGCAAAAAATTCTTGGATTTTTGCGAGGATCACCACATCCGGGTGGACTGGGCCGCCGTGGCTCATCCCATGTCGAATGGGCAAGTAGAGCGTGCCAACGGCATGATTCTACAAGGGCTCAAGCCTCGGATCTACAACGACCTCAACAAGTTCGGCAAGCGATGGATGAAGGAATTCCCCTCGGTGGTCTGGAGCCTGAGGACAACGCCAAGCCGGGCCACGGGTTTCACGCCGTTCTTCCTGGTCTACGGGGCCGAGGCCATCTTGCCCACTGACCTGGAATACGGCTCCCCGAGGACGAGGGCCTACGACGATCAAAGCAACCAAGCTAGCCGAGAAGAATCGCTGGACCAGCTGGAAGAGGCTCAGGACAAGGCCTTACTACACTCGGCGCGGTACCAGCAGTCCCTGCGACGCTACCATGCCCGAGGGGTCCGGTCCCGAGACCTCCAGGTGGGCGATCTGGTGCTTCGGCTGCGGCAAGACGCCCGAGGGAGGCACAAGCTCACGCCCCCCTGGGAGGGGCCATTCGTCATCGCCAAAGTGCTGAAGCCCGGAACATACAAGCTGGCCAACAATCAAGGCGAGATCTACAGCAACGCTTGGAACATCAAACAGCTACGTCGCTTCTACCCTTAAGATGTTTTCAAGTTGTTCATATACCTCGCACCCGCGCAAAGTTTAGTCATCAAGGAAGGGTCGGCCTCGCCTCGGCAAAAGCCCGACCCTCCCTCGGGGGCTACACCCGCCGGGTGTCCCTACGTGCGCCCCCAAACGCCACGGGCTGAGTCTTCTCCAACACGCTCCAAGGCCCTCCCCTGCGACTCGGGGGCTGGGTCCCGCATGTCAGGCAAACCGGCTCAGAGCAGAAGAAGCCAAACCGCCGCGCGTGGTGCGCACAACCGCCCAGCGGTTACAAGCGACCCCCCACTTTTGCCCAGACCAACGGGCGGAAGGGGCGAGCAGCCATGCAGGCGGCATGCAGCCGCGCCAGGTGGACGCGCTTCTCCGACTTCTGACACGCTAGCTTGGAGGCCCAGGCCCACGCGTCACGCAACCGGCGCGCCAGTCACTGCATGCAAGCAACCGCGCCACCACTTGTGCCACTATCGCGCCTCTTCGGTTGCGGAGCCTATGCCGTGACTCGAGGCGACCCAGCGCACGACCCAGCAGCGCCAGCCTGGCGCGACGGTCAATGCGGTCGAAAGTGGGCCGGCAGTAATGACGGTGGCAGGCGGGCGGGAGCAGCGGTCACGTCGTTAGCCAGGCTCACATCCCGTCCAGGGACAGCAAGAGAGCCTCCTCCCACGGCGTGAAGACGGTGCGCCCGTGATCCGTCCCCCGAACGGCTCGCGCACGCGCAACGGCCGCCCCGCCAACCACTCGCCCCGTCGCATTAACTCCGCGGCGGGACAGGCGGCGCTTCCGGCAGGAGAAGCGGGCGACGCTTCGCCTTCGCCATAATAACCGCGCCAAAAAAGGTACGCCACGTCGTTCGATTTTGTATCCTTTTCCCTTTTTCCTCTTTCTCTATCTCTTGCAACAGGGACCGGGAAAGGGGGATACCCCGAAAATGATCCTTCCCTATGAAGGAACCGGGCTCCGAGCCCCCCCCCCCTACTGATCAGAGGTTCGAAGGCTGGCCCTCCGAAGGGTTCAACAGTCGCCTCAGATCGCGTGGGCCCGACACCCACTACTGGTCAGGGGTTCGAAGGCTGGCCCCCCGAAGGGCTCCATGGCCGCCTCAGGCTACTCGGGCTCCGCGCCCATTACTGATCAGGGGTTCGAAGGCTGGCCCCCGAAGGGTTCACAGTCGCCTCAGACACCGAGCGAGGGATGACCAGGGGTACGTTCGATACATAACCGAGGCTCGGGCTGCGCTCCCGAGGTACCCTAGGACATTTCCGAGACCAGCAGGAGCGATCTTGTAACGGAATCCCATCGGAGGGAGGCATCGAGCCCTCGGACCCCGTCGCCAGGGGACCGGGTCCGGCAGATCACCCGCAGGTACTTTTGGGCGTGCCTTTGGGCCCCTAGCCGACCCCCAACGAACGGGGCACGGACGTCCACTCGGATTACCCGCTTGCAGCTCACCAGAGACACCATGTTCGGTGCCCATCGAGGGTAACATGGCGCACTCCCCCCCTCCTCCTTGCGGAAAGGCGACGTAGGGGCGTATGTAAAAAGTCGAGTCTGTCCCTGATCGTCCCCTCGCCCTGTGCGGAGGCTCGGGGGCTGCTCTCGCAAACCCGGCTCCGGCCGAACCGTTGACAGCGTCAACATACCAGCCCGAGAGCTTGGGCCCCGACCGTGCACCCGGGCTACGGCCAGTTCGCATGAGGGAACGACCAGACCAGCCGAAGCGTTACGCAAGGCATTAAGACCTCGAAGGAGTGAAACCACTCCTCCGAGGCCTCGGGGGCTACACCCGGCGGGTGCGCTCGCGCGCACCCACCGGAACAAAATGCAACCGAGAAAGGCTGGTCCCCCTTGCAAAAAAGTGCGACGAAAGCCTCCAAGCGAGTGCTAACACTCCCTTCGAGGCTCGGGGGCTACTGTCGGGGACCATAATTAGGGGTACCCTCAAGACGCCTAATTCTCAGCTGGTAACCCCCATCAGCATAAAGCTGCAGAGGCCTGATGGGTGCGATTAAGTCAGGGATCAGTCCATACGAGTGACTCGATCACGCTTCACCCGAGCCTAGCCTCGGACTCGGGCAGCCGACCTCGAGGGACTTCCATCCCGCCCGAGGCCCCCCTTTTAACGGCGGACACGTCTCCGGCTCGCCCGAGGCCTTGGCTTCGCTAAGAAGCAACCCTGACTAAATCGCCGCACCGACTGACCAAGTTGCAGGAGCATTTAACGTAAAGGTGGCCTGACACCTTTATCCTGATGCACGCCCCCGGCAGAGCCGAAGTGACCGCCGTCACTCAGCCGCTCCACTGACCGGTCTGACGGAAGGACAGCGCCGCCTGCGCCACTCCGACTGCAGTGCCACTCAACAGAGTGAGTCTGACAGGCAGTCAGACCTCGCCAGAGGTGCCATAGGAAACTCCGCTCCGCCCGACCCCAGGGCTCGGACTCGGGCTAAGACCCGGAAGACGGCGAACTCCGCTCCGCCCAACCCCAGGGCGCGGACTCGGGCTAAGACCCGGAAGACGGCGAACTCCGCTCCGCCCGACCCCAGGGCTCGGACTCGGGCTAAGACCCGGAAGACGGCGAACTCCGCTCCGCCCGACCCCAGGGCTCGGACTCGGGCTAAGACCCGGAAAACGGCGAACTCCGCTCCGCCCGACCCCAGGGCTCGGACTCGGGCTAAGACCCGGAAGACGGCGAACTCCGCTCCGCCCGACCCCAGGGCTCGGACTCGGGCCCGGCCCCGGAAGACGACGAACTCCGCCTCGCCCGACCCCAGGGCTCGGACTCCGCCCTGGCCTCTGCCGAACGACTTCCGCCTCGCCCGACCCAGGGGCTCGGGCTCGGCCTCGGCAACGGAAGACAGATTCGACCCCAGCTTCGGAGGAACGCCCACGTCGCCCGGCCTCGGACGCGGGCCCGCCACGTCAACAGGGAGCGCCATCATCGTCCTACCCCGAGCCGACTCGGGTCACAGAGAACAAGACCGGTGTCCCATCTGGCTAGCTCCGCCAGATAGGCAATGATGGCGCCCCACAAGCTCTGTGACGACGGCGGCTCTCAACTCTCTTACGGAAGCGGGGGGACGTCAGCAAGGACTCGACCGCCCCGACAGCTGTCTCTCCGCCAGGCTCCGTTGCTCCTCCGACAGCCACGACATCATGCCAGCAGGGTGCCAAGATCTCTCCGGCTGCCACATTGGCATGTACTTAGGGCGCTAGCTCTCTCTCCGCTAGACACGTAGCACTCTGCTACACCCCCATTGTACACCTGGATCCTCTCCTTACGCCTATAAAAGGAAGGACCAGGGCCTTCTCAGAGAAGGTTGGCCGCGCGGGACCGAGGACGGGACAGGCGCTCTCTTGGGGCCGCTCGCTTCCCTCACCCACGTGGACGCTTGTAACCCCCCTACTGCAAGCGCACCCGACCTGGGCGCGGGACGAACACGAAGGTCGCGGGACTTCCACCTCTCTCACGCCCGTCTCCGGCCACCTCGCCTCTCCCCCCTTCGCGCTCGCCCACGCGCTCGACCCATCTGGGCTGGGGCACGCAGCACACTCACTCGTCGGCTTAGGGACCCCCCGGTCTCGAAACGCCGACAACACTCGGCAAAGAAGTTGTTTTTTTAGTGTCAACCCCCGACACTCGTCATAGTTAACGACCGTCAACTATATACGGCTAGTGACGCTCTTTGCTGAGAGTTTGACGCTCAACAAAGCATCCTTTGTCGAGCGTCATTCTACACCGAGCGTTTTGCACTCGTCAAAGATGGTATGTGCCATGTGCTAGCATTCACCGAGAGTGGCACTCGGCAAAGCAAGTTTTGCCGAGTGCCTAATAAATAGCACCCGGCAAAAATCTAGGCACTCGACAAAGAGCTGGATTCTGATAGTGACGTGAGCGAGAGGAGAGAACAAAGCATAAGTCGACAAAGAGCTGGATTCTGATAGTGACGTGAGCGAGAGGAGAGAACAAAGCATAAGGAATGAAACGACGGCTGGGTCGTTGTTACCTAAAATTGGCTTATGTCTGCGGCCCGTTTGACAACTATCGAAGAGAAGGTTTAAGTCTAACGGCTATCAGATAAGTCGTGGGACGTTAGTTTTAATTTTGATGGCCCCTAGTGACTTTCGTCAATTAGTTAATGTTCAACGGCTTTGACATTAGCCTTTGGAAATTATGTAAGCCATTGGACTTTTAGTGTGTGTTTGGTTTGAGGAATCACTTTATCCAAGTTTAGGTTATGCATAATGAGTCCATTCCTCAAATTTGGTGGAATGATCTCATTCCTCATGTTAGTATTAACTCATAGCGTGTTTAGTTTAACGAATGAGGTAGACCATCATCTTCTCACTCCTCATTTTCTTGTTTGGTTTATGGACTGAAATGAGTTGATCCATCACCATTTCATTCCTCATAGGCTCATAATTAGTAATAATATGAGGAATGAATTCATTCCACCAAATTTGTGAAATGGACTTATGATGCAATGGATTGACTCTTTAAACCAAACACCCCCTAACTATGAGGAATGAGGTGGTGATGTATCAACTCATTCCCTTACACAATCCAAATAGAAAAATTGAGGAGTAAGAAGATCATGGACTAGCTTATCTTCAAACCAAACACCCCTTTAGGGCTTGTTCGGTTAGCTCTCAATCCATGTGGATTGAGTAGGATTGGGTGGGTTTAAATCCCAAGCAAGTCAAAGTTCTTCTAAATTTTTTCTAATCTCATCCAATCCATATATAATGGGAATAACCGAACAAGGCCTTAGTGTTTTCTCGTGGTGTAAGTGTGACATGTCAGTAATAATAATTAGAATAACTAGCCAATAGCATGTGCTTTGCTACGGTTTTTATATATCATATAAATAGGTTTTGAGATATTTATTCAAATATAGTTATTGTTTATTTCCAAACACTAAAGTATACGTGGTCTGGTGGTTAGCCCAAATTTATCGAGCAGGGGGACATGAGTTTGAGTACTTACTCTGCAATATTTTTTTGTATAATTATTGTTTATTTCTAAATAATAAGATACGTTTGGTCTGGTGGTAGGTGTGCGAGTGGGTTCAGGTGCTGAACAGGCGCATGAGCTGGCTGCGCGGGCGCTGGGGTCCACATGGGAGTAGCTAAGAAAGCGTTACGCGGGCGCTGGACGTGGAGCCCAACACGTAGGGTAAAGTCGTGGTAGCACCGAATGATTCACATTAGATTTTTGATAGATTAGTATAAATTAGATAGATATCTGGATGAAAAATCTGCGATAGTTTAATAAGTTTGGTTTGTTCACCTCAGCTTATGGGTCTATATGCCGGAGACGACGTGTGAGGATTTCTAGTTTTGTCGTGATCTCAACGAAAATCATGTGATGTAGGCATTCGTTGCTTGGAGGGAACTGCCCTGCCGGTGTATATTTTTATATACTCGTACGAGTAATCTAACGCGATTTTTAGGTGCGAGAAACAAATCGTGTGGTTTTGGGAGTTTGCGCCGGTGCAGCACTGTGCATACTGTCACGGTAACGCGTCACCGAACCAAATCCAAGCTTGGGCAATCCACTTCAGATCCAACCATGTCGGTTTTCCTTTGAAAGAACCAAATCGGGATGGAGCTCAACTATGCAGTTTGCTTTCCATTTGTATATAGCGAAGAGTAATAACCAAAAAAAAACTATATTAACAATGGTCTATACAATACATGTAAGTTTGATTGTAATGTCGATTTCAATATAATAGCGAACAGATATGCTACGATAGTACTCCAGATGTTTCAAGTTCAATCTAGATATCACGTGAATAGAAGATTATACAGTGTACCTTTCTCTTTTTTTTCCCACTACCAAAAAAACAGAGGACATGTCCAGCACACATGTTACATGTGTCCCAAAATATCATTTTATTTACGTATACACTTAAAAGTTGTATGTCTCTTAAATAAAAATCGATATATGAAGACAAACCATTTTACTACCCCACTTTCAAAGATGGATTTACGGCACAGAGACAGACGTTCTCTAAAAATCGATTCAAAGACGGACGTCTTACATGTGAACTTGTACCAAGACAAACTTTATATCGAAATTATAGCTCCCAAAGCAATCTGCATCTCTCTAGTTGAATTGTTTTTTTATTTAAAACTGTTCAAAGTCCATAGATTTTGAAAATTAATTTTTTTTTTCAAACAATCTCGGTTGTTCACAAGATCTGTATCAAAGTTGTGGCCTCAATACTTCCTACAACCTTATAATTAAAAAGTTTTTCATTTCAAATAGTTTAGTGTGCAAATAATGTGTTCTGTATTTAAAAATCTTGAATTTTAGAATTTCTAAACCATTTGAATATTTACAGGGTTATTACTTGATCTACATGTCCGTAGTGACCAACTTGATCTACATGTTTGTTTGTTGTTCATACATTTTTTTTATTTGAATTTTTTAGGATCTAAAATACTTATTTTAAATTCATATATTTTAAGATTTAATTTTTTCAATTTTTTGGATACACTTCATTCGTTAAAGTTTTAGTCGTTGACAATATTTAAAATTTTTATTTAAGTTTGTTTATTCATTACAAGATTCCAAAATGTTAGATTACCCGTTTAGGGTTTAGGGTTTTCCCCGTGTAATTACTCTCTTACCCCTCTGTAATGGGTCAAGCCCAGTTACTCAAGGCTATTAATATAGCACCCAACTCTTGCTAGGGTTTTAGGGTTTTTTCCCAACATTCAATATGGTACCAGAGCCACAGTAGTTTTTTTTCTTTTCTCCATCCCACCGGCCGCCGCCGCCACCCTAGGCACCGCCGACTCCCTCTCCTCCCTCCGGCCGCCGCCGACCGCCCCCCTTGGCCCGGCCGCCGTTTCCTTCCCTCCCCTCGACCGATCCGCCCGCCGCGCCCACGCCAGGGGCTCCAGCCGCCCGCGCGCCGAAGGCTCGTCTGGCCGGCCTCGCTTGCCCCTGCGTCAAGGAGCCGCCGGAGCAAGCTCGCGCCAGGTGCTCCAGCCGCCGCTTGGAGATGGCGCGCCAGGGTCACGCCGCCGTCGCCAGGTTGCACCGGCCACGTCTGTCGCGCACTCTACCGCAGGTCTTCTCCCAGCAGCAGCGCTGCCCGGCCTCCAACGCCCGCCGTGCGAGCTCCCGTGAGGCCCCTGCTCTCCCCCTTCACTCCAGCCACCGCCGGCCATCTCCCCTAGGCTCGGCCGTTGCTTCACCTCCCCCTCCCTCCCCACACCGTGCAGCAGCTAGCAGCGTCACATCGTCGCCGGCGTCTGTTGAACTGCTGCTCCGCCGCCCTGCGCAGATCCCCGTCGCCATGGATCGCCTCCACGTCGTCCTGCCGGACGCCAGCGCCCCTGGCTCCCGCCAATGCAGCCACACGCTCGACTGCACCCTTGTCCACCGCTGGCGTCGACGCGTGCCTCGCTGCGCCCCTGCCCGCCGACCTCCCCTCGCCCAGCGCCGCCCCCGCCACTGCTGTGGCCAGCGCCCGCGCCGCCAGCCTCACCACCTCTGGTCTTGGCCTACCAGGCTACCCGGCGTGTACAGGCGCCCTTACCGGTCTTCTATCACCGACCTGCCTCCCCAGGCAGCCGTGCCCTGGGTTCTCCACCACTCGTCCGCTCGTTGTCGATGCCACGTGGGCTTCCACGACGCTCTCCATCTACTCCACCATGTCATCGACCATCGCGGTTATCCAGGTTGCACTGTCCGCCTCTTAGGAGCGCGAGCGCGCCGCGTCCCGCGCACTGGAACAGGAGCGCGCCCTGGCCGCCACACTGATCGACCAGATGGCCAATGCGCAGCGTCTCGTCATCGGCCCTCCTCTGATCGACCAGGAGACACCATTGCCCACCCCAGAGGCTCCCCACGCCTCTAGACTCGATGCTGACCACATCACCGCTCTCCACGCCCATGCGGCCGGACTATAGAACATTCGGTCCCTCATGTCCGTCGTTCTGGACTCGACGTCCTCCCACTACCCTCGCTGGAGGGGGCAGGTCCTCCTCACCTTGCGGCGCTACGCCCTCGACGACCACGTCCTCGAGGACGCCGCCACCCCATCGTCCCCAGCCTGGTCCCTGATGGACTCTGTGGTCCTCTCCTGGCTCCACGGAACCATCACCGTCGAGCTCTAGGACATCATCCGTGATCAGGTGGACACGGGCTGACAGGCGTGGCTCGCCTCGAAGAACAGTTCCTCGGGAACCGGGACGCTCGTGCCCTGCACCTCGATGCCCAGTTCCACCTGTTCTCTCAGGGGGAGCTCTCCGTGGACGAGTACTATCGCCAGATGAAAGGCATGGCAGACTCTCTCCGTGACCTCGGCGAGCCTATCGCCGACCGGACCTTGGTGTTGAACCTTCTGCGTGGCCTCAACCCCCGCTATGGCCACCTGAAGGCTCTCATCAAGAGGACCGTTCACTTCCCACATTCCATGCCATCAGGAACGAGCTTCTCTTCGAGGAGCTCACCATGGCGTCTGAGGCCCCTGCTCCGGCTCCGGCGCTCTACAGCGCTCCTCCCGGCGGTTAGGCACCTTCAGGGGGCCAGGCCCCTCGCCCTCCGTCTACCGAGGCCCCTACCCGCCCCACACCTGCCGTCCCTGTGGCCCCTCATCAGGCGTCCGCCGCCGACGGAGGTCGTTGTTCCCGCAAGGGCGGCCGTGGGGGTGGCGGCTCGTCTCGTGGTGGTCCACCCGGCCAGGAATAGGCTATGTGCAACATGTCTAAGAGATTGTTCGTGCGTGTGAAAAGAATTAGCCTCACCTCCTTCGTATTTGTATACACGCAGAGGGAGGGGAATGGACAGTAACGGTCGCCATTAGGACCAGAAACTGATAGCCATTATAGCCCGTCCATTACTAGCCATAACATAGGAAACAGACAGTAACGAACGACAATAATGGACGGTCATCACTCTCGGCAAAATGTGCAACTGTTAGGAAGGAATATTCGGACCAAGGTCTGATCTACCACGAGCCACGAGCCACGGCCCGGCCACGGCCTCGGCCTCGGCCTGGCCCGGCCGGCAACGCGCACGTGCGTGTGACAGTCCTTCACCATTTTCTCAACTTCTTAATAGATGCACTAATGGTCCACCTATCTAAGTTGATTGATTTGTCCCTCGAACTTCCGGTATGGTACTAAAGTATTAGGGTCTGTTTGGTTTGTGACTAACTGTGCCACATTTTGCCTAGAGTTAGTTATCTGAATTGAAGAACTAACCTTAGGCAAAAAAGTTAGACAAAGTGTGACAAGTTAGTCAACGAACCAAACATACTCTTAGTACACCGTAACATTAAAATGGACCTTTATCTTTGATTATTATTGAATATTAATTTGGTCAAACCCATATTAATCCGACATTTTTGTTGTTCAATTTAGATCTCATTTGGCTTCACAAGTTCACATACTCGATTTAAGAAAATGTTGTTGCTGTTTTATTTTTAGTGTTTTCTTCAACTAGATATTAAAGTGTAGTAAGGGTACGTACGTAATGCTCCATACATTGTGGTGTATATGTTCCGGGTGTTACACGCGCCCATCCAAAAAAAAACCCAAACGGGTTAAGAGCCATTGACAGGGACACTCAAAAGATATACTACTATGCTGTCGGTGTATAAAAAATAGCCTGGTAAACTAAAACAATATATCAGTGAGATCATCCAGTATCTGATGACAACCAATTAAGAACGACTATATATGTGCATGCATCATGCATGGTTTTTTCTGCTGCAACATCTTACGTGGCAAGCTGTAGAACGGTAGATTAAATACAGCCCTGAGTAGTAGTGTAATAGTCTAATAGCCACTCATGGTCACCGCCTTTATTATTGCTGCTAAACTAATGCGAGAGCTGGCTGTATGCATCGGGCTCAAGTAACTGTTGCAAGTATTTTAAGTTCCAGATACATATACAGATCACTAGTTTAGATCGATTCTCTGGGATTCTCTACCTGAACGAGAACAATTTTCGGCGGCCAGAAACCATCGAAAATAAGGACTATATCACCAAAACTAAGCATTTTCAAAGAAAAAAATGTGAAAAAGATAAAATTAACAACAATTTCAATAAATCCATCATAGATATATATTATAACAATTAACGGCAATACATATATATTACATCAACACAAATCCATCATAGATATAACAATTCCTCACAAACACCACAAATATCACGATCCATCCACCACAAATATTACAATACATCCACCACAAATATAACATCCATCACAATATACCACATACATCAGAATCCATCGCACTTCATATCAAATCCATCGTATAGGCCAAATTCACCATAAGAGTTAAATCATCGGTTGTTTCAGTTGTGACCACTACCTCCAGAAGCGAAGAAGTTGTTGACGAAGTCGTCTATCTAGTCTGGAGTCTAAAAGAAAGAATAATACATTAACAACTACAATGTTAAATTGACCACTATTCAAATGAATTGTTTGTCCAACTAAGGTCCTCTGTACTAGCTCGCTCCCATCCAAAAGCTCCTCCTAGTGCTGGTATTAACGATGGTGGCATTTTGTGGCCCATAACCCCCGATCTCTACAAAATCAAGTTAAGTCAAGATTTGAAAGGTTAATTCAAATGACAAGTCTAAACTAAATTGAATTTGATCGACGCACCGGAGCTGGTTTATAGTAAGTTCTTTTTCATAATACATTCGAGTAGAGATACTTATCAACGCACCTGAGCTGGAGGAGGTGTCGGAGCATGTAATCCCCACTGAGGCATCGACGACTGAAATTTAGAGAAAACGAATGGTTGTTGTTATGCCTGCTCTAGAAATCATGACTGTTGCAAATACAGTATATTAGTTATAGGACAAATATACGACCGTGTTGAGAATAAAGAAGACACTCACATTCATTGCTTGTTGCACATGTACATTGTAAGCAGCCATATATTCTTATTGTTGTCGGATGAATGACATTTGCTGCTAGCACATCTCTTCACAAAACCTTTTTATTGCTCCCTCATAGCCTCCTCCATGTTCGAGCGCCGACTATGGTTGCTACCACAACCCGCCTATGACGAAGAGCCCCCACGAGACCGCAACTCCGTCGAATTGATCACACCAGTAAACATAGAATACCTTGAAAAAATTAGAAAATTAGTTGTTTGTTCATAATTTCAATTTTATTGAAAAAATTCATAAGTTCATACTGTTTATGGGCCTTTTCTCCAGCACAACTTCAACATCGATGGTAGACGCTCCTCGCCAATCATAGTCTTCACCATGCTTTCTAACCATCTCCTGCTTGTAAGTCTCTTGCAATACAATATGAAGGTTCATCACACATGTAATGTATAGCTATATGGCAAGAAAACATTAATCCTAACAACTACTTACCAGACGCTCAGCGGCCGCCTGACTGCATAGCTCTTTGGGGTCTTCATTGTTTTCTATATATGCCCTCGCCTATAAACATCAATTAGCCTCGGGACAACTCTAGTTTGAGCCTCCTACAAATGTATGAGTTTAAACTAGTTCCATTTCTTAGTAAAATAGAATACTACATACTCACCATTAGTTTCGCCAACCGAATATGTCCATTAGTCCCATAGGTATGGTTGACTATGACCTCATCAACATAGTAAAATAGAGCCCCATAAGCCTATGGCCGGTGTTCCATCCATGGCAGAGTTACCTGCATCTAAGCGTTAGCACATAATTACATTCACATCTTAAGCCTGTGGACGGTGTTCCATCTATGGAAGAGTTATCTAGTAGATTAGATTTTTACCTCCATGTACTAGTCCACAGTTAAGTAGACATCCGAATACTGTCGAAAGTTGCTGATAGAATACCCTCGACGCTTCATGTACGTGTTCACAACCTTGCACACCTATAGACGAGCATTTGAAAATACATCCTTACACACCTTCTTCGTATTTTTCTCTAATACTTGGTCTGCATGCTCCTGAGCCTCAAGTTCAACACGATAGCATCTCTGTCCAACATCGAAATAAAAGTTAGTATAAAACAAATCATAAAGTATTAGTATCAAACAATACTCTTATCCAAAAGTCGTGCTTGACGGCGCCCTGAGCTGTTCCATACATAGTATGTGGAGCTAGTGCGAAAGTCGACCAGCTAGTGCAAGGAACCACGACTCCTTTCGAGTCGGTCATAATTTTATGTTTATGTAGACAACATAGATTACCTAAGACTTGATTAACCTATCTATGGTGACCCGACCTTGAAAGATCATTCCATTGGCTACATAACAAAAAACAAGAAATGCATGTCTTATATACAATGTGCGGTAAAATAAGGAACTATGTAAGAACATAAATGGCCAAATGTGAGTACCTATCACCAACTGGGATGATCAGTACCCGAGCTTCTGACTGTGCAAGCGCTAAGGGAGGGAGGACAAAGTGGCCTTTCCGGGTGCCCCTCCATCGAAAGGCATGAGCCTCATTGGTCTCGTCATCCGCCTAGACCTCCTCATGGCCCTAGACCCCAGCACCGTTGGCCACGACCTCCTCCTCATGGTCCTGCACCCCATAATCTATGGCCGTGACCTCCTCCACAGGGCCATGCACCCCGGCACCTATGGTCAAAACCCCTTCCTCATGGCAATTACATAAACATTTACATCGATACTCCTTTGTAGAGCGATAGGTCTATCACGCAGTTCTGGCCTGGCATGTCTCAGCAACGCCTCCTGTCTGCTCTGGCTAGAACTCCCATGGAAAAGGGAACGACCACGTGCACCAGGGAGTATCATGCTAGCCGCATTAAGGAACCCCTCGTCATGTGCCTGATTTTCTTACTACTCATCATGTTCAATAGAAAAACATTAAAAGTATTAACCCCATAAAATTAAATATAGAACATAAAACACAAATAATACATAAATAATTTAAAGCAACTACAAGTAAAGTATGCATTACACATCGAAATTCATTGACATCGTGATCAACGAGTCTTCATCGTTGTGTGGTTGTTTTATTACTTGCTTATCATTTTCGTTTCGGTGTAACACCCTCATTGACAATGATATCGTCACGGTCTCCGACTAGTGAGTTGAGTGCAACACCCTCATCCAAAGTAAAAGTGGTTGGTAATTCCTCTAATATACACTAGTACACATAAGCTCTATAGTGGCGGTTCTAAACATATTTACACTGGCGTTTTTCACTACCGCCAGTGCTAGGGGTCAGTGGAAATCAGCATTTCCACTGGCGGTTATTTTGGAACCGCCAGTGAAAAGTGCATTTTCACTGGCGGTTTTCTTAAGGAACCGCCAGTGAAAAGTGCATTTTCACTGGCGGCTGAATAAAGAAAACCGCCAGTGAAAATGCATTTCCACTGGTGGTTTTATAAAGCAAACCGCCAGTGGAAATGCACTTTTCACTGGCGGTTTTCTTTATTCAGCCGCCAGTGGAAGTTTTCCGGCCTTTTTTCAAAATTTCAAACAATACTGAATTATATATATATTTATTTACACACACACAAACATATATATATAGATCTATATTGATATTGAAAGCAACATGAAATTAAATTCTATCATACATTTATATACATCAAAGTATTCTGTTTACAACCATATATCCTTCATGCATTCTATACATCATAAGTTTTCACCTAAGCTCTAATAACTATCTCGGCTAAGAGATAATCTACTAATTTCTGTTAGTATTCTAAACTCTGGCAAAGCTAATGTTCCGGAAGCATCGTGATATTTTCCTTCTGCGGGAATGACCTCTTTCAATATGAATGTGCAGAGGTCCTCGACTATGCCATACAATGCAGCTTCGGTCAAGTTCTCCAGGTTTCCTCGTTGAAATTGCTGTAAAGGAATTTTATAAACATCATCTATTTATACTCAATAATAACACATTTGCATCTTTAATGACATAAATACATACTTAACTATTACTAATAATACCTTGTCAGGGTTCGTGATGTATCGTCCGTTCACTCTCATGAACTCGCACGCATAGAATCCACATAGGACCGATCCTTGTGGTTGCTTGTGGCACTACATAACGGGAGATTGGTTATTTAGTTGCAACATTGTGTATGATATGTATTCATAAAATCACATACTTACCGGCCAGTGATGATGGATGTCTAGTGGCGCGAGTTTTTTCGACAGGTCGTACTTTCCACCTCTCATCTTATAGAATCTATAAGCACTGTGATCTCAAATAGAATCACCATGTTATTCTCAAATTTTAATCGATAAAAGTATGCATGCATAGAAAAGGCTTACAGCTCTAAGATGCTGAGGAATGTTGCATATGTCGAAGGGTCGAAGTTCAAGGAGTCGAGCACCAGCACCTTTCCAACCTTAGGATAAATGAGGAAGCATATCCAGTGGTCCCTGTACGAATCAAATTTGTGATGCATGTGTATTGAAATTATTAATTTTATTTATGCAAAATCACACTTACTTAAAGTTGTACGGGGCCATTATGGCTTCCCTGTCTTGAAATTGAAGCATTGCATGTCCTATGTATGTGGCGTATCGAGCTTCAAAATCCTTCTTCATATCCTTTATACGCTTCTCAACTTCTTCGTCCGTCTTTCCCCGTATTTCATCGTTGTCTTTCCCGATTCTAAAAGTGTGGCTTTCCTCGGATATAAGTATTGGGTTGAGATACCCAACCCTTTTACTGGCACTAGCATTGGGCTTGGTACCGTAAAGAATCTCCTGCTGATCATGTTGCATTCTGCAAGTCACACGTGCATGTCAGATATTGAAATTTTATACAGCTCACTAATAATAACACACATATGTGGAAGTATGAGCGACACTTACAATGCAAACATCGTTACAAGTTGCACGTCGAGTCTCTGAAGGTTCATCATTAACCACATGTCCTCGAATGTAACAACGGCCTTTTGGTTCGAACCAATAAAAGCATGGTCTGGTATATGCACACTGATGGTGTCGATGCCAACCGATGATGCCCGCATGTACCAGTCATGCAACCTTTTAACACCAGCCGGGACCTTTCTTAGTTTGTCAAGAGGTAGCAGAGGTCTGCCCGGCACATATTTTTTAGGCATGTTTTTGTAATCTGCCTTAGTTGGCTTCTTTATCTTTGCGGCCGTTGCCTCAGCCTTTTTTGCAGACTCCTCGTGCTCGGCCAAATCAACAGTTTGTGACGTGAGGCTCCGTCCAATCCCTTTCAAAAACCGAACTGTGCCAGCAGTAGTAGCTTTACTCTTCTTTTTCTGATACGGGGACACCAATTTTGGTATAGGAAGTTTAGATTTCTTTGATGGCGGTGGATCGTTTGATGGCTGTGGAGAAGGTGGATCCCTTGATGGTGGCGTAGACAGTGGGTCACCAAGAGGATGGGGAGGAGAAGGTGGTGGAGCCCTGAATGGTGATGCTTGTGGCGGAGACGGTGGGTCAGAAAAAGGATGAGGAGCAGCATGTGAAGTTTGAGGAGGTGAGGATGGATGTACAATAGGAACAACAATTTGAGAAGGCGGAGACGGTTGGGCCTGCGACGCCTGCGACGAATTCGACCAATCAAGCAATTCGACATCCCTTCGAGGCCAAAGGATAAAATTCTTGATAGCTTGTCCAAGTTTCTCGATACCTTCGGGCCCAGGGATGTCTAGCATGTCGTCCTCGGATCCTTGGACGACCGTCGTCACTTCTACTTTGCAATAATCATCTGGAATATCGTTTCCATGGAACTTGCGTCCTGGGATCGCAAGGCCTGTGGCTACTATCTTTGTACGTTTATTGTTAATACCATATCTTATAACCAGTGTGCACGCCACAGGCCTTGTGATGTCATCAACTGGATAACGGTCCTTATTTCCCGTTGAAGCAACAGAGCTTGGTAATGTCGTACAATCTGTGGAAGCCGGCGGTTGAGCTGCTGGAATTATTTGTATCTGTGGAGTGGTCATCTGTTGAACAGACATCGCACTCGCCAACTGTTGCATCAATTCTGGAGGAGGATTTGATAGCATTTGAGACATCATGGCTTTGAACTCTTTCTTGGCCTCCTCCTTAAAATAATCCGCGATCTCTTCCTTGTATCGATCACGTTTCTTGTACAGACCTTCCCACTGTGGTCCGAATCCTTCCTTCCATCCTTCCTTAGACGAGATTCCTCGTACACGACCAGGATGCTCAGGGTTACCGAGACCAGCCGTTAGGATGTCTCTTTCCCTTTGTGGCTTAAAAGTTCCTTCGCTCTGCTTAGCTGCCATTGTATATATGTTTTTTGCCGCTTCTTCGACAATGGGATCATCAAAAGATACACTGGTCTCGGTTTCCCTTGGTTTTCTAGCACGGAGCCAATTTGCCGCCCTTTCACCAAGTTGCTCGGACAGCGTCGGCAACCCTGCGGCCTTCTTCTCGGCGTCTTCTTGTGTCCATTTAGGAACCTGACGCTTGTAACCACCTGTGCCTAGGTGGTGGCGGTACTTGTTCTTCTTTGATAGTTCTGAATTTGCCTCACTTAGAGATATGAAATCAGGGCTGCTCCTCTGCTCTAGAAATACTGCCCACTGACCTGCTGAGATTTTATATTTTTTGGTCGGGTCCAGACCTTTCTTTGCAAACTTTGTGTTCATCTCAGACCTCCAGTTTCGGAAATTTATTGCAAGCTGCTTCATCGTGTATTCCTTCACGAGTTCTTCTGAACCCCGAGGCAGAACGAACCTCATTAATAGCTTATTCCATATTTGATTCTTGACATCATCTGACACATCTCTCCACTGTCGTATTGTTATGTCAAGATTATCTCTAACTAAAAACCCAAGTGCATTCCGGAACTTAGGTAGTGCCTCTTCTGGAGCTAGGGGCTGACCTTTCGGGCTCACGTCTGAGATTTTGTATGTTTTGTCGGGAAATTTGTTCAGCCCCCTGTCACCTCTTTTTCGATCGCTCTGCTTCCTTTTCCTTGATGTCTCGGTTGTTGTCTTGGTCTGTTCCGGTGCGTCTTGGGTCGGCTCCGGTACGTCTTCGTATCGTGCCACGGCTTCTTCGAGTATCGCACGAAATTCAGACACGACCTCCTATTCATGTAATAAAATGCACAAGAGATCATGCATGTGAAATCAGTAGGGTACACATACGAAGCTAAAGATGCGTACTTTTACCTCAGCTTCTCGTGGATCATAAGTAGGGTCACGTTGCAACTCACGGAGAGCGGCCCTATCTATGCTAGTGGTAGGAAAAGGGTCGCTAGGCGTTTCATATCCTTCACTGCTGGATTGTTCTTGAGCAACACTCTTGTCCATGTGCTCGGGCACTAATCCTTGGTCCTTGATCGGAGAACTCATTGAGCTATATATATACAAATACATAAGCAATAATTAAATACACATATTAACGTAAGCAATAATTAAATTCATATTAACAAATAGTATAATTAAATACATCCTCGCGGGCACTAAACCCTTAACCCTAACCCTAACCCTAACCCTAACCCTAACCCTAAACCCTTAACCCTAACCCTAACCCTAACCCGAACCCTTAACCCAAAACTCGAACCCTTAACCCTAAACCCTAACCCTAACCCTAACTATAACCCTTAACCCTAACCCTAAACCCTTAACCCTAACCCTAACCCAAAACCCGAACCCTTAACCCAAAACCCGAACCCTTAACCCTAAACCCTAACCCTAACTATAACCCTTAACCCTAACCCAAAACCCGAACCCTTAACCCAAAACCCGAACCCTTAACCCTTAACCCTAACCCTAACCCTAACCCTAAACCCTAACCCTTAACCCTAACCCTAACTATAACCCTTAACCCTAACCTTAACCCTAACCATAACCCTAAACCCTAACCATATAGTATCGTATAGTCGTATAGTATCGTGTAGGACAGGGAGAGAGTCGCATAGGACGTATAAAGAGGGAGAGACGGAGAATCGTATGGATATTATCGAGTTACGTATAGAGAGGGAGAGAGGGAGAGTCGTATAGGACGAGGAGAGGGAGAGAGGGAGAGTCGCATAGGACGTATAGAGAGGGAGAGAGGGAGAGTCGTACAGAAATTATCGATTTCAGATCGAATTCGGATCGGATCGGATACGTATATTATCGAGTTGTGACGGATAAAATTACAATGTATATATTCAACATACATTTGAACACATATGAACACACATATATATATTGAACACATACATTTGAACACATATGAACACACATATATATTGAACACATACATTTGAACACATATGAACACATATATATATTGAACACATACATTTGAACACATATGAACACACATATATATTGAACACATACATTTGAACACATATGAACACACATATATATTGAACACATACATTTGAACACATATGAACACATATATATATTGAACACATACATTTGAACACATATATAACACACATATGAATAAAAATAAGTATTGTATGAGCCCTTCTTTTGTATGAGCCCTCTATCTCTCTCCCTCTCTCTCTATCTCTCTCCCTCTCTCTACATTTGAATACATTTGAACACATTTGAATACATTTGTATGAGCCCTCTATCTCTCTCCCTCTCTCTATCTCTCTCCCTCTCTCTACATTTGAATACATTTGAACACATTTGAATACATTTGTATGAGCCCTCTATCTCTCTCCTCTCCCTCTATCTCTCTCCCTCTCTCTATCTCTCTCCTCTCCCTCCTCTCTCTCTCACCCTCCTCTCCCTCCCTCTATCTCTCTCCCTCTCCTTCCTCTCTCTTCCTCCCTCTCGGCGGCGGGCGGCGCGCGCGCCCTCCTCTCTCCTCCCTCTCCCTCTCCCTCCTCTCTCTTCCCTCTCCCTCTCCTTCATCTCTCTTCCTCCCTCTCGGCGGCGGCGCGTGCCCTAGGGTTTACTAAAACGCGGCGGCGGCGGCCCGGCGCGGTAGACGGCGGCGGTACAGATTAGGGGAAAGTGAAAGAAACCTGGAGACGGCGGTGCGGGGGCGGGAATGGCGGCGTGGGGACGGGCGCGTGTAACACTATGAAAATCATTAAATAAAATAATTAATTTAGTTAATAATGATATTATTAGTAATGAATTTTCTTTTAAGCGTGTGTCATTTATTTGCCTTTGGAATGATTTTTTTTTTGGATGCTCATGATTGATTTTGGTCATTTAATAGCATTTCGTTTTAAATAAAAATCCTAGTAAATAATATATATAATAATATTAGTCCAAGAATTAATATCTTATTTATAAATAATTTTAGTTTGATTATTATGATTTTTAGGGTTATTTCAAAATGTATTTCGAATTTGGAAAAGGGAAATAAAAAAAAGAAAAAAAACCTAATCCTACCGGCCGTGTGGCCCATTAGGCCCAACAGCCGCGCGCCCCCTAACCCTAAGCAGCCGCTCCCCCTGCCTTCCAAGCCAGCCGCCGCCTCTGCTTCTCTCTCCCTCTCCTCTCTCGTTTCTCTCGCCTCCCCTGCTCTCTTCCCTGACCTGACGCCGCTCGCCCTCCATCCAGGCCGCCCGCGCGAGGACCGAGCCGTGCGCGCCCCTGCGCGACGACCCGCCGCCCCAGCCACGGCCCTGCGGCCACCGAGCCCAACCGCGACGTCCGCGCCACCGACCCGACTGCGCAGCGCCCGACCGCGACGCCCGAGCCAGCGCCGAGCCCAGGTCGATGTGTTCCGCCCCTGCAAGCCGACCGACCGAGCAGCCGAACCGCCCCGCGCAGAGCCACCCCGCGCCGACTGTCGTTTCTTCGTTAATGGAGCTTTAAGACGACTGTTTCCCTTCCCCATTACCTCCCTCCATTAATGCCGACGCCATTGATGGTCGATTGAAGACACCGGCCGCCGTTTCTCTTCCCTCTCGCTCTATAAAAACGTCGGACTTGTCTCTCCATTCCATCCCGCCTCCCTGCGTCGCTCTCACACGCTCCTCTTCGCTGCTCGCTGGTTTGCGTGTGTGTTTGTGCCATCACGCCGAGACTGGAGGTCCCTGCTCCTTCCCCGTCGCCGGCGAAGACGACTCACTGGCGTCCCCTTTGATGGATCCCTGCCCAAACCGCTGTCCGCAGTCGTGAAACCGGCCCAGTTCTAGTCCGTTGTCTCCTTTACCGTGGAAGCCAAGAACCGGAGGTAGAAGATGATCGATTTCAGTTTTGGTCCCTAACTTTTGTAAATATGGCGCTCACCGACCACCGTCGACGCAACCGCGCAGCACCCCGGCTGGACCATACATCGCCTCGTCGTGCTCGGACCCCCCGTGGAACTCGCCGGACCGTCCGCATCCGCACGCCGTTCGCCACCGCGACTGAAACAGCACGCCGAGCCCCTGTTGTCCACACATCGACTCGCTGACACGCCTCATCGGAGTTCGCTTCGTCGACGTTCATCACTCCCTGCGCAAGAACGAGAACTCAAGGTTGAAGACAACCCCAACCCGTTAATGTATTTTCTAAATCATGTTTGAATTACTTTATTGATCTTATGAATTATTGTTGTAAAAATGTTGATGCGATTTGGCGATTCACGCATATGATTTTTAGAGATGCGATGTATACGTGTAGCCAAAATCGAACCCCACGATAATACTTTGAATATGCGTATGATTTTATAATTTTAAAAATGAGTATGGTCACTATTCACTACTTCAGTGATTTTCATACTAGAAATGTTTACGGATTTATTTTGCTTTAGTGTGTAGAATGATATTGGTTAGTATTGGTATTGTATAATTTTATATAAGTATAATAGGAATTAAGCCACGTATTTTTGGTCGAATGAAAATATATAGATTTTACTCATGAGTATAGCACTTAATCACTTAGAATAGTAAAATGCTCATTTATGTCATAATAACCATGAATATGTGATTAAAAGTCCCATTTAGTAATTTACAATTAATGCTTAGTATATTGATGCTAGAAGAATTAAATAAACAATTTTTAGTTACATGTATAAATTCTATTTAGAAAAGAAAGGAGAAAACTGAAATAGTAGAATTTATAATAGTGTTAAAATGACTTAACTAGGCACTTATACTTTCCTAATAAAGAAAATAATAGTTATATTGGTAAACATAGGTTTCTTACTAAAGAATTAGAGAACTTGTTTCTAACTATAAAATGACCTTTTTAATAGACATCATGATGTTGATTTAATAGGATTTGTTATAGATGTTTAAGTGTAGCCGTACTAAATAATAATATGTCTAATAATGATATAATGGCTTAATTAAGTGCTCACGTCGTTATAACTAAAACAATAGTTAATAACATACCAATGAATATAATATTCATTTTTAAATATCTAGATCATATGTTTCTAAACTAAATGAAAAGATAAATAATAGAGTAATTATGTCCTCTCATAACCTAGTTAATTAGATTTATATTTGTTTACAACTGGTTATATAGGCCTAATTATTTAATCAAAATTAGTTCATATTATTTATATATGTGTCACTTAGTTTTTCCTAAAGAATAAACTAAGGAAATTAGTGTTCATGTTCTTTAATAATGATGTTAGTTGCATATTGTTTTGTATATAGCTTTCTTAATAAAGAATATAGGACATGTACTTTCTAATAAAAAATAAAGTTGCTTATTCATTGCCTTTTACATAAAAGTTCATTTAAGACATATATCATAACTTTCCATAAATAGGTGTTTAATCTTTTCACATAAAATCTATTTAGACTTATATCTTAATTTGTCATAAGTAATTGGTTAACAATATTTATAAAATGCTTCATAATGCTTCTAAGATTAATAACGTGCTTTATCGTCTTATAAACCCTTAATCTTAGACATATCACATATAACGTTTATAAAAGTTTAAATTGGTGAACCAAATATTTGTATTAAGATATTTTTAAGCTTATGTCTTGTTTTATAAATTATAGATCACATGTTTGAAAAGAATACCCGCTTATTATAACCATTACTTACGACGTTTTTGAAAAGCGAACGCTCTTTTCGTTAGGCTTTCTTTTAGCTTTTTGTATGGTGAATGTTGTATGTTATTGAGTGGTGTTTGTTCTTCTTGTTGTTTGTGTGATATTCAGTGGTTGATCTAGTAGTTAAGAATCAAGATCTATTCCTATCCGTGGAAGGACCTCAAGTTTTCAATAAGCAAGGCAAGTGGACTTCTCTCTCTGCATACTCTGTTTGATCCCAAACAATACATTTAATAAAGTTTATTCTTTTGGATATATATGCATAATTTGATGGGTTACCTATTTAGATAACCTTTCCAACCTTATTCCTTGATCAAACCTGGGAATTATACTTTACCTTCGTAGCTATGCTATTGCTACAACTTAACTTTATGCAGTCACTCCCTCTTATGATATTAATGTTCCAAAATGGTAAGTTTACGTTATTGTTGTTAACCCGATGGTTAAACAAGATTATTGCATATTAATTGGAACATGGAGTGACCACCCGGGAAAACAGTGCTACCATGAGAACTATCATGGCTCTGGTCTTGGCTAAATAACTAGGGAAGTCTTATGTTGGGTGCTGGTCGTGGTCGACAGGAACGGGGGCATCTGGCAAGCTCTTATAGTTCTGGCTCAGGCAGATTGGATACGGGCATAGTTCCCAAAGCTTTACCCTGTAGTCTGGACTATAAGTTGGTTACGGTAGGTGTGCCTTATGCAGTTTGACCATTTCCAGCATTTGCGTAATGAGGACTCTAGGGAGAAGCCTCGTAGTGAGACCCTGGCCATTCACCTCGGAAGTGAATACGGGTCTAGCTAACCCGGGCTAGAAGGGAATCGCGACTCATGGGTAAAGATGCGCCACCTCTGCAGAGTGTAAAACTGATATATCAGCCGTGCTCACGGTTATGAGCAGCCTGGACTCCTCACATGATAATTGAACTTGAAGATGGAAATAAATCGAGATCCGATTATCTGCCAATGGTTTGCTTAAGTGGTTTCACTTAAGTGTTTTTTATATACTCTTGTACCTTTGTTTAATGGGAATACTTGGGAATCACACTTATTAGTAAGACAGGTGTTGTTAATAAAATGTTGACCAACTAAAATGCTTACTGCTCAACCTCAGCCTCACCTTGTTAGACTTGCATTAGTTTTTCCCCCACTTGCTGAGCCCCGACCATAAGTGAGCTCACCCTTGCTTAATTTTGATCAGAAGTTGCAGATGAAGATATGATGCTGAACTCCATGGATGCTAGTCTTGTGATACCCCTGGTCATCTTCCTGTGGATGGATGTCCATGTTCGCTGTACTTTGATGAATAAAGGTTAAGACATTATGTCTGTTCGAAGTGTAATATGTTAATATAATCGTTATTTACGCTCTTATGCATTGTTTTTTTGATATATTACACTTGTGACGTCAACATATGTGTGGAAATAGATCCTGGCACACATATGCTATGCACCTGGCTCTGCCCCTCGGAGACGGGTGTGACAGAAGTGGTATCAAAGCAATGTGACCGTAGGTCGCTAGATTAGTTAGAAATGGAAAGCCCAGTCAGTCTTTCAAAGCTTGATATATTTTCCTCCATAAAAACTTACTTTATATCGAAACTCGTCTCTTTTATTTTCAACTCTTCTAGTCTGATTTTGGTCTATCAGAAGACTCTACTCAGAAGCATTGCAAGATGATCAAGCTAGGATTGCGGAACTTGAAGCGAAGTTTGCCAGAAGAAACCCTCTCGAAGCTATCGACGATGCCCTATTCTCTATCTTATCCCCACTCTGGAAGAAGTTTTGTGATGGATCCCCTGGATCTATTACTAGACTTCTTGGTTAGGTTGATAGGATAGTTCTTTAGTATTAAGATTTTCGACTAGATCGGTAATAGCGATATTATATTATAAGTGGTTTTCTAATCCCTAATATTGCTATATAACCCTTGATTTTCTCTACTCTTGTTTTCTTGCCATTGTATTGTCATCCTTGGACAATATCTACCTTGATATATTAAACTTTTGCCTCTCTACTTTTCTCCTTGATAATGCTTTCTCCCTATTGAATTCTTATACTTATGCTTTCGTGCCATTATATTGCCACTCTTGCGCAATATCTACCTTGATATATTGAACCTATGCCTCTCTATTTTGTCTCCTTGATAAAGCTTTCTACCTAATTCACTTCATATCCTTGGTTATATCATTTATCCTCACTTTAATAGTTCATGGTTATCTTATTTTATTCTTGGCTACCAACAAATATGTCTTGTCTAACTCCTTGATAATTCTTACCCAACTCCTTGATTTTTATATTATCTTTCTTATTCCAAACCTTGTCTCACCATTGTTTTGGTTGAATGAGTAGAATGGGATTGTGTTGTGCTGGTATGCTTGAGTTCATTGTCCTTTGTGTTCATGTTTGATTTGCTTCTTTGAAATGATTGTTGGTATATTGTGTGACTTTTGTCCACAATGACATCAGTTAGCTAGGTAAAACCTTAGATAGATGAGTTTTCTCTGCTCTCTATAATCTGTTTTTACTCAACCCTTTCATCCCTCCCATTCTTCCATACCCATACAGATGTCAGACCTTGGAATGTCAATTACAAGTGATGTCACTAAGTGCAAAGAATGTGGTGTGTTGGCAAGTCAAAACAACACTATAAATAAAACAGCTGATGAACAAACATTCAAGACACAAAAGGATGCACAACCAAACCAACAGACAAGTGACCTTGGAACATGTTGTTGTTGTGAGTACTATGGAATTCCTTGTCGCCAGATCAGTACAAACGAAAGTGAAACTACAAAACAGAAGAACCGAATTTTGTTTTCTGGCATTAAAAGACAAATGTCTCTCCAAGAACAAGTAATAGCAGAGTCTCTCATACCTGACGCATTGTCAGTTGATGAATTGCAAAGTATTCCAGAAAGGAAACATCACAAAGATGCCCAGCCCCAAGAAGAAACACATGAGTGTTACATTGATGGATGGACTATTACTTGCACACAGTTTCAGCCTCATCGTCGCATCAGGTCCAAGAAACGAAAAGAGAAACATGGAAAAAGTCAAGAAATAACTTCAAGAAAAGCTTGCTATCAATGTGGACGTGAAGGTCATTACTTCCGTAACTGTCCTGAGAAGAGTTCACTTCAGATTACCTCCGAGATGAAGCTATCTCAGTCTTCAGTCATGGAATATGAACAAAAATGCACAGAAACTTGTACCAACAACGTAAAGACAACTCCACCATGTAACTTATCAAGTCGTGCTTGCTTTGGCTGTGGTGATACCGGCCATCTTGTTAATGGTTGCCCTAAGAAAGATGTGGAGATCAATAAGGTCCAAAAGAAAAGACAACACCCTCAAACCCATGCATCAACAAAGAATAAACAACGGAAAGAGACCACAGGAAAGATAAGTTATGCAGTGACAGGAACCATTCCATATGATGATGCAGTAATTTTTGGAACACTAGTCATTCACACAACCATCGCCACCGTGTTGTATGATCCTCGTACAACACATTCTTTTATCAGTGCCCAGTTTGCAACGAAGTATGGTATCTTTAAGTGTCCCTTGAGATCAAGGAAGACCATCAGTACACCTGAAGGAAAAATGTTAGTAAACTACATATGTCCGAAAGTAAGTGTTAAAATCAACAGGATAGATTTTTCAGCTGATCTCCTAGTGATAGAATCAATGGGAAAGGATGTGATTCTTGGAAAGAATTGGTTACAAAGAACTAATGCGGTAATCCAACATACTGAGAAAACCATGTGCTTGGAAACTCCATCTGGAGAAACAATAGTAGTTGAAGACAACCGACCTCCAGCTCAGATTGGTACATCTATCAAGGAAGAGTAATATATCATTTAGCTAGAAGAAAGAGTATGTCTCACGAAAAAAGTGTCAAGTTGTTGCCCTTTCAAGATTTGTAATTGTGCTAAGTGATATATGAATAAATTTGGAGAATCTTTCGCACCTATTGTGTTTTGCCTCTTTATAAAGAAAATAAAGTGTGGTGTCATCTGCTATATGCAAACAATGTGATACTCTAATTGGCCTAAAGTCCCCGCTCAAGTCTTTCTCTCAAATTGTGCTCAAAGAAATACTGTTGGATCAGAAAGATGATTTGGATATCATGCTCTGTAATCTATAAGGTTCAAACGATCTCTATTAAGGATTACAACACTTGTACGCTCTTGTAGTATGATGAAGCTAGGCGGAAATCTGAAACCATCCTTGGTCCTTGACTAATCTTATTTTGGAAATAAAAAAAAATTGTGTTCGCTCTCTATCTTAATGTCATACAAGCCTCTTATGCAGTCTGTCTCACTATCTCTTACTCTCTAACCAGATGATGAACCCCAATGGAAATGAAGTAAATGATGCCAACGACAATATTCCTACCTTAACAACTATGAACGAGAAAAATGAGTCACAGAGATATTCAATGAAAGGAATGAAGAACAACAAAAGGAATAGAAAAATGTTTGGATACATGATTAGTTCACCTCAACCACAAGCAAAAGCCCCGAAAAACATGGATACCCAAACAGAAGAATCAAGTCAGGCTCAGCTACATAAGATACAGACACCCAATCAACCCTCACCCCCTGTTGGTCAAGCAAAGTTGACTCGCAAAGAACTCAAAGCAAGAGGTGCTTGCTACTACTGCAAAAATGAAGGACATCTTATTCGCGAGTGCCCCAAGAAGCGTCTGGACCGAATAAAGAAGATAGCTGCCAAGCATGACCTAAGCAGTAGTTCAGAAGACCCACCATTTTATAAGTATAATGATGAAGGTCGCCTGATTAGCATACATTGCGGAGCAAAGAAGTAAGGAAGTTCCTTAAGTTTGGAGGAGTTCAATGAGAACTAAGAACCTACAAATAAACCATGTATCACCTTTGTTTTCTTGCTAGCCTTCCCTAATCTCGAGGACGAGATTCTTTTTAAGAGGGGTAGATTTGTAACACTATGAAAATCATTAAATAAAATAATTAATTTAGTTAATAATGATATTATTAGTAATGAATTTTCTTTTAAGCGTGTGTCATTTATTTGCCTTTGGAATGATTTTTTTTGGATGCTCATGATTGATTTTGGTCATTTAATAGCATTTCGTTTTAAATAAAAATCCTAGTAAATAATATATATAATAATATTAGTCCAAGAATTAATATCTTATTTATAAATAATTTTAGTTTGATTATTATGATTTTTAGGGTTATTTCAAAATGTATTTCGAATTTGGAAAAGGGAAATAAAAAAAAGAAAAAAAAAACCTAATCCTACCGGCCGTGTGGCCCATTAGGCCCAACAGCCGCGCGCCCCCTAACCCTAAGCAGCCGCTCCCCCTGCCTTCCAAGCCAGCCGCCGCCTCTGCTTCTCTCTCCCTCTCCTCTCTCGTTTCTCTCGCCTCCCCTGCTCTCTTCCCTGACCCGACGCCGCTCGCCCTCCATCCAGGCCGCCCGCGCGAGGACCGAGCCGTGCGCGCCCCTGCGCGACGACCCGCCGCCCCAGCCACGGCCCTGCGGCCACCGAGCCCAACCGCGACGTCCGCGCCACCGACCCGACTGCGCAGCGCCCGACCGCGACGCCCGAGCCAGCGCCGAGCCCAGGTCGATGTGTTCCGCCCCTGCAAGCCGACCGACCGAGCAGCCGAACCGCCCCGCGCAGAGCCACCCCGCGCCGACTGTCGTTTCTTCGTTAATGGAGCTTTAAGACGACTGTTTCCCTTCCCCATTACCTCCCTCCATTAATGTCGACGCCATTGATGGTCGATTGAAGACACCGGCCGCCGTTTCTCTTCCCTCTCGCTCTATAAAAACGTCGGACTTGTCTCTCCATTCCATCCCGCCTCCCTGCGTCGCTCTCACACGCTCCTCTTCGCTGCTCGCTGGTTTGCGTGTGTGTTTGTGCCATCACGCCGAGACTGGAGGTCCCTGCTCCTTCCCCGTCGCCGGCGAAGACGACTCACTGGCGTCCCCTTTGACGGATCCCTGCCCAAACCGCTGTCCGCAGTCGTGAAACCGGCCCAGTTCTAGTCCGTTGTCTCCTTTACCGTGGAAGCCAAGAACCGGAGGTAGAAGATGATCGATTTCAGTTTTGGTCCCTAACTTTTGTAAATATGGCGCTCACCGACCACTGTCGACGCAACCGCGCAGCACCCCGGCTGGACCATACATCGCCTCGTCATGCTCGGACCCCCCGTGGAACTCGCCGGACCGTCCGCATCCGCACGCCGTTCGCCACCGCGACTGAAACAGCACGCCGAGCCCCTGTTGTCCACACATCGACTCGCTGACACGCCTCATCGGAGTTCGCTTCGTCGACGTTCATCACTCCCTGCGCAAGAACGAGAACTCAAGGTTGAAGACAACCCCAACCCGTTAATGTATTTTCTAAATCATGTTTGAATTACTTTATTGATCTTATGAATTATTGTTGTAAAAATGTTGATGCGATTTGGCGATTCACGCATATGATTTTTAGAGATGCGATGTATACGTGTAGCCAAAATCGAACCCCGCGATAATACTTTGAATATGCGTATGATTTTATAATTTTAAAAATGATTATGGTCACTATTCACTACTTCAGTGATTTTCATACTAGAAATGTTTACGAATTTATTTTGCTTTAGTGTGTAGAATGATATTGGTTAGTATTGGTATTGTATAATTTTATATAAGTATAATAGGAATTAAGCCACGTATTTTTGGTCGAATGAAAATATATAGATTTTACTTTGAATATGCGTATAGATTAAAAGTCCCATTTAGTAATTTACAATTAATGCTTAGTATATTGATGCTAGAAGAATTAAATAAACAATTTTTAGTTACATGTATAAATTCTATTTAGAAAAGAAAGGAGAAAACTGAAATAGTAGAATTTATAATAGTGTTAAAATGACTTAACTAGGCACTTATACTTTCCTAATAAAGAAAATAATAGTTATATTGGTAAACATAGGTTTCTTACTAAAGAATTAGAGAACTTGTTTCTAACTATAAAATGACCTTTTTAATAGACATCATGATGTTGATTTAATAGGATTTGTTATAGATGTTTAAGTGTAGCCGTACTAAATAATAATATGTCTAATAATGATATAATGGCTTAATTAAGTGCTCACGTCGTTATAACTAAAACAATAGTTAATAACATACCAATGAATATAATATTCATTTTTAAATATCTAGATCATATGTTTCTAAACTAAATGAAAAGATAAATAATAGAGTAATTATGTCCTCTCATAACCTAGTTAATTAGATTTATATTTGTTTACAACTGGTTATATAGGCTTAATTATTTAATCAAAATTAGTTCATATTATTTATATATGTGTCACTTAGTTTTTCCTAAAGAATAAACTAAGGAAATTAGTGTTCATGTTCTTTAATAATGATGTTAGTTGCATATTGTTTTGTATATAGCTTTCTTAATAAAGAATATAGGACATGTACTTTCTAATAAAAAATAAAGTTGCTTATTCATTGTCTTTTACATAAAAGTTCATTTAAGACATATATCATAACTTTCCATAAATAGGTGTTTAATCTTTTCACATAAAATCTATTTAGACTTATATCTTAATTTGTCATAAGTAATTGGTTAACAATATTTATAAAATGCTTCATAATGCTTCTAAGATTAATAACGTGTTTTATCGTCTTATAAACCCTTAATCTTAGACATATCACATATAACGTTTATAAAAGTTTAAATTGGTGAACCAAATATTTGTATTAAGATATTTTTAAGCTTATGTCTTGTTTTATAAATTATAGATCACATGTTTGAAAAGAATACCCGCTTATTATAACCATTACTTACGACGTTTTTGAAAAGCGAACGCTCTTTTCGTTAGGCTTTCTTTTAGCTTTATGTATGGTGAATGTTGTATGTTATTGAGTGGTGTTTGTTCTTCTTGTTGTTTGTGTGATATTCAGTGGTTGATCTAGTAGTTAAGAATCAAGATCTATTCCTATCCGTGGAAGGACCTCAAGTTTTCAATAAGCAAGGCAAGTGGACTTCTCTCTCTGCATACTCTGTTTGATCCCAAACAATACATTTAATAAAGTTTATTCTTTTGGATATATATGCATAATTTGATGGGTTACCTATTTAGATAACCTTTCCAACCTTATTCCTTGATCAAACCTGGGAATTATACTTTACCTTCGTAGCTATGCTATTGCTACAACTTAACTTTATGCAGTCACTCCCTCTTATGATATTAATGTTCCAAAATGGTAAGTTTACGTTATTGTTGTTAACCCGATGGTTAAACAAGATTATTGCATATTAATTGGAACATGGAGTGACCACCCGGGAAAACAGTGCTACCATGAGAACTATCATGGCTCTGGTCTTGGCTAAATAACTAGGGAAGTCTTATGTTGGGTGCTGGTCGTGGTCGACAGGAACGGGGGCATCTGGCAAGCTCTTATAGTTCTGGCTCAGGAAGATTGGATACGGGCATAGTTCCCAAAGCTTTACCCTGTAGTCTGGACTATAAGTTGGTTACGGTAGGTGTGCCTTATGCAGTTTGACCATTTCCAGCATTTGCGTAATGAGGACTCTAGGGAGAAGCCTCGTAGTGAGACCCTGGCCATTCACCTCGGAAGTGAATACGGGTCTAGCTAACCCGGGCTAGAAGGGAATCGCGACTCATGGGTAAAGATGCGCCACCTCTGCAGAGTGTAAAACCGATATATCAGCCGTGCTCACGGTTATGAGCAGCCTGGACTCCTCACATGATAATTGAACTTGAAGATGGAAATAAATCGAGATCCGATTATCTGCCAATGGTTTGCTTAAGTGGTTTCACTTAAGTGTTTTTTATATACTCTTGTACCTTTGTTTAATGGGAATACTTGGGAATCACACTTATTAGTAAGACAGGTGTTGTTAATAAAATGTTGACCAACTAAAATGCTTACTGCTCAACCTCAGCCTCACCTTGTTAGACTTGCATTAGTTTTTCCCCCACTTGCTGAGCCCCGACCATAAGTGAGCTCACCCTTGCTTAATTTTGATCAGAAGTTGCAGATGAAGATATGATGCTGAACTCCATGGATGCTAGTCTAGTGATACCCCTGGTCATCTTCCTGTGGATGGATGTCCATGTTCGTTGTACTTTGATGAATAAAGGTTAAGACATTATGTCTGTTCGAAGTGTAATATGTTAATATAATCGTTATTTACGCTCTTATGCATTGTTTTTTTGATATATTACACTTGTGACGTCAACATATGTGTGGAAATAGATCCTGGCACACATATGCTATGCACCTGGCTCTGCCCCTCGGAGACGGGTGTGACAGCGCGGGGACGATCGCCGGCGAAACCCTCGGGGTCGAAATCCAGCAGCCTGATGGCGTCGTCTTGAAGTGAACTGGCGCCAGGGACTTGTAAATTTTTCGGCTCCCGCGTGCCACCCTTTATATAGGCGCCATTTCTACTGGCGGTTGACAACGAGAACCGCCAGTAGAAATGGCTTCCACAAACTGTAGAAGTATTTCTACTGGCGGTTGACAACGAGAACCGCCAGTAGAAACTATTTCTACTGGCGGTTGTCATAGAGAACCGCCAGTAGAAATGGCTTCTACAGTCTGTGGAAGCCATTTCTACTGGCGGTTCTCTATGACAACCGCCAGTAGAAATTGTTTTTTATTATTATTTAACATAGTTTTTTATATATTGTTTTACTTCACTTTTTATATATTATATTAAGTATACTTTTATATATTGTTTAGTATACTTTTACCTCTCTCCATCCCCTCTCTCTCCCCTCTCCCTCTCCATCCTCTCTCTCCATCCCCTCTCTCTCCCCTCTCCCTCTCCATCCTCTCCTCTCTTTCCATCCTCTCTCTCTCCTCTCTCTCCATCCTCTCCTCTATTTCCATCCTCTCTCTCCTCTCCACTCTCTCTTCCCTCTCCCTCTCCATCCTCTATCTCCTCTCCACTCTCTCTCCCCTCTCCCTCTCCATCCTCTCTCTCCATCCCCTCTCTCTCTCCTCTCTCTCCATCCTCTCTCTCTCCTCTCTCTCCATCCTCTCACTCCTCTCCCTCTCCTCTCTCTCCTCTCTCTCTCCCTCTCCTCTCTCTCTATAAAGTCAATAGAAAGTCATGTAAAATTGTAAATGGTAGCCACGAAAATTGAATGAAGACAATTACATGCTTCGGTTTGTCGCTAACAATAATCAATTACATGACAAGTTCCTAACAATAATCAATTACATGACAAGTATATAATCTAGGAAGCTATTGTTCTGCCTTGTCCATCGTGGCGTACCCAGGGCAACGAATTGCGTGGGATGCTTCGCTCAACGTTCCTTATCTTGGTTGGATGGTCTATGAAAAGAGACATGTCGTTGAACTGGTTAAAATTCTCTAAATTAGATACACCATCAACTCCTATAGCTTGTTGTTTTCCAGGAAAAACTACATGCTTCGGTTTGTCGGTGCTTTTCTTCTCATTGTTAGAAATGATCTATTCAGCATAGAAGACCTGTGCAGCACGATTAGCAAGGATCCATGGGTCATCTTTGTAACCTACCTTACTTAGATCAAGAACTCTGACCCCATAGTTGTCTACCGTGACATGTTTGTCTTCAACCCATTGACATCGGAAAACCGAGATCTGAAATGTACCATAGTCTAGTTCCCATATGTCCTCAATAAAGCCAAAATATGTAATAATCTCACCAGTTTCATCATCTATGGCCTCGCATCGAACACCACTGTTTTGTGACATGCTCTTTTTGTCCTTGGACTTGGTACAAAATGTGAATCCACTAATGTCATAGGTTTGCCATGTTGTGACCTGGCGTGATGGTCCAGATGCCAAGCCCTTGATGGTTTGTTCTTCTATTGTTTCTCCACGTGGAATGTCCTTCACCATTAGCCATGTGTTGAACCGCTGCTTATGTTGCTTCATTACCCAATCATCCGTATGCCCAGGATTTTGCTCGCGAAGCTCATTGATGTGTTGTTGGATAAATGGCTCCATTATCGTTAGCTGATGTAGGATGCTCTGATGTGCCTCAAGTACTATATCGTAATCCGGTGGGATGAAAGATTTCCGTCCCATCCTCCCGCTTCCATACAGTCTACCCTCGTGTCGTGACGGAGGCAGACCTATTGCAACCTGGTCTTTTAGGATACTATTGCAGAATGGACCTCCGGACTCAATGGCCTCTTCGATACAGTACCCCTCTATCATGGATGCCTCAGGACGAGCACGGGTTGATACATAGCCATTCAGTATTGACATGAAACGCTCATACGTCCACATTTCATGCAAGTACATAGGACCCAATGCCTCTATTTGTGGCACCAAGTGCACCACAAGGTGCACCATAATATCAAAGAACGATGGAGGGAAACACATCTCAAACTGTGATATTGTCTCCACTGCGAATTCCTGAAGAGATGCCAACTCATCACGGCCAATTACCTTTTGTGAAATCCTGTTGAAAAAGTAGCACAACCGTGTGATTGCCATCTTTAAAAACAAAGGATTTATAGCCCTGATGGCAATAGGTAGGAATGTAGTCAGCATGACATGGCAATCATGTGAGTTGTAGTTGGTTATTGTCAGGTCTTTCATTGACACAATACTCCGTATGCTAGAGCAGAATCCGGATGGGACTTTCAAATTCTTAAGCCAAACACACATCGCATGTTTCTCATCTACATTGAGATTGTAGCTTGCTGCTGGGAGATGGTACTTCCCATTTTCTTGAAGAACGGGATGTAGTTCCTTTTTTATGCCTAAATCTACCAAGTCCATGCGTGAATTGAGCCCTTCTTTTGTTTTGCCCTTTATGTCTAGCAAGGTGCCCATTATGCTTTCAAACACGTTCTTCTGAACGTGCATACCATCGATCGCATGCCGCACATCTAACTTTTTCCAGTAAGGCAAGTACTCGAAGAAAATAGACTTCTTCTTGAATATAGCCCCCGAAGCTGGTTTGACATCCTTCCTTGTTTTTCCGTCTTTTGTCTTCTTCCCGAAAACAAACTTGATATTCCTGACTATTTCAAAAACTCTATGACCTCTATTGTTACCCGATGGAGCAGTAGAATGTAGTTCACCATTATTGTCGAAGTACTTATCCATCTTTCGTATGCGGTACCTGTGTCCTTCCAATAAAAAGCGTTTGTGCCTCATGTAAACTATCTTCCTAGATGCAGCAAGGGATACGTAAGCAGTTCCATCAATGCATACTGTGCAACCAACCTTTCCCTTAAACTGGCCTGATAATGTGAAGAGAGCAGGGTAATCGTTGATCGTAACAAAAAGAATTGCTCTCAGCGTGAATGAACCTTTACGATACTCATCCAACATTTGAACACCTGTTTCCCACAATATTTTCATATCCTCCATTAAGGGCTCCAAAAATACATCCATGTCAACTCCAGGTTGTGTAGGTCCAGAAATAAGGATGGTTAGCAAAATGTACTTCCGTTTCTGCATCAACCATGGAGGAAGGTTGTATATGGTGAGGATCACCGGCCATGTGCTATGCTTGCTGCTCCTCTCAGCAAATGGGTTCATTCCATCAGTACTCAGTGCGAACCTAACATTTCTCGGTTCATCGGCAAAGTCTCGGTGGTTGTCATTGAAATCTTGCCACTGCTTCCCATCGGCTGGATGTCGAAGCTTCCCATCGTTTTTGTGCTCATCAGAAGCATGCCAGCTCATAAGTCTGGCATCCTCAGGATTAGCGAACAAACACCTCAATCGATCGACGACGGGGAGGTACCACATCACCAAAGCATGAATCTTTTTGAGCGCATAATAGTCTACTTCTTTTTCTTTGCTCGTGGATTTTGAAGTCTTTTTTTGGGCTTTCTTTCGCTTCTTCCCTTTAGACACGGATGCAACACACTCTTCGTCCTCTCGATAGTCTTTATTCGTCTTGTACCTACTTGCACCGCACTTTGGGCAGCTCTCCAAGTCTTTATAATCATCACCTCGATAAAGGATACAGTGATTTCTACACGCGTGGATCTTCTCCACACCCATAGTGAGCGGACTGATTAGTTTCTTTGCATAGTACGTGTTAGCAGGCACATTGTTCTCCTTTGGAAGCATGTCTGCGATAATACTCAAGAACGCATCGAAGCCAGCATCAGACACACCATATTTAGCTTTTAACATCAACAGCTTTAGCACAGACCGGAGCGTCGTGAACTCTTTGGTACAACCCTTAGACTCGTCGTACAAAGGCTCTTCTGCTGCCTTCTTCAGGGACTCCATACCTTTCATTAAGAACATCGATTGATCTGTATGACGACGCAACATTGCCTCTAGCAACTCTGCATCTTCCTCATCCATAACACTTGGCAGAACATGAGGTCTATCATGTTCATTTCCTCGAGCGTAACCATGATCAGTAACATTTTGCACTACATGTTCGCTCTGTGGAAGAGGTTGGTGTGTCTCGTGAACGAACTGAAATCTGTCGTCGATGTTCTCAGGGTTTCCAGTCGTATAAGGCGAAGAGCTACCCTCTCCATGCTTTGTCCAAATTGTGTAATCCTTCATAAATCCTCGGCATACCAGATGAGATATGATTTGTTCTGTGTCATTAAATACAGCAGCATTTTTGCAGTCCATGCATGGACAATATATGTGTTTTGTCTTTGTTCTCCAAGCATGGTTCGTAGCGACATCAATAAACCTATGGACCTCGGATATGTATGATGGATCTAGCCTTGATAAGTTATACATCCAGGATGTCCTCTCCATCACCACCTGTCGGGAAGGATGAAGGGGTGAAACCCTATATCCAAAATGTGGCTAAATTTAAGGAAAATGAACAAAAATTGGCAAGAGGAACATAAAACTAAACTTTCCTAGCCATACTCTTCTCTCTAACACATGGTGAAGGCCTAGTTCCAAAATTGAGCAAAGATGAACAATAATTGGCAATTAAAACATAATTAAACCAACTTTCATAGCAACTAATAAAAACAATCTTAATTACCAAACCTATCTTCTTCTCTCTCCACACAACACATGAACCATTCATTAAACAACTTAATATGTCATGGATAAACTGATTTGAGAACTAAACATGAAAAAGGAGAGAGGATAGACAAAATCTAACCATATTAAACAACTTTATTTGAGCGAATAGAGCAAAAATGTGGCTAAAATGTGGCTAAAATTGAGAGAGGATACACTCTCTCTCCAATGGTGAAACCCTAGATCCAAAATGTGGCTAAAATTGAGCAAAAATGAATAAAAATTGACATTAGCAACATAAACCAACCTTTCTTAGCAATCTTCTTCCAAAAAATGAAGATCAAAACCTCTCCCCATGTATTTTGTGAATTCTGGACCTCCAAAATCGCCTCCAATGGAAGTTGGCTGCGAGCATACAGTTCACTGTCGGGGGAAGAGGGGTATTTATAACAGACACTTCACTGGCGGTTGTCTTTAAAAACCGCCAGTGAAAATTGATTTCCACTGGCGGTTGTCTTTAAAAACCGCCAGTGGAAATAGGATGTTTCCACTGGCGGTTAAGTTAAGATAACCGCCAGTGGAAATCAATTTTCACTGGCGGTTTGTGTAACACAACCGCCAGTGGAAACATCCTATTTCCACTGGCGGTTGTGTTAAGATAACCGCCAGTGGAAATAGGTTTCCACTGGCGGTTTTTAAAGCCGGGCCCACCTGTTTCTTTCACTGACGTTTGATAACGGAAACCGCCAGTGAAAAGTTGAACGTGCCGCAGGCTTTGAGCTTATTTGTACTAGTGATATTGATAAACCTCATCAACCTGGTCATCTTCAAATTGATAACCAGTCGTGCAAGGAGTATGTAAATGTTCCCTAGGGTTCACCTTGTGAAATACCCACCATGCTTTGAACTTCGGGTTTGGGTACGACATATAGTACACCTGCTCGCATTGGTGTGTAAGGATAAAATTATCATGGCCTCGAAGTCGGTCCTTGTGCTTGACTTCGGTTATGCCATATTGACTTTGTCTAATTCCATTATTGATGTCGATCCAATCGCATAGGAAGAACACTACTTTTAGAGTTTTGTTCCCTGCAAAATTAAAGTCAAGGATGTTTTGAATGATGACATAAAATTTAGTATCTCTTCCGTGTGCATCGAGTGCCCTAGTCACAACACCAGTATTACGTATGGCTGTACGAGGACGGGACTTTTCAAATTGGTGAGAACGAAAATGGAAGCTTTAGCAGCACATCCCCAAATAACTTTAAAATCTTATTGTAACAGTTGTTTGAGAAAAATTACTTGGACTCAATAACCATAAGCCGAGTCACAAAAGCGAGTATACTTATATTTATATGTTAATGTAACGACAGAGTCTTTTAGTAGCTTAAACATCTCGAAACCTAACTTTTGGCGACCATGGACAGAAACCACCAAAAATTATGTTATTTTTTGCGGTTCTAATTTGAACCGTCGAAATTTAATTATTATTTTCTGTGGCCGAAAATTAGCCTGACCGTCGAAAATGATTTGAAATCCTGCTGTGATTGAAGGTGACGGGCGTAACGTAACTGGCTTGGTGAGGAGTGTGTCGCCAGCTACGGCATGCCAGGTGTGCATTTTCAGGATAAGAACGCTCTATTATGACACGGTGTGCAAGATATACTTTGAATATCTCGGTGTCGGTGTAAGGAATGTTCTAGCGGCGTGTGTGAGATGCTTGAGTATCCGAGCACGACCAAGTTCATATGTCAGGTTTAACTGATCAATGCATGGTGATAATAAGGTGCACGTATGCTGCTATTTTAGAGTATTCGTTCGTATCCGTCGATCCGTAAGACTGAGTGAGCCGCGCTTAGCAGGGCAGGCCTATTTTATATCTTATAAATCGGGTGGCTTCTTATAAAAGTTGGATTACCTAGACATTTAGTATAAAAAGCTAGGAGAATCGCCGAGAAAATCTTACTTGCTACTGACACGATACACACGCAAGCAGCAAAGGTTGAAGTTCTCATCGAGACTAAAGCTATCTTATTTAAATCTTCTTCGTAAAAATGTATTCCATCTGTTCCAAAATAAAATTCTTTTTATCATACAATAATTAATGTATTTGATTTACATATATATATATCTAGATTTATCATCATCTATTTAAACATAGACATAAAAATCTAGAACTTAAATGACTAATATTTTAGAACTGATAGAGTACTTTCCTACTAGCTCTTACATCATGCACATCCCAGAGACCCTGGATTGGTTTTCTGAATATAAAAGACAACAAAGAGACTGCTTAATACAATCCTAAGCTTTAATCATTAATATATGAAGAGTGACATAGAGTTATATTGTTTTCAATTGATCCCCTATAAACCCTTTGAGGGACCACATATTAAATAAAGTTATACATACTATTAAATTGTCTCTTTTATTATGACACTACTAAATAATTCACTTTCATAAAAATGTTCCTGTTTTCTACTTCCCTGTTTCAATTCATAATTTGTTTGACTTTTTACCTCAAGTTTGACATGCTCGTCTTTTTCAAAAAAGTTTATAATTATTGCGACACAAGGTTGATTTGTCCCTTGTGTTTTGGGTTGTGCGAACACAAAGTTGACTTGTCCCTTGTGTTTTGGGTTGATGATGAGTGATTGTCAACGGGTAGCACTCTGGGATAGTCAGTGGACTAACTAGATTGTGAGATTATATATGTGCAACTATGGTGGTCGACTTGTGGTGTGTATGTGTGGAGCACATGGACAGTGGTCGACGATTGAGGTGAAAGTCATGCGAGCTCGTGCTGATGGACCGGGAGCAGTAAAGGACAAGTGTTGGGTCTTGGTTGACGGACCGAAGCAGAGGGGTGGCCAGTAGGGATGGCAATTTTACCCGCGGGTTCGGGTATCCACGGATATCCGACCCATCGGTTTCGGGTTCGGGTACGAAATTTAACCCGCGGGTCTCACCCCATACCTGACCCGTGATAAAATCGGGTCGGGTACGGACGGATATCCGAAATTTTCAGTTTTCATTTTTTCAGCCCACCAGAAATCGGCCAGCCCAGCCCAATGTCCTTTATTCAATCACCCAGGAACCCTAGTTTCTCTCTCACCTCAACCTCACGCAGCGCAGTCAGCCAGTCACGCACAAACTCAACCACCAGCCGCCACTCCGCCAGAAAGCAGAAGCTGAGAAACCGCTCCTGTCCTGCTCCTCGTCGGCGTCGACCCTGCCGTCCTGCCGCCCTGCCGTCCTGCCACGGTGCCGCACTGCGTGGCTGGCTGGCTGCGTGCCTGCGTCCCTGCCCGGCTGCCCCAGCCACCTGGCCGCCACCCGCCACCGCCACTCCGCCAGCGAGGAGCGAGATCCAGGCGACCAGGCGAGTGCGGCAGTGCCCAGCCCGCCCAGCACCAAAGTCCACAGCACGCCCTGCGTCCGGCGTCCCTGCTGCCCGTGTTGTTTGCCCGTCTGCGCACTGGGAGCCGCTACCAATTGTTGCAGAGGCTTCACGGCGTACTGACTAACTAGGCTTCACTGTGGACTGACTGACGGACTACTCATATATTGCTTGCAGCTTGCTTCTGTAACAATAATCAGATTTATTATGTCTTATTTTTTTCTACCTTGTCATTTGTCAACCATGTGTTTTATTTGTGTGGAGTGTAATTATACCCGCGGGTATCCGATACCCGCCCAATACCCGATGGGTACGGGCACGGGTACAAAATCCTACCCGCGGGTATAGTCGCGAGCGGGTATGAGTAATACCCGCGAGTATTGTCGCGGGCGGATATTTACCATACCCGATCCGAACCCGACCCATTGCCATCCCTAGTGGCCAGCTGTGGTGGATGACACCTGGGACACGCACTCGTGTAAGAACATGGTGGAGTGGATGTGTTACCAGCACAGTCGTTGGACTGGCGGGACACACATTTGGTCGTGGAGGACACTCACACGATGCGATACTCACGGCGGTTTGGTGGTTTAGCCTTATAACCACCCTACGTTACGGATGGCGGGTTTTATTGAGTTTGATCCTCAAAACTCGGCGGCGGTAATTCTGGAGGGAACCAGTGGCGACATTTGGCGTCACAGCGAAGGCTGCATCAAGGCGAAGCAACTTCGTGTGGAGCATGTGGTCATCAGATCGAAAACCTAGGAGTTGGTCTATTTTGCCATGGCAGAGTGGATAGATTGTATGTAAATATGGTAGTTTAGGAAATAGAAATAACCCTTGTTGGGGGCCTTCGTCTTCCGAAGGTCATCAAAAACATAATTTAACAATGTTTTCCGAGTGTAATATGTGAACATGCGCCTTCTCTCTCGGATCAGAATCACACGGTGTGAAAAGCATGAACAATACGAAGGTTGACGCAGCGCCGAAGCTACACGCAGGGGAGCTTCGGCATAATGGCAGAAAAGAGGAACCAACTTAAAAGGGAAAAGGCTATTTAGACCTCGGTGGATTATCTTAAAGTTATTAGCAAATGTAAAGGGCCTGGATGTAATTTTACACAGGTTGTGTCCCTTGCCTACAAATAGGTGAACAGTACCCCCTGTACTGTTCACGCTGACCTGTATTTTGCTCGTGCGTCATTCTTGTACTTTTACCTTCTATCAAGCCGAAGGTATTTTGTAATTCAACATTGTTTCTACCTTTTCATGGTAATATAATAAGAATGAATTAACAACGTCATATGATTGTTTATGTCGTTTCTTATATTTCATATGCTTCTTCTGTTATTAATATATGCTGCAATGAAGAAGGTATGTCCTTTATGACCTTCGTCTGAAGATCATTATATCCTAAGGGAGATAATGCTTCGAAGGACGAAGGGTATTAACATTTAACATTCTGTGTTGCCTTGTCCTCGATTTATAGCATCTGAGAACAAGTCCCCAACATTGGCACCCACCTCCGGTGAACCCTTTTCGACCACCTTCGGCAAGCACTGACCTTCGTCATGCCACCGAAGAAAGCTTCGGCGTCAGGGGCTGCCGCGCTGCAGCCACTGGACCCGAACCAGGAGACCCTTTCTCTTCGTGAGGTCCAAAGCCAGAAGAGGAAGGACACTAGTCCAACACTCCATGAGGAGGAGTTGGACCAAGAAATCATAAACATGGAGATAATCCATCAGCAAGTGCAAAGGAAGAAGGATAAGATGGCTCGACTAGCTGATCTTCAAAGGCAGATCGACGAAGCCACTGAAGAAGTACGCCATCTTGTTCAAGACGAACAAGATCGAAGGCCCCAACATAGGGAGCTTCATCAAGAAGGCTTGTTCAACAACGATGGATGGTATGATGATTTTAATCATGATACCTTTACTTTTGATGATGCTTCTCCCTTGGCAGCAGAACTGCAGGCTATCCCATGGCCCCCATCATACAAGCCACCTTAGCTTCCCGTGTATGATGGGCATTTAGACCCGAAGCAGTTTTTGATGAGTTATGAAGCAACTATATCTTCATATGGAGGCAATGCAGCTGTCATGGCCAAGTCCTTCGTCATGGCAGTTCAGAATGTGGCCCAAACATGGTATTCTTCTCTTCGGCCAGGAACCATTACTTTGTGGCAGAAGCTCAAGGATATGCTGGTGACAAGTTTTCAAGGCTTCCAGACAAAGCCAGTCACAGCTCAGGCCTTGTTTCAGTGCACGCAAGATCATGAGGAATATCTCCAGGCATATGTCCGAAGGTTCTTGCATCTCAGAGCACAAGCGCCTACAGTGCCCAATGAAATTGTCATTGAAGCCATGATTAAGGGGCTTCGTCCAGGACCTACTGCTCAGTATTCGCTAGAAAGCCCCCGCAGACTCTGGAGAAGCTGCTTCAGAAGATGGATGAGTATATTCGAGCTGACAATGACTTCCGCCAAAGAAGGGAGGAAGCATACAGGTTCTCTGAAATGACCAGGGGCTTCGGAGGAAGAATCCACCCGAGGCATGTCAGGTCAATTCACAACTCCATCCAGAGTGATGACAAAGGAAGTCAATAGCAGAGACCGCAGTATTCTTCGCAAGCTTCGGGACAGCAACAAAACTCTTTCCGACCGCCAGCTCCAAGAGGTAGAGGCGCTAGTGGCTTCGGAGGAAGATATGGGGACCAGCCCAGGAAAATCTACTGCCTATTTTGTGGTGAAGACAAGGGCCACAATACAAGAACATGTCAAATCACCGTCCAAAAGCAAAAAGAAATTGCAGAAACCGAAGCCCAGAAAAATCAGCCGAAGCAAGTCCTGCACAGTGCTTCATGTCATTCACCCTACATACCAGAATATGTGGGTAATCATCCCGCAGCTTCTGTTGCTTCGGCTAGTCAGCCACAAGTTTCTTGGCCATAGCTCCCACCGTCGCCGCCACTACAGCCTGCCTACTCACGAGGTCAGCAGCCAGAAGGGAGCCAACAGACCCATCAGCAGCGAGATTTCAGGGAGGGGTCCGAAGCTCGCACAGTTAACAACACTGTGCCAGAATCAAAACATATATATTAAGAGATATCCTACCTTTGGCACAGTTTTACATTCACTGTCGTTTTCTTTTTAATAAGGAACAATCAATGTAAATCTAGTTTTCTTCCTATTTTTTAAATTCTCTGAACTAGCTTCGTTTATGTCAAAATGAAATATACCTTCGTCACAGACTTATGAGAATGCCGAAGCTACAAAGAGATATTCCTTCAAGAATGCAGAACTAAAAATCGCATTAAAAATTTCACCGAAGCTACAAAAAGTCGTTCTTAAAGAGCGCAGTGTAAGTTTGCTGAAGCTTCAAAAAGTCGTTCCTAAGGGAGCACAGCGTAAGTTTTCTGCTCAAAAGTCGTTCCTTAGGGAATGCTGAGCCAAATACCACCGAAATATAAGGCGAAGCGCGAAAAGTCAATGCGAATACCGCCGAAATAGAAGGCGAAGAAGTTCAAAAGATGTTCCTTAGGGAATGCAGAAATTACACCGAAAAATAAACGGTGTAGCCGAAAAGTAAACGGCAAAGAGATTTCAGTCATTCCTTAGGGAATGAAGGTTGTGGATGAAGCTTCGGATGTGTGTGTTTGGGCATTCATTTGCACGATACATTAGCATCATTCTTTGCATCATATCATCGCATCATGCATCATAGCATCACATCTAACATTGTATCACATCAATGATATCAATTGAAAACAAGGCCGATCTTCGGGCAATGCTTTACAAAAAATGAAAAGATGCCAAGGCACAAAGTAAGCTAAAAATCACAGCTTCATCAGTTCTAATGCGGAAAAAGCTTTTCTTTACGAAGCATTGATGTTTTACAAAGTACGGATGATTTTTACGAAGCATAAAGGCTCTTCTTTACGAAGCATGAAAAGAAGGGAAGGTGTTTTTCGCCGCAGGCTCAAAAACGGTATGTATAAAAAGTTTCATGCATCGCAAAGAACTGAATTACAAACCACTCATATATTACATTCAAATCCATAAGCACTGAATATTACAAATATAGTTCAGCAAATGTTACATTAACATTCTAGAAAATGTTTTTACAATAGCTACTCTTCCTTCAGAACTTTTTTTGCAGCTTCAGTTAGCAGCTTGGTAACAACTTCATCTATAATAGCTTCGGTCATATTAATAATTTCTATTGTTTTCTTTGTCTCTGGATCGGCCAGTGGGTCGAATGGCTCTGGGGGAGGAGATAGTTCAGCTACGGTAGAAGACATAAATTAGTTCGAAGTCACAAAAATAAACAACAAAGCTAAAAGTTATTAAGTGATACCTATTCGTCTTTCAAGTTCTGCAGCTCTTTCAGCTTCTTTTGTTGCTTCTCGAGCGTCATGAATATCTTTTCGCTCTTCTTCATTATTTCATGGGCCATCCCTCGGCCACCATTTTCCCAGATATCAGTGAAAATTTTTCCGCCTATTGAGCTTGCTTCGGCCGAGGGGTCCTTTGTATCGTCGATAGAGAAGGCAGCTTCGGCCTGGGCCAAAGTTTTAACATGTTCGCACCCTGCCTTCTCCAAAATAGCTGCAACTCCCCTCGCACCAGAGAAGGCACAGACGTCCCCGCGGTCACTCAAAATCTCTTCAAAGGCTTCAGCCTCACCGCTGATCCACTCGATTACGCCTTCAGGGTCACCCCGTATGAAGTTATCTTCGCTTGAGTACGCGCCCACGTTGGCGAAGCTAGTTTTTATCTTTTTAACGCATTCTACAGATTTTTCAAAACATCTTTCTTTTGATGCGCGAAGCTCTAAAACTGTTTTTTCAAAATAATTTTTCCAGTACTCACTGGCATCTCGGTCAGCTTCGGCAACAGCGCATTTTAATTTGGCCTCAGCCAGTTGTTTTCGAAGGTCTTCAATCTCATTCATATGATTTTCAGATTGAGCCTTGAAGTTAGCTTCATCCCCCTTTACTTTGTCCACCAGTGTAAGTAGAATTTTGTTTTTTCCGTGGCTTCGTTTCTCAGCCTGATAACCTCTGTTCGAAGGTTGTTGAGAGCAATAGTGCACTCTCGTCTTCAGCATTCTTTTGCGCCCTTAAGGCATTGCTAAATATTAATCCCTACAAGAAAGAATGAATGGATTAACATGAGAATAAAAGACTCTAATACAGAATCCACAAACTTCAAAATTCACAATTTTTGTACCTTCAGGTTGTTGTATGCAAGGCTATCCGCAAGATCGTCCTTCGTCATGGCACAGAGGCCAGCTTCGAGCTTCGGAAACCCCATACTTCTGGCCATTTCCCGGCAGACGGATAATTCTTTGTTGTCTAGGAGGCAATACAAGAAATCATCTTCATTTGTACCATTAAACACAAAGGCCCCTTTCGGGTACTTCAGTTCTCGGGCATAGTGTTTAGCTTCAAAAATTTCTTCTTCAGATAATCTTTTTCTCGAAGCATGTCGAATAATATAACCAAGGTCTTCGGAAGGTGCTTCGAGAGTAGGAGCGGCAGCTTTTTCAGGCAAAATCTATTCTATAGCTTCTTCCTCCGCTGCCTTTTCTCCAATTTCCGAGGGTTTCTCCTTGGCAGGCTCTGAAGGTCCAGCTTCGGCGCTAGCCTGGCTCATTGTAGCTTTGGCTTCGGTCAGTTTTGTTTCTGTTTCAATTGGCACTTTCGAAGCCTTGGCAATTTTCCCTGGAGTAGAGCTTGAAGCCTTTACCGTCTCCAGCACATCTAGTACACTGGCCATCCTTTTTCTCTTGGGGGTCGCCGCAAGACCTTTTTGTGCCTTCGGCATTGTCACTTCTGCCAAAGGGCTTAAAACTTCTAATGTTTTTGTTCCCTCGATTCTTGGCTCCTCAGCTTTATCAGTCTTCGGCTCAGCTAACTTGGCTGAGGGTGCCTTCGGTAAGGTGGCCGGTTCCTCAGCTTTCTGTCTAGAAGGAATTGGTTCCTTTGGAGTAGCAGCTGAAGAAGTTTCCCCGCCAAACTCGGGCACCACGACCGGCTCAATGTAACGGGGCCGGTGGGTGAGAACTTTTAACTTTTTACTCTTCGGCGCAGGCTCGCTTGGAGCAGCCAAAGCAGCAACCTTTCCAGAGGTTGCACCCTTTCTTTTCTGCCCCCGTGGCGGGTAGCGATAGTCAGGGTACACAAATCCAATAGCATCAAAAACCCTATTTAATCTTTTCTTTTTTCGGCTCCCGAAGGCCACAGACAGTGCATTATCTTCGGACTTGGAATATGCTCCAAGTAGCTCATCGCTAGTATTTTCAACACACTTCAGCCAATCATCATCTGGTTCGACAAATTGGTCTCCAAACCTGAAGGTGTATTTCAATCGAACTAGACCGCCTTCGATAGGGTTAGTGATGGTTTCTTTCGGCATTTCCCAGCTGTCTATCAGTGGCCATATTCTGTAGGCTACATGTTCTTGAACTAAGTCTCTTGTCCCAATAAAGGAGCAAACTGTGTTGAAGGCTCTCCGGCATGCTTCGGCTGCCTCATCAATTTCTACCTTCGGCTTTTGGAGGCCGAAGCGGGACCAGATGGGGCGCATGATGATTTCTTTAATGTCTTCTCTCGCTTTCAAATCATTTTTCACATAAAACCACTCTTCCATCCAGGCCCCGGGCCATCTCTTCCGAAACGTCGGCACTGGGTAGCTTGCGCCAGAGCGAGCAACAAAGTTGTAGCAACCAAAATTGTTATGATATTGTTCTTTACCCTAGGGCTTCGTCTCATACGAGAGTTCATGCATACTGCAAAAGCATCTTGCACTTGGCTCTAGACCTTGACTTCTCACAGCCCAGACGAAGATCCCCATTCTAATAACTGCTTCAGGAGTGATTTGGTGAAGGAAAATCTGGTATGTCTTCAAAACTTCAACCACAAATCTGCTCAACGGGAACTGAAGCCTAGCTTTGAAGAAGCTTCAGAAGATCACAACTTCGTTTTCTTCAGGAGCAGGAACGGCCCTGTCTACGTCAGCCCTCACAATAGACATATCTCGAAAATACCTTCCTCTCATATTATCAAGATGACTCTGTTTGATAGTTGATTTCCCGAAGACTGCATGACTTGGTCGCCAGGGCCGATCTTCAGAGTCTTCGCCTCCACTCTCCACATCATAGCTGTCACTATCATCAGTATCTTCAGACAAGCCTTCCAGAATTTCTTTAGTAATCTTCTCTGTATTCGTTTTTGCTATTAATTCAACAAATCCAGCAGTCTTCTCCTCAAGGAGCTTCTCCTCTTCGGTTAGCTTCGTCTCAGCAACTAACTTCTTGTCTTGAGACATCTTCGGAAATGATGAAAACATGTCCTTCAAACCGAAGCCAAAAAGCTTGAGAGCTATCAAGCGCTAGTAAGCACAAGTTAACAAATTGAGAAAATAAGGCAAATAGCACAAGCAGTGTATCAAATGCAGGCGGTGTGAGATCCTTATACACCCAGCACACTCCAAGCTGGAGGGCCCCGTCTGTCATTGACTGTTGCTATTCTAGCAAAGAGAAGGTGTTTTTTCGGACCTTCGACTTAAGGCCTTCGTCCATGTCGCAATCTGAATTCGTTATTCTATCAAATTAATATTGCGAGGGGCTACTGTTGGGGGCCTTCGTCTTCCGAAGGTCCTCAAAAACATAATTTAACAATGTTTTCCGAGTGTAATATGTGAACAGGCGCCTTTTCTCTCGGATCAGAATCACACGGTGTGAAAGCATGAACAATACGAAGGTTGACGCAGCGCCGAAGCTACACGCAGGGGAGCTTCGGTATAACGGCAGAAAAGGGGAACCGACTTAAAAGGGAAAAGGCTATTTAGACCTCGGTGGATTATCTTAAAGTTATTAGCAAATGTAAAGGGCCTGGATGTAATTTTACACGGGCTGTGTCCTGTGCCTATAAATAGGTGAACAGTACCCCCGTACTATTCACGTTGACCTGTATTTTGCTCGTGCGTCACTCTTGTACTTTTACCTTCTGTCAAGCCGAAGGTATTTTTGTAATTCAACATTGTTTCTACCTTTTCATCGTAATATAATAAGAATGAATTAACAACGTCATATGATTGTTTATGTCGTTTCTTATATTTCATATGCTTCTTCTGTTATTAATATATGCTGCAATGAAGAAGGTATGTCCTTCATGACCTTCGTCTGAAGATCATTATATCCTAAGGGAGATAATGCTTCGAAGGATGAATGGTATTAACATTTAACATTCTGTGTTGCCTTGTCCTCAATTTATAGCATCTGAGAACAAGTCCCCAACAACTCTCTATAAACAGAGGGGAGGGCTGGTTAGTCTTGTAACATTTGGTTGACATTTGTTTTGGCTTAGTGTTTGAGCTCTCATATTTTTCCATTTCTATATTGCTCTAGTTTTAGCCAAGGATCCTCAACGATTTTGTACTTCGTCTATGTACCAGTTTTTCCCACAGCGTTTGGCTTCAAAATCTTAGTTTGTACTCTTGCTAAAATTTCTGAAGTTGTGTTGGTCTTTTGTTCTTCCTTTCCCCTCTCTTGTGTTTCTGTTAGAAAACCTTTGATTCTTCTTAGAGGATTTGGTTTCGGGATTGATTGGTGGTGAGTTGTTCTCCTTAGATCACTGTATACACCTAGTTATTGCAATTTGTGATCAAGTTCTGAGAAGAACTCAGTTTGAACTAGAAATAGAAACCCCATCAAAACCCCCAACCGAAACGGGATTTCTAATCTGCGATTTGATTTCTTGTTTGTTCAGGTTCATACTTCACCAGTAAACATCTTCTACCCCACGCAAACTATTTGTGAAGTTTGAGATCATTCGAGGCATTTTCCCCTGCCTGACACTGTCGCCCGTGTGTGAGGAACTACCGGACCTCGGCATTGCCGAACCTAAGGCCGACACTGCCGCTCTGACTTCCTGCTGATTTTGACTCTAAGTTTTTATAGGAAGTTGGGTTCGCTGTTTTGAAGGATTTTTGTACAGTCAAACTACACCGTTTTGCACTGTACTTTGATCTACTGCTTTGGTTATAGGTTGAACTTTGGGTTCCAAAATCACATGTGCTCACAAGTCGAGAATTTTTAGTGGCTCCCATTCACCTCCACCCCTCTAGTCGCCTCTGAAAGGGAAATGTGCCCTTGGGGCATTTCTAAAGGTTTTGGTGATTAACAATTCAACACACATTTATGAACTAATCATCTTGGCATGATCATAAGCACATGTGTTTAGAAAGCAAATTGAAGCAGTCAAGTCCAAAAGTTTGTGGAAAATAAGAAAAGAAATTGTTGGGGTTGAGTTTGGGGCATATTACAAATCCTGGAAGAAAAAAGGAATAAAAAGGTAAGGTTCCTACACTTAGTCGATTGTTTTAGTTGCTAACTATGTTTGTCTAAGTGCTTGGGATCATCTCAAGTCGTGTCAAAAGAAACCAAAGAAGTTTGGTATAGAAAAGGAGAAGACGGGCTGGTTTGGGTTGTACCATACAGTCTGGTGGCTGTACGGCCGAAGTGTCCGCTCTCGGGCTCGGCCAAGTCTCGTTGGCTATAAATCACATGACGGTCTGGTGCCACCCTGAAAGGGAAATAGGGTTTAACCTTTTCCTAAAAATAATTTTGGTGGTTGAATGCCCAACACAAATATTGGACTAACTAGTTTTCTCTAGAGTATATGATATACAGATGCATAAAGGTTCAACACAAACCAATAAAAGATTGAATAAAGGGTTCAAATTCAAAAGGAGCAAGAAACCGAGTGTGTCCTGGTCTGGCGCACCGGACTGTCCGGTGCACCAGGACCGTACAACGTCCAACTCTCCACTCTCGGGTTTCTCACGGCGCGCTCCGCTATAATTCACCGGACTGTCCGGTGCACCAGTGGAGCAACGGCTACTTTGCGCAACGGTCGCTTGCAAAAGCTGAAGATTCAGAGGAATAGTGCGCAACAGTGCAAGGCAGAGTAGAGCCGCCCGTCAGAGGCGCACCGGACTGTGAACAGTGCTTGTCCGGTGCCACTAGAAGACAAAGCCTCCAACGGTTAGAAGCTCTCAAACCCTAACGGTTGGGTGATGTGGCTGGCGCACTGGACAATGTCTGGTGGTGCACTGGACTGTCTAGTGTGCCCATTGACAGCAGCCATCCCCAACGGCTATGTGGTGGTTGAGGGCTATAAATACCCCCAACCACCACCACTCCAAGCATCCAAGATTTCTGAGTATCACATTCATTACAAGAGCTCTAGCATTCACTCCTAGACACAATTCAAAAGATCAAAGCCTCTCCAAGTCCCTAATTCATCTCAAACACTTAGTGACTTGTGAGAGAGAAATTTTGTGTTCTTTTGAGCTCTTCCCTCTTGGATTGCCTTCTTCCTTTCTTATTTCTTTTCTCAAGTGATTTTTAATCGAAGCAAGAGACACCTAAGTGTGTGGTGGTCCGTGCGGGGTCTAAGTGATCCGGGAGATTAAGGAAAAGGCTCACTCGGTCTAAGTGACCGTTTGAGAGAGGGAAAGGGTTGAAAGAGTCCCACTCTTTGTGACCACCTAAACGGGGACTAGGTTCTTTAGAACCGAACCTCGGTAAAACAAATCACCATGTTCATCCGCTTTATTTCTTGGTTGATTTGTTTAGCCCTGTCTTTCGGACTCGGATTCATTTCTAACGCTAACCCCGGCTTGTAGTGTGTGCTTAAGTTTATAATTTTCAGATTCCGCCTATCCACCCCCCTCTAGGCGACTTTCAATTTCTATCATAGCCCGGTGCTTCATTTAGAGTCTAACCACTCCAAGTGATGTCGGGAGGATCCACCAAGAGGGAGATGGAAATCGGCGAGAAGGCCACAAGCCACGGGAAGGCTCCATCAAGGGAGTCCGACGCCAAAGGGAAGGAGGAATCTCCTCCTCGCGTCAAGTCGCATCGGAGTGGCGACAAGAAGAAAAAGATGAAGAAAGTGGTCTACTACGAGACCGACTCTTCGTCACCCTCCACCTCTGGCTCCGACGCCACGTCCGTCACTTCTAAGCGCCATAAGCGCAAGAAGTATAGTAAGATGCCCCTTCGTTATCCCCGTATTTCTAAACGTGCTCCTTTACTTTCTGTTCCATTAGGCAAACCACCATATTTTGATGGTGAAGATTATTGCATGTGGAGTGATAAAATGAGGCATCACCTAACCTCACTCCACGCAAGCATATGGGACATTGTTGAGTTTGGAGCGCAGGTACCCACGGTGGGAGACGAGGGCTACGACTCGAACGAGGTCGCCCAAATCCAGCACTTTAACTCCCAAGCAACTACTATACTCCTTGCCTCTTTATGTTGAGAGGAATATAACAAGGTGCAAGGGTGAAAGGGAAATGTGCCTTTGGGCCATTTCTATAATGTTATGGTGATTAAGTGTCCAACACATAGTGAGTGAGATATTATGTGCCAACCGGGCCAAAAGTGCAAATCATGTAACAAGGTACGTTTCTAGACTTAGTACATTGTTTGGAGTACTAACATATTTTGTCTAAGTGTTAGAAACAGAGAAATAAAAAGAAGAAAAGAATTGCAAGTGACTTGGCTGTGTACAGCCGAAGTCCAACTCAATCTGCAACACCGGACTGTCCGGTGGTGCACCGGACAGTGTCCGGTGCGCCAGACCAGCCTCCGGTGAACAGGCCACTCTCGAGAAAAATCAGCGGCGTACGGCTATAATTCACCGGACTGTCCTGTGGTGCGCCGGACTGTCCGGTGAGCCAACGGCCGCCAGCGCAACGGTCGGTCGCGCAATCCGCGGGCGACACGTGGCCCGCGCCAACGGTCGGCAGGGGGCACCGGACTGTCAGGTGTGCACCGGACAGTGTCCGGTGCACCAACTTCCATGAATCTGCAATGGTCGTCTACGCCAGAAAAGAAAACAGATCCGCACCGGACCGTCTACAGTGACTGTCCGGTGGCGCACCGGACTGTCCGGTGCGCCACCCGACAGAAGGCAAGGATAGCCTTCCTTGTTGGCCTCCAACGGCTCCTAGCTGCCTTGGGGCTATAAAAGGGACCCCTAGGCGCATGGAGGAGATACCCAAGCATTCACTAAGCATTCTAAGTCTCCCACACTCCGTCTCCGCGCACTTGATCGATTTTGTTAGTGATTTGAGCTCTGTTCTAGTTGTGAACTCTTTGTGCTTCATTTTGAGCTCAAGTCTTGGCTTGTGTGCGTGTGTGTGCTGCGGATTTGTGTGTGTTGCTCCCCAACCTTACTCTTGTGCTTTCATTGTGATCTTTGTTGTAAGGGCGAGAGACTCCAACTTGTGGAGATTCCTCGCAAACGGGAAAAGAGATAAGGAAGAAAAGTCGTGGTATTCAAGTTGATCATTGGATCACTTGAAAGGGGTTGAGTGCAACCCTCATCCATTGGGACGCCACAACGTGGAAGTAGGCAAGTGTTACTTGGCCGAACCACGGGATAAAATCGCGTGTCTCTTATGTGCTTTCTCTTTGATTATCTGTGTTCACAAGAACTAGTTTCAAGCTACTTAGCCGTTCTAACTTTCATAATCAAAATTTTGTGGCTATTAGTGTTGAATTTCACAGGATCACCTATTCACCCCCCTCTAGGTGCTCTCAATTGGTATCAGAGCCGTTCTCTTCATCTAAGGGATTAATCGCCCGAAGAGATGGATCCTAAGGGAAAGGAGATGGTGGTCAACGACAAGGAGAAGGAATCCCTCTTCAATGAGCCAAGGGACGACAAGCCCACTAACTCTGGCTCGAGTCATAAGAAGAAGGATGCGAAGAAGAAGAGGCGCATCAAGAAGATCGTCTACTACGATAGCGATGAATCCTCTTCTTCACCAAGAGACGACGACGATGACGATTCTTCGTCAAAGAAAAAGACGGTTAATCAAAACTATCCCTTTGATTATTCCTGCAGTCCATACAATTCAAATGCCCATTTACTTTCTATTCCTCTTGGAAAACCCCCACACTTTGATGGAGAGGATTACTCATTTTGGATTCATAAAATGCGTAGTCATCTATTTTCTCTCCATCCTAGCATTTGGGAAATCGTGGAGAATGGAATGCATTTTGATAGTACGGATAATCCTGTGATGATTAATGAACAAATTCATAAGAATGCACAAGCTACCACTGCTTTGCTAGCATCTTTGTGCAGGGATGAATATAACAAGGTTAGCGGCTTGAACAACGCCAAGCAAATCTGGGATACCCTCAAGATCTCACATGAGGGAAATGATGCCACTATGATCACCAAGATGGAACTGGTGGAAGGCGAGCTGGGGAGGTTTGCCATGATCAGGGGAGAGGAGCCAACTTAAACATACAACAGGCTCAAGACCCTGGTCAACAAGATTAGGAGCTATGGAAGCACAAGATGGACGGACCATGACGTCGTCCGACTAATGCTAAGGTCATTTACCGTAATTGACCCCCATCTTGTCAATCTTATTCGTGAGAATCCTAGGTACACCAAGATGACGTCTGAGGAGATTCTTGGGAAGATTGTGAGCGGGCGCATGATGGTGAAGGAGGCTCGATATGTGGACGATGCACTAAACGGTCCACTACCCGTCTACGAGCCTCAACCTGTGGCTCTTAAGGCTACTAGCAGCAAGGAGGCGCTTCCAAGCAGGGTGGCACAAGTGGAGGCTGCTGGCCTCAACGAGGATGAGATGGCGCTTATCATCAAGCGCTTCAAGACCGCACTTAAAGGACGCAAGGAGTACCCCAACAAGAACAAAACAAGGGGAAAGCGCTCCTGCTTCAAATGTGGTAAGACTGGTCACTTTATTGCTCAATGTCCCGATAATGAGAATGACCAGGCACAAGAAAGACACGGCAAGAATGAAAAGAAAAAGAACTACAAGAAGGCGAAGGGCGAGGCGCACCTTGGAAAGGAGTGGGACTTTGACTGCTCTTCATCCGATTCTAACAATGAGGGACTGGCCGCCTCAGCCTTCGACAAATCTTCACTCTTCCCCAACAAACACCATACGTGTCTCATGGCCAAGGAGAAAAAGGTAAGTGTTCGAAATACCTCTAAGTATACTACTAGCGATGATGATTCTAGCGATGATGAAGTAGATTATACTGATTTATTTAAGGGCTTAGATAGAGCTAAAGTAGATAAAATCAATGAGTTGATTGATGCACTAAATGAAAAGGATAGACTGTTAGAAAAGCAAGAGGATATTTTATATGAGGAGCATGATAAGTTTGTTAGTGTGCAAAAATCTCTTGCTTTAGAGATTAAAAGGAATGAAATGCTATCTTCTGAATTATCTGCTTGCCATGAAATTGTGTCTAGTTTAAAGAGTGTAAATGATGATTTAAATGCTAAGCTAGAGGAAACAAATAAATCTAGTTCGTGTGTACAGCACGTTAGTATTTGTAATAGATGTAAGGATTTTGATGTTGATGCTTGTGATGAACACCTTATGTCTATTACCAAATTAAATGATGAGGTGGCAAGTCTTAATGCTCAACTTAAGACTTGCAAAATTAATTTTGATCAATTAAAATTTGCTAGGGATGCCTACACCGTGGGTAGACACCCCTCTATTAAGGATGGACTTGGTTTTCGAAAGGAAACCAAGAACTTAACAAGCCAAAAGGCTCCCGTTCTCAACAAGGAGAAAGGGAAGGCTCCTATGCCTAGTAGTTCTAAAAAATGTCATGCTTACATTTATGATGGAAAATTTTCTAGAAATTCTCATTATAATAGGAGTTATGATGCGTTTAATTCACATGCTATGTTTGCTTCTAGCTCTACTTTTGTGCATGATAGAAGTAGGCCTAGGAGAAATCATGTTGTGCATCATGTGCCTAGGAGAGTACGTAATGAACCTTCTACTATTTACCATGCTTGCAATACTTCGTTTGCACTTGTATGTATGAATGAAAAAGTAGTTGCTAGAAAGTTGGGATCCAAATGCAAGGGAGACAAGACTTGTATTTGGATTCCAAAGGCTATTATAACTAACCTTGTAGGACCCAACAAGAGTTGGGTACCTAAAACCCAAGCGTAAATTGTCTTGCAGGTTTATGCATCCGGGGGCTCAAGCTGGATTATCAACAGCGGATGCACAAATCACATGACGGGGGAGAAGAAGATGTTCACTTCCTACGTCAAGAACAAGGATTCCCAGGATACGATCATCTTTGGTGATGGGAACCAAGGCAAGGTCAAAGGCTTGGGCAAGATAGCCATCACCAACGAGCACTCCATTTCAAACGTATTTCTAGTAGAGTCGCTTGGTTACAACCTCCTGTCTGTAAGTCAATTGTGCCACATGGGCTACAATTGTTTGTTTACAAATGTTGATGTTTCTGTCTTTAGAAGGAGTGATGGTTCATTAGCGTTTAAGGGTGTATTAGACGGCAAACTCTACCTAGTTGATTTTTCGAAAGAGGAGGTCGATCTAGATGCATGCTTAATAGCTAAGACTAGCATGGGTTGGCTGTGGCATCGTCGTCTAGCACATGTTGGGATGAAGAACCTTCATAAACTTCTAAAGGGAGAACATGTGTTAAGACTAACCAATGTCTGCTTCGAGAAAGACAGACCTTGTGCAGCTTGTCAGGCAGGGAAACAGGTGGGAAGCACTCATCACAGCAAGAATGTGATGACAACATCAAGACCACTGGAGCTCCTTCATATGGATCTTTTTGGACCCGTCGCCTACCTCAGCATCGGAGAACGTAAGTATGGTCTTGTAATTGTTGATGACTTTTCCCGCTTCACTTGGGTGTTCTTTTTGCAGGATAAATCAGAAACCCAAGGGACCCTAAAGCGCTTTCTAAAGAGGTCTCAAAACGAATTTGAGCTCAAGGTGAAAAAGATAAGGAGCGACAATGGGTCCGAGTTCAAGAACCTACAAGTTGAGGAGTATCTTGAGGAAGAAGGTGTCAAGCATGAATTCTCCGCTCCCTACACATCGCAGCAAAACGGTGTGGTAGAGAGGAAGCACAGGACGCTTATCGACATGGTGAGGACAATGCTTGGAGAGTTCAAGACGCCCGAGCAGTTTTGGTCGGAAGCTGTGAACACAGCTTGACACGCCATAAATCGGCTCTATCTGCATCGTCTCCTCAAGAAGACCTCCTACGAACTCCTTACCAGTAACAAACCCAATGTCTCTTACTTTCGTGTATTTGGGAGCAAATGCTACATTTTGGTGAAGAAAGGTAGACATTCCAAATTTGCTCCCAAAGCTATAGAAGAGTTTTTACTAGGGTATGACTCAAATACAAAGGTGTATAGAGTCTTCAACAAATCATCGGGTTTGGTTGAAGTCTCTAGTGATGTTGTATTTGATGAGACTAATGGCTCTCCAAGAGAGCAAGTTGATCTTGATGACATAGATGAAGATGATGTTCCAACGGCCGCAATACGCACCATGGCGATTGGAGATGTGAGACCACAGGAACAACAAGAGCAAGATCAACCTTCTTCCACTATAATGGTGCATCCCACAACTCAAGATGATGTACAAGTTCATCAAGAAGAGGCGTGTGATCAAGGGGGAGCACAAGAAGAACAAGCTATGGAGGAAGAAGCACCACTGGCCCCTCCAACTCAAGTCCGAGCGACGATCTAAAGAAATCACCCCGTCGATCAGATTCTGGGTGACATAAGCAAGGGAGTAACTACTCGCTCAAGATTAGCTAACTTTTGTGAGCATTACTCGTTTGTCTCTTCTATTGAGCCTTTCAGGGTAGAAGAGGCCTTGCAAGATCCGGACTGGGTGTTGGCCATGCAGGAAGAGCTCAACAACTTTAAGAGAAATGAAGTTTGGAGCCTGGTGCCACGTCCAAAGCAAAATGTAGTGGGAACCAAGTGGGTGTTCTGCAACAAACAAGACGAGCACGGGGTGGTGACAAGAAACAAGGCTCTACTTGTGGCAAAAGGTTATGCCCAAGTTGCAGGTTTGGATTTCGAGGAGACTTTTGCTCTTGTGGCTAGGCTAGAGTCTATTAGAATATTATTAGCCTATGCCGCTCACCACTCTTTCAGGTTGTTTCAAATGGATGTGAAGAGTGCTCTCCTCAACGGGCCAATAAAGGAGGAGGTGTACGTGGAACAACCCCCTGGCTTTGAGGATGACAGGTACCCCGACCATGTGTTTAAACTCTCTAAGGCGCTCTATGGACTTAAGCAAGCCCCAAGAGCATGGTATGAATGCCTTAGAGATTTCTTAATTGCTAATGCTTTCAAGGTTGGGAAAGTCGATCCCACTCTTTTCACTAAGATTTGTCCAAAATACTCCTATTGCAAAATTTGGTCTCTTGCGGGAAGAATTTATGATTATGGTAAAAAGGGGGAGTTTTTGGCACTCGATCAATTTTTCCATTTGAATATATCTCTTTGTGCCTAAATAAGTGTGTTTGACTTAGAGATAGGAAATTGAATTTGATTTGCAAAAACAAACCAAGTGGTGGCAAAGAATGATCCAAATATGCCAAATTGGAGTCAAAAACAATTTGGTCCTTATTTGGATCGATGTTGCATGTTTTGCATTGCTTTTTGATGTGTTGGCATAAATCACCAAAAATGGGGAGATTGAAAGGGAAATGTGTCTTTGGGCCATTTCTATAATGTTTTGGTGATTAAGTGTCCAACACATAGTGAGTGAGATATTATGTGCCAAACAGGCCAAAAGTGCAAATCATGTAACAAGGTACGTTTCTAGACTTAGTTCATTGTTTTGAGTACTAACATATTTTGTCTAAGTGCTAGAAACAGAGAAAAGAAAAGAAGAAAAGAATAGCAAGTGACTTGGCTGTGTACAGCCGAAGTCCAACTCAGTCTGGCACACCGGACTGTCCGGTGGTGCACCGGACACTGTCCGGTGCGCTAGGCCAGCCTCCGGTGAACATGCCATTCTCGGGAAAAATCGGCGGCGTACGGCTATAATTCACCGGACTGTCCGGTGGTGCACCGGACTATCCGGTGTGCACCAGACTGTCCGGTGAGCCAACGGCCGCCAGCGCAATAGTCGGCTGCGCAATCCGTGGGCGACGCGTGGCTCGTGCCAACGGTCAGCAGGGGGCACCGGACTGTCCGGTGTGCACCGGACAGTGTCCGGTGCGCCAACTGCAACGAATATACAATGGTCGTCTGCGCAAGAAAAGGAAACAGATCCGCACCGGACCGTCTACAGTGACTGTCTGGTGGCGCACCGGACTGTCCGGTGCGCCACCCGACAGAAGGCAAGGATAGCCTTCCTTGTTGGCCTCCAACGGCTCCTAGCTGTCTTGGGGCTATAAAAGGGACCCCTAGGCGCATGGAGGAGATACCCAAGCATTCACTAAGCATTCTAAGTCTCCCACACTCCGTCTCCGCGCACTTGATCGATTGTGTTAGTGATTTGAGCTCCGTTCTAGTTGTGAACTCTTTGTGCTTCATTTTGAGCTCAAGTCTTGGCTTGTGTGCGTGTGTGTGCTGCGGATTTGTGTGTGTTGCTCCCCAACATTACTCTTGTGCTTTCAATGTGATCTTTGTTGTAAGGGCGAGAGACTCCAACTTGTGGAGATTCCTCACAAATGGGAAAAGAGATACGGAAGAAAAGCTGTGGTATTCAAGTTGATCATTGGATCACTTGAAAGGGGTTGAGTGCAACCCTCGTCCATTGGGACGCCACAACGTGGAAGTAGGCAAGTGTTACTTGGCCGAACCACGGGATAAAATCGCGTGTCTCTTGTGTGCTTTCTCTTTGATTATCTGTGTTCACAAGAACTAGTTTCAAGCTACTTAGCCGTTCTAACTTTCATAATCAAATTTTTGTGGCTATTAGTGTTGAATTTTACAGGATCACCTATTCACCCCCCCCCCCTCTAGGTGCTCTCAAAGGGTTAAAAAGTGCCAAGGAAATTTGGGACGTCCTAAAGACCGCGCACGAAGGAGATGAGGTGACCAAGATCACCAAGCGGGAGACGATCGAGGGGGAGCTTGGTCAATTCGTCCTCCACCAAGGAGAGGAGCCACAAGCAATGTACAACCGGTTCAAGACCTTGGTCAACCAAGTGCGCAACCTCGGGAGTACAAAATGGGATGACCATGAAATGGTCAAGGTTATTCTAAGATCCCTTGTTTTTTGCAACCCTACTCAAGTTCAATTAATTCGTGGGGATCCTAGATACAAATTAATGTCTCCCGAGGAAGTGATAGGAAAGTTTGTGAGATTTGAACTAATGATCAAAGGCTCCAAACACATCGTTGACTTGGAGCAAGGCGGCACCTCCACACCCGAGGTGCAACCCGTCGCATTCAAAGCGACGAAAGAGAAGAAAGAAGAGTCTACATCAAGTAGGCTCCCCATCGACGCCTCCAAGCTCGACAATGAGATGGCGCTCATCATCAAGAGCTTCTGTCAAATCCTCAAGCAAAGGAGGGGGATTGATTACAAACCCCGCTCCAATAGAGTGTGCTACAAATGTGATAAGCCCGGTCATTTCATTACTAAATGTCCTATGTCTAGTGACAGTGATAGGGGCGACGACAAGAGGGGGAAGAAGAAGGAGAAGAAGAAGTACTACAAGAAGAAGGGTGGTGATGCCCACGTATGTCGGGAATGGGACTCCGATGAGAGCTCCACCGACTCCTCCTCCGATGAGGATGCCGCCAACATCGCCGTCAACAAAGGCCTCCACTTCCCCAACGTCGGCCACAAGTGCTTCATGGCAAAGGACGACAAAAAGAAGAAGGTACAAACTAGAACCGCCCCCATGTATACTACATCTAGTGATGAGGGTAGTTCTAGTGAAGATGAAGATGACTTGCTTACACTTTTTGCCAACCTTAACATGCAACAAAAAGAAAAAATAAATGAATTGATAGGTGTCATTCACGAGAAGGATGAACTCTTGGATAGCCAATAGGAATTCCTTATTAAAGAAAACAAAAAGCATGTTAAAGTAAAAAAATGCTTATGCTCAGGAAGTAGAGAAAAATGAAAACTTGACTAAGGAGCTTAGCATTTGCCATGATTCAATTACCAATCTTAGAAATGAAAATGCTAGTTTGAATGCTAAGATTGATAAATTGAATGAATCAATTTCTAGCCTTAGAACTGAAAATGATAGTTTAATTTCCAAGGCTAAAGATTTAAATGTTTGCAATGATTCTATTTCCTGTCTTATAAATAAAAATGCCATATTACATGCTAAGATAGATGAATTAAATGTTTGCAAACACTCTACATCTATTGTTGATCATGTTACTATTTGTACTAGATGTAGAGATGTTAATGTAGAAGCTATTCATGATCAGCTTGCTTTAATTAAACAACAAAATGATCATATAGCTCAATTAACTGCAAAAAATTAATGAGCATGAAATTGAAAATGAAAAATTTAAATTTGCTAGAAGCATGCTCTATAGCGGGAGACGCCCTGGCATCAAGGATGGCATTGGTTTCCAACAGGGAAGCAATGTCGAGCTTAATGCCCCCAAAAGATTGTCTAATTTTGTTAAGGGCAAGGCTCCCATGGTTCAGGATAATGAAGGTTACATTTTATATCCTGCTAATTATCCTGAGCACAAGATTAGGAGAATTCATGCTAAGAAATCTCATTCTGTATCTCACCATGCTTTTATGTATAAGAATGAGGCCTCTAGCTCTAGGCAATCAACCCATGTTAAATTGCCTAAAAATAAAACTCCTACTACATCAAATGATCATAACATTTCATTTAAGACTTTTGATGCATCATATGTGCTTACTAACAAATCAGGCAAAATAGTTGCCAAATATGTTGGGGGCAAACACAAGGGATCAAAGACTTGTGTTTGGGTACCCAAGGTGCTTTGTTTCTAACGTGAAAGGACCCAAGACTATTTGGGTACCTAAGAACAAGGCTTAAATTGTTTTGCAGGTTTATGCATCCGGGGGCTCAAGCTGGATAATTGATAGCAGATGCACAAACCACATGACAGGGGAGAAAAGGATGTTCTCCTTCTATGAGAAAAACGAAGATCCCCAAAGAGCTATCACATTTGGGGATGGAAATCAAGGTTTGGTCAAAGGACTTGGTAAAATTGCTATATCACCTGACCATTCTATTTCTAATGTTTTTCTTGTAGATTCTTTAGATTATAACTTGCTTTCAGTTTCTGAATTATGCAAAATGGGTTACAACTGTCTTTTTACAGATATAGGTGTTACTGTCTTTAGAAGAAGTGATGATTCAGTAACATTTAAGGGAGTATTAGAGGGTCAGCTATACTTAGTTGATTTTAACAAAGCTGAACTCGATACTTGCTTAATTGCTAAGACTAATATGGGTTGACTCTGGCATCGCCGACTGGCCCATGTTGGAATGAAGAATCTTCACAAGCTTCTAAAGGGAGAACACATTTTGGGACTAACAAATGTTCATTTTGAGAAAGACACAGTTTGTAGCGCATGTCAAGCAGGAAAGCAAGTTGGCGCTCATCATCCACACAAGAACATATGACAACGGACAGGCCACTGGAGCTACTCCACATGGATCTATTTGGCCCGATAGCTTACATAAGCATCAACGGGAGTAAGTACTGTCTAGTAATTGTGGATGACTATTTTCGCTTCACTTGGGTATTCTTTTTACAAGAAAAATCACAGACCCAAGAGACCTTAAAGGGATTCTTGAGACGGGCTCAAAATGAGTTCGGATTAAGGATCAAGAAGATAAGAAGCGACAACGGGATGGAGTTCAAGAACTCTCAAATTGAAGGGTTTATTGAGGATGAGGGCATCAAGCATGAGTTCTCTTCTCCCTACACACCACAACAAAATGGTGTAGTAGAGAGGAAGAATAGAACTCTACTAGACATGGCGAGGACCATGCTTGATGAGTACAAGACTCCGGACCGGTTTTGGGCTAAGGCGATTAACACCACCTGCTATTCCATCAACCGGTTATATCTTCACTAAATCCTCAAGAATACATCATACGAACTCCTCACCGGTAAAAAAGCCCAATGTTTCATATTTTAGAGTCTTTGGTAGCAAATGCTTTATTCTTATTAAAAGAGGTAGAAAATTTAAATTTGCTCCTAAGGCTGCAGAAGGTTTTTTACTTGGTTATGACTCAAACACAAGGGCATATAGAGTCTTCAACAAATCCAATGGATTAGTTGAAGTTTCTTGTGACATTGTGTTTGATGAGACTAATGGCTCCCAAGTGGAGCTAGTTGATCTTGATGAATTAGATGATGAAGAGGCTTCGTGCGTCGCGCTAAGGAACATGTCCATTGGGGATATGTGTCCTAAGGAATCCGAAGAGCCTACTCAAGCACAAGATCAATCGTCATCCTCCATACAAGTATCTCCACCAACTCAAGATGAGGATCAGGCTCAAGATGATGAAGATCAAGAGGATAAGCCACCTCAAGAGGAGGACAATGATTAAGGGGGAGATCAATTCAATAAGGACAAGGAAGATGAGCAAGAGATTCAGGGTCAAAGCCTGTCACCCCCAAGAGTCCACCAAGCAATTCAAAGAGATCACCCCGTGAACTCTATTCTCGGTGAAATCCACAAGGGGGTAACTACTAGATCTCTAGTTGCTCATTTCTGTGAACATTACTCTTTTATGTCCTCTATTGAGCCATATAGGGTAGAGGATGCACTAAGAGATTCGGATTGGGTGCTGGCAATGCAAGAGGAGCTCAACAACTTCATGAGGAATGAGGTATGGCATTTAGTTCCATGTCCTAACCAAAATGTTGTAGGTACCAAATGGGTATTTCGCAACAAGCAGGATGAGCATGGTGTGGTGATAAGGAACAAAGCCCGACTTGTGGCCAAGGGATATTCACAAGTCGAAGGTTTGGATTTCGGTGAAACATATGCACTCGTAGCTAGGCTTGAGTCAATTCGTATATTACTTGCCTATGCTACTTACCATGGCTTTAAGCTATATCAAACGGACGTGAAAAGTGTCTTCCTCAATGGACCAATCAAGGAAGAGGTCTATGTTGAGCAACCTCCCGGCTTTGAAGATAGTGAGTACCCTAACCATGTATATAAACTCTCAAAGGCGCTTTATGGGCTCAAGCAAGCCCCAAGAGCATGGTATGAATGCCTAAGAGATTTTCTTATCACTAATGGCTTCAAAGTCGGAAAAGTCGATCCTACTCTCTTTACTAAAACTATTGCAAAAGATTTGTTTGTATGCCAAATTTATGTTGATGATATCATATTTGGGTCTACTAACAAATCTACTTATGAAGAGTTTAGTAGGATTATGATTCAAAAATTCGAGATGTCTATGATGGGGGTGTTGAAGTATTTCCTAGGATTTTAAGTCAAGCAACTCCAAGACGACACCTTCATCAGCCAAACAAAGTACATTCAAGACATACTTAACATGTTTGGAATGAAGGATGCTAAGCCCATCAAGACACCCATGGGAACAAATGGGCATCTCGACCTCAACACGGGAGGTAAATCCGTAGATCAAAAGGTATACCGATCGATGATAAGATCTTTACTCTATTTATGTGCATCTCGACCGGATATTATGCTTTCCGTATGCATGTGTGCAAGGTTCCAAACCGATCCTAAGGAAGTTCACCTTAGGGCCATGAAAAGAATCATGAGATATTTAGTTTACACTCCTAAGTTTGGACTTTGGTACCCCAAGGGATCCACTTTTGATTTGATAGGATATTCCGATGCTGATTGGGCAAGGTGTAAAATTGATAGGACGAGTACATCAGGGACTTGTCAGTTTCTAGGAAGATCCCTAGTGTCTTGGGCTTCAAAGAAATAAAACTCAGTGACTCTTTCTACCGCCGAAGCTGAGTATATTGTCGCAGGCCATTGCTGTGTGCAATTACTTTGGATGAGGCAAACCCTTAGGGACTATGGCTACAAATTGAGCAAAGTCCCTCTCCTATGTGACAATGAGAGTGCAATGGCGGATAATCCCGTTGAACACAGCCGCACTAAGCACATAGACATTCGGTATCACTTTTTGAGGGATCACCAACAAAGGGGGATATCGAGATTGCTTATGTTAGCACCAAAGAACAATTAGCTGATATCTTTACCAAGCCTTTAGATGAGAAAACCTTTAGCAAACTTAGAAATGAGCTAAATATTCTTGATTCTCGGAATTTTGATTGAAACATTGCACACATAGCTCATTTGTATACCCTTGATCATATCTCTTTCATGACTATGACTAATGTATCTTTCAAGTGTATTTCTATGCTAAGTCGTAGATTGAAAGGGAAATGGAGTCTTCGGCGAAGACAAGGCTTCCACTCCACTCTAACGGTATCGTTTATCCTTCGCCGTCACTCCGCATCACCCTCAAATTGGTATAATCTTAACTCATATTTCATTTACCAATGGGGGAGAAAGAGCATAAGGGCTCACAAAGTCTATGTTTTTGGCGATTAATGCCAAAGGGGGAGAAAGTATTAAGCCCAAAGCAAAAGGACCGTACCGCACCACCAACTTCAAAAATTTGAGTTATTTACAAAAGTTTGTTTTTCCAATTGGTATCTTGTGACAAGCAATTTCTTCAATTGTATGATATTTTCAATTGGTATATTTAAAAATAGATTTTCAAAATTGGCATCTAAATATACTTCCAATTGGTATCTATTAAAACCCTCTTGAAAACTAAGAGGAGAATTTCATTCAGGGGGAGTTTTGTTTAGTTAAAGGAAAAGCATTTGAAACAAGGGGAGAAATTTCAAATCTTGAAAATGCTTTGTGCAATCTATTCATATACCATTGACTATTTGCAAAAAGACTTTGAAAATATTTTCCAAAAGAATTTGCAAAAACAAAACAAGTGGTGCAAACGTGGTCCAAAATGTTAAATAAAAGAAAATAATCCATGCATATCTAGTAAAGATTATAAATTGGTTTAATTCCAAGTAACCTATGCACTTACCATATGCAAACTAGTTCAATTTTGCACTTATATATTTGCTTTGGTTTGTGTTGGCATTAATCACCAAAAGGGAGGAGATTGAAAGGGAAATATGGTTTATCCTTTTCCTATAAATAATTTTGGTGGTTGAATGCCCAACACAAATATTGGACTAACTAGTTTGCTCTAGAATATATGATATACATGTGCATAAAGGTTCAACACAAACCAATAAAAAATTGAAGAAAGAGTTCAAATTCAAAAGGAGCAAGAAACCGAGTGCGCCTGGTCTAGCGCACCGGACACTGTCTGTCCAGTGTGCCACCGGAAAGTGTCCGGTGCACCAGGACCGTACAGCGTCCAACTCTCCACTCTCGGGTTTCTGAGGGTGCGCTCTGCTATAATTCACCGGACTGTCCAGTGTGCCACCGGACTGTCTAGTGCACCAGCGGAGCAACGACTACTTCGCACAACGGTCGCCTGCAAAAGCTGAAAATCACAGGAACAGTGCGCGGCAGAGCGGAGCCGCCCGTCAGAGGTGCACCGGACAGTGTACAGTGCTTATCCGGTGCGGCACCGGACTATCCGGTGCCACTAGAAGACAAAGCCTCCAACGGTCAGAAGCTCCCGAACCCTAACGGTTGGGTAACGTGGCTGGCGCTCCGGACAGTGTCCGGTGTGCCCATCGACAGCAGCCATCCCCAACGGTTATGTGGTGGTTGAGGGCTATAAATACCCCCCAACCACCACCACTCCAAGCATCCAAGATTTCTGAGTATCACATTCATTACAAGAGCTCTAGCATTCACTCCTAGACACAATTCAAAAGATCAAAGCGTCTCCAAGTCTCCAATTCATCTCAAACACTTAGTGACTTGTGTGTGAGAGATTTTGTGTTCTTTTGAGCTCTTGCCTCTTGGATTACCTTCTTCCTTTCTTATTTCTTTTCTCAAGTGATTTGTAATCGAAGCAAGAGACACCTAAGTGTGTGGTGGTCCTTGCGGGGTCTAAGTGACCCAGGAGATTAAGGAAAAGGCTCACTCGGTCTAATGACCGTTTGAGAGAGGGAAAGGGTTGAAAGAGACCCGGTCTTTGTGACCACCTCAACGGGGACTAGGTTCTTTAGAACCGAACCTCGGTAAAACAAACCACTGTGTTCATCCGCTTTATTTCTTCGTTGATTTGATTCCCCCTCTCTTTTGGACTCGGATTCATTTCTAATGCTAACCCCGACTTGTAGTGTGTGCTTAAGTTTATAATTTTCAGATTCCGCCTATCCACCCCCCTCTAGGCGACTTTCACACCCACCGGACAGTCCGGTGTGAGGACAGCCAACGGCTATCAGCCGCGTCAGCCAGCTCCAACAGTCAGATGGAGCACCGAACGGTTCAGTGCCTATCAGAGAAGGAAAGTGACCAATCAACGATGCTCTGACCGGTGTATTGTGCATTTTCCGGTGCGCAACCGGATAGTCCGGTGCACCCGCAGATAGGGAAGGCTAGGAGCTTCCAAATGAAGCTCCAACGGCTCCTAGATCCCTTGGGGCTATAAAAGTACCCCCTAGGTGGCATGGAATTGTACTCAAGCATCACTAGATCATACTACGACTTCGAGACTCTGCGACCACGCTTTTGATTTGTTAGAGAGAGATTTGAGTGCGTTTTTCAGCTGTGACTCTATCGTTTCAATTTGTGTGCTCTCTTCTTTGCTTGTGTGTGTGGTGTTGCTGCAATTGTGATCTTGTGTGCGTTTCTACTCCTCTCCTTACTCCAGAATTGATTGTGATCAATTGTGTAAGGCGTGAGAGACTCCAATTTGTGGAGATTCCTCACAACTGGGATATGGATATAAGGAAGATAACTGTGATACTCAAGTTTGATCTTTGGATCACTTGAGAGGGGTTGAGTGCAACCCTTGACCGAAAGAGGTCACCACAACATCAAGTAGGAATTGGCCGAACCATAGTAAAAATCATCGTGCCTCTTGTCCATTTTACTTATTGATGTTACTATCTTCTTGAGTTCACATATTCACTTGTAATATTGCTCCTAAGTTTAATACTCATCTTAAAGGAGCAATCAAGTGAAGAGTTCACTTATCTCCTCTCTTCTCATCATAATTTGGTTTTAGTTCTCACTGACATATTTTAAAAATGAAGTTTATGTTCTTTAGAGCTAGTTTTGTGGGATCACCTATTCACCCCTCTATAGGTGCTCTCAATTGGTATCAGAGCCGTTCTCTTCATCAAGGGACTATCCGCCCAAAGAGATGGATCCTAAAGGCAAGGAGATTGTAATCGACAAGAAGGAGAAGGAGACCGTCAACAACAATGAACCAAAGGGAGAAAAGCCCATCGACTCAGGCTCAAACAACAAGAAGGAGGAGAAGAAGAAAAGGCACATCAAGAAGATAGTCTACTACGACAGTGACACCTCTTCATCTTCACCAATGGAGGACGATGACAATGACTCTTCTTCCAAGAAAAAATACAGTTAAACAAAACTACTCTTTTGATTATTCTTGCATTATGTACAACTCCAATGCTCATTTATTGTCTTTTCCTCTTGGCAAGCCCCCTCACTTTGATGGGTAAGATTATTCTTTTTGGAGCCATAAAATGCATAGTCATCTAATTTCTCTTCATCCTAGCATTTGGGAAGTAGTACACAATGGAATGCATTTTGATAGTAGTGATAATGCTATTTTTCTTCATGAGCCAATTCGTAAAAATGCCTAGGCTACTACTGTGCTTTTAGCATCTCTATGCAAGGATGAATATAACAAGGTTAGTGGTTGGACAATGCCAAGGAGATATGGGACACCCTCAAAATCGCTCATGAGGGAAACGACGCCACAATGATCACCAAGATGGAGTTGGTAGAAGGTGAGTTGGGGAGGTTCACCATGAAGAGGGGTGAGGAGCCAACTGACACGTACAATAGGTCAAGACTCTGGTGAATAAGGTCAGAAGCTATGGAAGTACAAGATGGATGGATCATGACGTTGTGCACCTCAAGCTAAGGTCATTTACTATTATTGATCCTCATCTTGTAAATCTTATTCGTGAGAACCCAGGTACACCAAAATGTCGCTCGAAGAAATTCTTGGTAAGTTTGTAAGCGGACGCATGATGGTAAAGGAAGCAAGGTATGTCAACAACATCGCCAATGAACCTTTTCCTCACTACGAGCTGCAACCTGTTGCTCTCAAAACGACGACCAACAAGGAGGCAGTCCCCCGACAAGGTGGTGCAAGTTGACGCGACCGACGTTAATGAGGACGAGATGTCGCTTATGATCAAGCGCTTCAAGACCGCTTTGAAGGGACGCAAGGACTACCTCAACAAGAACAAATCAAAGAGAAAGTGTTCATGCTTCAAGTGTGGTAAGCCCGATTATTTTATTGCTCAATGTGTCGATAATGAAAATGACCAGGACCAAGACAAGAAAGGGAAGAAGGAGAAGAAGTTTTATAGAAAGAAGAAGGGTGAGACGCACATTGGCAAGGAATGGGACTCGGACTACTCTTCATCTGACTCCGACTACAAAGGACTTGTCGCCTCTACCTTCAACAAGTCTTCTCTATTCCCTAATGAGCGATACACATGCATCATGACTGAAAATAATGTATGTACACGTGACACTCCTAAGTACATGTCACACCCAGATTTAAGGGGTAAACCCGGGTGCGTCTCATATGTGTGCCAATGAAGAACAACACATACAAGGACCAAGTGTATAGAGATAAATGTCACAAACAATATTACAAAACTAGAATGTCTTACAAAATACTGATAACAAATAAAGCGAACTAATACTATTTCCTTGATGCCAATAAGTCGACTGGGAGACGACTCCTAGACCTCGTCGAACTCCTCGTAGTAATCCTCCTCCGGGGCCACCTACTCTTCACTTGTGGGGGAGAGTTTTATCGCAAGAGTGAGCTAACAAAAGTTCATCGCTCAACACGTGTGGGGAATAATATGCATGAGCTCACTTACAATGCATGGGGCTCATGTATAGTGTCAAGCTGATCAACAAATAATGGTTAAGACAAAGCATTGCTTTTAATAAGTTGGTCAAATTTTATTAGCAGTTACTAAGTATAAATAAATACCAACCCAAATAAAGGAGAGATCATAATTAATAAATAAACCACAATGCAATGCAAATGACCAATTAAGTTTAATTCCATAAGTTACTCATGTGAGGGTCTGAGCCGCTCATGACTGTGAGCACGGCTGATATACCAGTTTTACACTCTGCAGAGGTTGTGCTTCTTTACCCACAAGTCGTGATACCCATATGCCATGGGGTTGTACGGGTCCATACACCTCTACCGAGGAGGCGAGGCAGGGTAGCACTACAACGCATTTACAAAGGTCCACTAGCTTCAGAAAACCCGCTAGGGTTTCTGAGGAGAGCAATATAGGAATCCCCGTCTGAAAATCCATCACAACATGATCAACCCGAGAACCTCCCTAAACCGATAACTCCCCTACCGCCCTTGCCCCTTTCGGGTAAGGTAGTCCTGCACTAGCTTTCCTAATTAGTCAGCCAAGGGCGTCCCTTACCACCCTTGTGCTAGCCCTGTTTTCCTGGGTGGTCACTCAATGTTCCAATTAACATAATGATCTTATCATGAACAGTAAATTACTCATTGACAATAAATAACATGATCATGAATAGTGTGTATCTTAACACCAAAAACCACATAAAGCAATAGCATATACTACCCAAAAGTTCAATGGTAAACAAGGTATAAAGATGACCAAACTAGGGTGACCTAGCGGGTCCCATCAAAATTAACCTATGTAGATCATAATGATTAACAGGAACATTATTGGGTAAAGAAGAGTGATCAAGGGCACAATTGCCTTCAATGAGCTCATGCTCAGTAGTTTCCACGTGCTGAGTACCGGGGTCCTCAATCACTTGCTCATCTACTAGCAACAATACGAAAAAACATGGTATAGAATAAATTAACATCACAACAAACATGAACACAAACTGCATAATAATGATCTATGCGTCGCTACGAAATCGTGGGTTAGAGAAATACTAAAATTGGAGTTATGGTTAAAGCGTTATGATTTTCTGAAGGTTTTAAGTGTTATAAAACAAATTAAGTGCATGATTTTAACCACATGTCACACAATAAAATAAGGTTACTAAAAGATAGACTATTATTAATACGAGTTCATTGCAACTGAAAGGTATTAATTCGGAGTTAAAATGAATTAATTATGCATTTACTAATATTTTCTAGATTATTCTCATGTTCAAACCATTTTCCAGATTTTCATTAAAGAAATATCACTTTCCTGAGCTGCGGGTCTAAAACTCAAAGAATACAGGGTCCATAATATAAAATTTAGGGCTTGAATGTAATGATAATAATACTAGAGTGGACGACGGGTTATTTTTAAACAAAGACGGGGTCTCTTTTGCAAAGTTTCACGTTCGAAGGGGTATCCGTCAACTAGGGCCACACGATCCGGCATCAAAGGGCTAGATTAGATCCTGATTTACACGAACCGGTACCCAACCGTGCCCCATGGATCATGATTCGATGGCGGTGGTTTTAAAGAGGTGCGATGGGTTCTGGTCCGTCAGATCGCATCCAACGTCCCACGATCAACCCTGAAGGGGTATCCTCCGCGTCTGATCATAGACGTCAGTCCCCGATCCAACGGTTGGGACCCAATTGCCCTACCCCGATGCAGGGCACGGCAGCGCCACTAGTGGGCCACGGTGGTGCATCGTCGTTGGTCAGCCAGCTGGCTACCCAGGTGCATGAAACTCCGAACTAACCCTTGCTACACATAGTAGGGGGCATGGTGCATGTCGGTAGCGGTAACATACCGACGATAAGGCGGCAACGAGGTTGCACCACGGAGGACGACGGATCTGCTGCAGAGGTGGTACTCTGGCGACGAATTCCACGGACTCTCGTCGATAATCACCCTCAGCGTGATAATGATGACCTTCTCGAACTTCTCATAGTGCACCCTGGATGGACACAAAGGCTTCACAGGTGGCGGGTGATTGAGCCCGCAGCGACGGCAGATGTCACACCTAGAGATGTCCAAACGGGCCGCCCGGCCCGGGCCCGGTAAAGCCCGGCCCGTTTTGGGCCCGGCTCGCCAGGCACGATTAGAAAACCGGGCCGGGCCGGCTAAGCACGCGGGCTCAATTTCTTGTCCGAGCCCGGCCCGCAACGGGCCTAAACGGGCCGGGCCGGCCCGTTTAGCAAGAAAAAAGCGGGCCGAAAGCGGGCTATGCGGGCCGAAAAGCATGTTTTAGTGTAAAAAAAGCGGGCTTAACGGGCTTAGAGCTAAACGGGCCGTGCCGGGCTAGCCCACCGTGCCTAATTTTCTGTCCGAGCCCGGCCCGCTTATTCGTGCCGGGCCGGCCCGGGCCCGCATATAACCGGGTCGTGCCGGGCTCGGACCGGGCCCAAATAGCGGGCTTCGTGCCGGGCTCGTGGGCCTCGTGCTTATTGGACATCTATAGTCACACCCAGTTTTGGAAGCAAACTGAATGCGAACCATTTACGTGCCAGGATTAGAAACTCACGTACACAGCGATTACATAGTTGGACATCATCACACATTTCTCAAAATAATAGCGGAAATAGTACTTTATTACATCAAGATGTCCAAGACATCAACAGAGTCATTAACTTAACATATTCATTAACATAATCAAAGTGCGGATACGAAACGTAGAAGATAAGGCCTTCACAGGCAGCTGACTGGGGCTTTACCACTAAACACAACTAGAACTCATCGTAGTCCTGAAACTCCTCAAAGTCCTACATGTTGCCTTCATCTCCTCCTGAGCATTGATTGCAATAGGGACAACCTAGGGTTTGGGGGTTTTTAAAGCAAGGGTGAGTACACATCAACGTACTTAGTAAATGTTCCGTTTTGCTAAAGTGGACTAGTTGTATGTGGAGTTAAGGTTAAAACAGTTGTTTTTAGTTGGTCAGGTATTTATTACTAGTAGAAAGCCAAGTTTTAGTAATAAACCCAATTTATTGCCCAAGAGTACTCCCTCCAAGAGGAAATACTAGAAACCATAGTTATAATCATCACCATTAATCAACATCATAAAAGTATCCAGAGTTATTCTAATCAAAGAGGATCCCAAGGCTGCACTTAACCGTGAGCACGACTGATATACCAGTTTCTAACACTCTGTAGAGGTTGCACACTTTACCTACGAGTCGTGAGATACCTTCCTAGCCTGGGTTGTCCAGATCCAATCTTCACTACCGAGGTGAATGGCCAGGGATTCACTGCGTAGCCTTTACAAAGATTTCCCAGAGGTCATAGTCACCCATTAGGTTTCTCTAGTTTGATAAACACAGTACTTCTCCCCGCAGGAAGGGTGACTAACAAAATCAAATCGAAAGAACATCGGCAACTAGCCTTGGCAAAGCAAGTACTGTGCCCGGACCCCATTGACGGCCCTACGGCAAAGCCGACTACACCTCAAGTTCCTCTAATTAATCAGCTAAGGGTGTCCCATTCCACCCTCGTGGTTGTACTGTTATCCCGGGTGGTCTCTCAACGAACAGGTCCTTACGGAGAGGTACTCAGAAAACAGCCTGAGTCCCCTAAAGTATCATATTGTGCTCCTATTTATAGTGTCGAGATACAGCTTTGTATGAATTTATAAACATACCCATAAGTTCTATACATATGAGCTACAAATCTCGCAAGATTAAGGTGGACTTTTCCTCTCTCAACATTGTGCCAATCAGTCTTCTAGAATCTTCTCGCCCCCTTCTGCTTCATGTGCCACCGCTTTGGAGACAAAGCCTCTTCTCCTTTTCATCCCGTTAATCAGCCAGTCCACCAAGGCTCAAGATTCACTATAGTAACGAAAGCCATTTTCGACAGTTAAGAACCGCCAAAAATAAACTATTTTCGGTGGCATAAGGGTTATTTTCGGTGTTTTCTGGACGCAATAAAAGCCAAAAATAAGCTATTATTTTCGGCGGCCATACCCAGGCCACCGAAAATAAGAGCTATTTGTTGAAGCTTCTTAGCTTCGTCACATTCTTTACATTCTGGTTGAGACGAAGGTTGTGTCCTCTATCTGTTGATAATCCTAAGAACATATTTAATTGTTAGCACAATGTTTCGGGGACCTTCGACATTTTGTTATGTACACGATGGTTCACTTACAGCGACCTACAATTGGTTGCTAAAAGCGCCTTCAGCGATCTACGGTTGGTCGCTAAAACGACCTTGCTCTATAGCGACTCACCATTAATCTCTAATAGCCTCTATAGCGACCCACCATAAGTTGTTAAATTTCTAGACTTTTAGCGATCAACAGACCGTGGCTACAAAAGTATTTAGCGACCAACTATCAGTCTATAACTTTTAGCGACTAACACTTAGTACTAATAAGGGTCGCTAAAACTCAACCGTCGTGTAGTGGTAATAAAGATTATGATATTAGTTTATATACACTGAGTCGTCGTATACGTGAAAGTTGATCATATTATACATACGAGATGTATACTTAAATCCGAGAGTGGGCAACTAATGCAGAACAGAAAACTTATAGCGCGTGCTTTATTTTGGGTCCACCCGGGCCTAAAAATGGAAACCATCAAGGCCAGTTAAGTAGGCCAACTTTTAGGTCGGCTCGATGAAGCAATTCAATTCAGAGTTGTAAGATATACGTAGGAGATAGCTGCTCATCATCAGCATGTAGAACCGGCATGGGACGTGCTCTGCCCTGGCTGGCTGCCATGCAGGCAGGCAGATTAAACTTGACCGAGTAATAACTTCAATTTATTCACCAGAATATAGTATTAGACGTAAAAACGTGTAGCGACAACAACGACCGTAGAAATAGTTAGACACACACAAACACAATGCAGATCGAAGTACACATACGTAGACTACTCAACACAACACCAACACGTACGTGGAACTAGCTAGCTACTCCAGGTGTTATATATATATCATCACGGGCCGACGGCTTCAGTTATTTAACGGCACTGGCTCACCAGCAGTTATCTAACGGCAAGCGACGGACGCAACGCTGAGGTGGTACGAGAAGGAGTTGGAGTACTGGAAGGAGACGGTCTCGCTGGGCTCGAGCGCGCCACCGCCCTTGACGACGCAGTCGTTGAAGCCGACGCGCTGGAACTTGGCCGGGTCGACCAGCTCCGTGGACGCGAAGTCGCCGCAGGAGACGTGGACGTCGTAGACGGTGCACCCCCCGCTGCAGACGTTGATGATGCGCACGGTGTAGGCCGGGATGCCGCTGGGCAGAGGGTTGGCGCTGCTCTGGTACACCGCCACGTCCTCCCCGGAGCACCCGTCCGGCCCCATTCGAGCCGCCGTCGAGATAGCGAGCGGCGCGGGTGTGATGACCTGCATGTCACTACTACTGGTGTCGTTCATGCGCGCCGCCGCCGCCTTCTGCGTGGGCAAAGACAGATGGCGTCCAGAAGCAGCAGCAGCAGCAGCTGGTAAGGTTCACATTAGCCCAGTTAATTAGCCACGACTATATGTATGTATGCAAAGCTGCATATGTGCGTGCATGAATTAATAACACACGTACATACGTATACCTTGGGCTGTCGTTAGGATGAGCAGCAAGCTTGCCACAGTCGCCAGAGCTGCGCGTTCGTCCTCAAAGCGCCGTTGTCCCATGGCCTTGTCGATGGATCGCACCGCCACACCCCAGTCGTCCTCGCACTGTCTCGCGGTTTCACGTACGTCGTCTTCTGCTGGTCGTCGATCGATCTGTGGTTTCAGATCGATCGACTTGCCGTTTTGAACGTGGTACGAGAATGTCCGCCCGTCTCTCAGCCACTATAAATAGAAAGGCTAATAATAGTTTACTACTACTTTATAAAAGGGGGCAGCTTACTTATTTAATGAACAGTTTGCAACTTTGAATTGGTTTGTGTGCAGCACGGCCGGCCTAGCGAAGCTAGCTAGATAGTGCTACTAGAGTACATATGGTTGGTATTGATTCATCTATCATCATCCGACCGATTTTGGCTTCATTGTAGCATGCACTGGCCGTCTGGCCGGTATTTTTCTTATAAGAAAAGGGAAAAATAGAAAATGTTTGGTAAATAATACGTGAATAATATACAAATATTGTCTGCGTCAGAGAAACTGGAGTGGCCTGTACTGTAGTAGTATACCAGGGGACTAGGGTTTAGTACATATATATGTAGCGCTATCAATGTCGTCTGAACTGCCATCTGCACCGGCCATATATGCATGCATCTCATCATCAGTAGTACACACCTATGTAGCTGTACTGCTGCGGCATGCATGCGTTGTGCACGATACACGGGGGACCGATCAAGATTCAACGAGAGCAAACATGCATCCGCGACAAAAGCTCCAGTCCAAGAGTCGTCGTCGTCAGTCGTCACACGCGCGCGCGCATGCATGCATGAGAGTCGAGAAAGCAGCAAGTTGTTTAATTCTAGCAGCTCAGCTCGAGGCTGATGACCATTCAATACTGCTGCAACCGGCCTAGCAGAGATTACGACTACTCTACCAAGCTAGTAGTAGGTCGGTTCTGAGCTGAGACGGCCGGTGGCACGCAGAGTGGTGTCGTGGGGGTTCACTGCATGCATTGTCGTCCATGCATGTAGACATCGTACGTACTTGTCGGCAGATTAACTAGTCATGCATCGGTAACCGGAGCATTGGAACGAAGCTCACAAGACTTTGCTTAAATGTTCCCATCATCCCAATGCCAGCTACTCTAGTATAGTACGTACTATATGCCTAACTAACGACCAATCTTCCACAAAGTCGCACCATTAGGCTATTCACAATGGAGGTTTCATGGGGTGTTTCATGTATTAATTAGCCTGCCACATCAGCTATTTTGATGACATGTCACATCATTTAAGAAGGAAGAGTTTCATGGAGTTTCATGGGGATGAAACCATGTTAACTCGTTTCCAAGATCTTGGAAACTGTGTGAAACCTCCATTGAGAGTGTTTTGTTTGATCTTCATATAATTGAGTAAATCCTATTGGTTATTTATATGCAGCATTTAAGAAGTATGTTGACATATGAAATAGTGAGATGAAACTCTCTATTGAGAGAGGGTATTTCATTCATCCATAAATCTGATGTGGCATTTTTGGAAACAGAGACATGAAATCCCCATTGTGAGTAGCCTTAGCTGCAGCTTTTAAAGGTTATATGAAACCCAACTCCGCATGCAGAAAGATGGGTAACCTTTGTGGCTAGCGTCCCTACCACATGGAAACCCTGCATGTAGTGCTATCTAGTACTCTACTAGCATGCGTCGATGGTTATATTATATTAGCCGTCAAACCAAGGACAGATGGGTAGCTGTGATTAATTAGCACTATAATAAAAAAAATAAAAGTGTAACAACATGTACGTAGCACTCACAGGGATCGAGCAACTTGCATGTGTGCCAGTGCCAGGACGATGCATCTTGCTTCCTCGCCGCAAGCTAAGACGCTGCACGCGTTTATCCGACAGACATACACATGCAGACGACGTACCAAATATGAGAAAGACTAGTTAGTACTAACTGCTCGATGCAGCCTGACCGGCCGGCAGCTGCTTCACGCTAGGTGTATAGACAATAGCTAAAGTAGTACACACCAGCATACAGCTGTACTACCCATGTTTGACTGATGAGCCAAAAGTTTCATCGTCCTGTCAAGATTACCCACACAGTTCTATTTGTTATATGGCGGTGATTATTCACTGTTCATGATTTGAGACTGGATCCTTGTTTATGTGTCGACCGACTGCTTAATCTCTTAGCTCAAAAAAATTAAATTTTACTGGTGGTAATCAGTTTGGCGATCATTTTGGTCATGCCAATCACTCACGAATAGAATAAAAACGGATATATATGGTAGCAAAATTCTTCTTATTATTTTTAACATTGAATTTAACATTGAGCTTGTAAAGATTAATAAAAGCTAAACCTTAAATTTATTATATATCTCCTCAAATAATACATATAAAACTCGGATACAAGTAAATCCTAATATTTTCACCTTCTTGTTATAGTGAGCAAATCTATATCTATACTATTAAGAACCTAATGTAGACAACTCATGCTACCACGGTTTTACTCTCCGTGCTACCAAACCACAGAAAAAATAATGCAGCAAAGCAAGCACTTGAACCCACAACCCCTTGCTCCAAACATTAGGGGTAAGCACCAAACCACACATAACTTAGTGTTTATAAATCAACGGTAATTATATTTGAATAAATATCTCAATACTTATTTATCTATACTACTCTATTAAGAACCTAATGTAGACACATGTGCTATCACTTCACCCTCCACGCTGACACTCTAGACCCGCCCCACGCGCCTCGACTGGTTCTCCTGTCCCTCTCTCAGTGACTGCCATGTGGACACGGTGACACTATAGGCCCGCCACACATTCTTTGACTGGTTCTCCCGCCCCTCTCAGCTACTACCCTACGTACCTCAGCTTCCACGCAACCAACTACTGTGCCTGCTCAGCACCCAACCCCACCCATGTATAACGCCCCGAATTTGAGAGTTAAATTTTTCTTTCTCCATCACTCGCCAAATTCGGGCGTTACGCCTCCTCTTTCTTTTTCTTCTCGCTATGCCTTGTTCTTTTTCAAAGTTCTAGCCAGATTTAGCTCGATACCTTGTGTAAGTAAACCCTAGAAATATTTTCCTTGGTTGTTGCATCATGCCGGACCATGATTTTCTTGCTTGTGGTTGAGTGATTCGTGAAAAGTATCTTTGGTGTGAAGTTAGAGCTAAATAGGAAAATGGAAAAAGGGGAAAATCCCCCCTCCCTCCTTTCAGCCTGGCCCAGCTCGCCCCCCACGGCCCATCTGGCCGGCGCCCCGCGTGGCCACCTGGCGCCCCCCCCCCCCCCCCGACCTAGTCCCGCGGCGGCCCAGCCGCGGCCCCCTCGCGCCCCCTCCATTGGCCCGGCCGGCTGGCGAGCGCGGCCCAGCCCTCCCCCACGCGTCCCCCACGCGCGCAGCGCGCGGACGGTTACGCCGCCGCCGTCACCCCTAGTGGGCCTACCTGTCATCCCCCACCCCCAAAAACCACCTCCCTGCTCTCCTCTACCCCCCCCCCCCCGACGCGCGATCTCTCTCTCTCTCTCCTCTCCACGACGCTCTCGACGCCCGGAATCGCCGCGTCATCCTCACCCGCGGTGAGCCCCTCTCCCTCCTCTTCCCCCGCCCCCTCCCTTCTTCTTCCTTGGCCCAGCGCGACCCCCTCCCTCTCCCTCGCGCTCACCCCGGCTCGCCCCGGCCATGGCGCACGGCCCGCCCCCCAAGCGCGCGACCTCGGCCCGTGACCCCGGCATCTCGCGCAACCCGACCCAGCGCGGACGCCCCCGGCGCGGCCCTCCGATCTCCCCGCATGGCGCTCCTGCCCCGGCTCGACGTGGCGTGTGCGATGCCCCCGGCGCGGCTCGTCATGCCCGCGCGGCGCGGCCCCGGCCCGGCGCAGCCGTGGCGCCCTCGCGTCCTCCCCTCCCCATCGCGGTCCGGCCATGGCGGCTCGGCCCCGGTGCGGCCCCGCTGCCTGCTTGCGGCATGCGCGCGACTCGTCCCTGGCGCGGCTCGTTCACGACGCGTCAATGCGGCCTTGCGCGCGGCGTCTTGGCGCGGTTCGTCGTGCTCCCGGCGCGACATGTAGCGCCCCGCCACGCAAGTGACGTGCCCGTCTACCCCCCCTGTATTCTATGCGCATGAAACGTGTTGTTTATTTTATGTAGTTGACCTCTACTTAAAATTGATCGCGTTAATCATCTCACGTAGTTAATCAACGACTTTGTTTAATGTCGACCAATTGGAAATAGTTGTAACTCTATTAGTGCATGTGATTAATACTTGTTAGTATGGCTAGGTAGAGTTAGTCAATGGAATAATTAATTGCACCCCTACACGTAATACACTTTGACTATAGCTTTAGCCACTGCGAGCCCCTTCTTTTTCTCTTTCTAGCAATTGCGAATGCAAATCGTATGTCATATCTTATGCATATTCAGTTTATCTGCTCTCTTGTATGGTGTACTATTTATTTTCTAATTCAAAGATATGGATGTATGTTTGCACTCGCATAGATAACGGTCCGGTTGAGGAGTTCGAAGAACTCGCAGGAGAAGACCCTGAGCAGCAGCTGGGTTGTGGAGGCAAGTGTCCCTTGACCCACTTATGTTCTATGCATCCCTTAATTCACTTTCCACATTTACACAGTTATACCTAAGGATGGTCTAGCTTTTGTTATCCATGTCCTTGCTTACCTATTTAGGTTGGATTATTCTAGTTTAGCTTCATGCTAGTGCTCCACATTAATCAATAAACATGATGAGATTTATCTATGATACGTTGTTTCCCTTCTTTATTATGATGATATACTTGTGGCATTTAAGGGGACTCGAGCGGTTTCTTGAGTGCCTCTTCGTAAGGACCTGTTCGTTGGATGACCGCCCGGGAAAACAGTGCAACCATGAGGGTGGAATGGGACACCCTTAGCTGAATAATTAGAGGAATCAGGGTGTAGTTCGCTCCGCCGTCGTGCCGTTAATGGGGCTCGGTGTATGCGGCTCGCTCTGCCAAGGTTGGTTCGTCCCTTGGGGAGGAGTGCAGTGCATTTAGGAAACCTAACGGGTGGCTACAGCCCCGGGGAATCTGTGTAAAGGATATGTAGTGATACCCTGCTGGGTCACATTGGTAGTGATCAATGGAGAGTCATGATCTCCGGGCAGAAAGGGAATCACGACTTGTGGGTAAAGTGCGCAACCTCTGCAGAGTGTTATGAAAACTGATATATCAGCCGTGCTCGCGGTTATGAGCGGCCAAGGGAGCTCCATTGATTAGAGATACTTGATCAGAGATGTTTGGATTACAGGTGGTGATGAGAATGATGGTTTTGGTATTGACTATGGTAATGGTAAGTGGTATTCTTTCCGTTTGGAAAGGGTACATTTGGGTTAACAACACAGGTTAATACTAAAATCTGGCTCTCTCTACTAGTAATAATAATCTGACCAACTAAAAGCAACTGCTTGACTTACCCCCACATAAAACTAGTCCACTACAGCCAAACATGACATTTGCTAAGTATGTTGATGTGTACTCACCCTTGCTCTACACACCAACCCCCCTTCCCCAGGTTGTACATGTTGCAACCATTGCTCAGGAGAAGATGAAGCCGTGGAGGAAGACTTCCAGGAGTTCCAAGATTATGATGAGTTTTAGGCGTGGGTTAGCGGCAACCCCCAGTCGGCTGCCTGTGAAGGCCACGTGTATCTACGTTTCGTTTTTCACACTTTGATTATTGTTAAAGACTATGTGGATGTGTCAGACATATGATGTAATCGATTATTATTACCCTTTTATGTTATTATTTGAGCACTGTGTGATGATGTCCAGTTATGTAACTGCTGTGTACGTGAATTGCTGATCCTGACACGTACATGGTCCGCATTCGGTTTGCCTTCTAATAACAGGTGTGACACCACGTAGCTACCACACCGCGCAAAAAAGTGTAGAGCGAGCACTCGAATCCACCACCCCCAACTCTGGAAATTTGGGGCTAACTATCAGACCACACATATCTTATTGTTTAGAAATAAACAATAATTATATTTGAATAAATATCTTAATACCTATTTATATGATATATAGAAACCGTAGCAAAGCATGTGCAACTGGCTAGTATTGCATAAACCGATTTACACAAAATTTTATTATTATTTGTAATAATGTGCTTGATAACATAGGAAAATATCGACATCAAATTTTATGCATATCTATTTTAGAATATAGAACTTACCCTAACAATTCGGATATCCAATACGAATTGACAAACTGTTGAGCACCATTTGTGCTACTTGGGAAAGGCCGTACAGTCCGGGTCGTGGACGGTCCGCCCTTAGATCAGATCAGGCGTGATTAACCCCTTTTCTATGCCTGTTTATCCATCTAAACTCGCAAATTCTACTGGGTACTGTGGTATCCTGGCCCAGGTGGATGGAGATATTCTAGCCCAATCCTTAACAGAATTAATAGAGTACTCATACAAATAAGGTGTATCTTCTTTTTCAGAACCCTATCTCGAAAGAATCTCTGGGTTAACTGTGCTTGGCATACAACAATCTTGGGATGGGTGACCGACTGGTAAGTATTCTCGGGTTCGTATGAGTGAGGACAAAGTGCGCACAAAAGACTCGTGTTGGTATGTGAGGACGATATATGATCCTATAGAGATACCATAAGTAAAAAAATAAATTTTATTGGTGGCGATCAGTTTTGGCTATCATTTTGGTGATGTGAATCACTCATGAATGCAATAAAAAACAGATACTTATTCGGATAGCAGTTTTTAGTTTTTTTGACTTTGATACGAATAAATATGATATATGATAGCAAATTGGTGTTCTTATTTTTAGCATTGAGCTTGTAAAGATTAATAAAAGCTAAACTTTAAATTTATCATATATCTCCTCAAATGATACATATAAAATTCGTATACAGATATGAATTCGGGTATTTTTCACCTTTGTGCTTGATAATATAGGAAAAGATCAACATGAGATTTTATAAATATCTATTTTAAAATATAGAATTTATTCTAACAATTCGGATATCCACTACTAATTGACAAACATACCAAGAACAACATTTGTTACAGTTCTATCACTCCTTTTTTCCCCGATGAAATCAACTCCTAATATATCATGTTGAAACTAAGTTATTTAGAAATAACGTAGACCAACAAATATACCATGCTTAAATTAAATAAAAATAAAATTTAAATTGAATTAATCATTTATTAGTAATCATTTTAAATTTGATAACATTTGTCAATAGACATAGATATTACTTTTAAATTTTTTAGTTGGGTACATCATCATTAGTACTAATATTAGAATTCATATAATCAGTCCTGGTTATAGGGATAACTTTTTTTCTAGACATGGTTATAGGGATATTTTTTATTCGTAGACACCAGGTAGTTTATTTTCTTCAATTATGTGGATAAATAACATAGCATATTACACATTTTCACCTACATATCTTGATCCGGTTAGAGAAAATAATAAGATATATCTATTTTACTTTATATATTAGAACTGATAAGTATATTATTCACATTCAAGTTTTGTTTTTGCTAAAATGTGGTAGCTCGTTTAGCTCGTTAGCTAGCTCGTTAAGAAACCGAGCTAACTCATTAACGAACCGAGCTATAATGTCAGCTCAACTCATGAAAAAATTTAAACGAGTCGATCTAAGCCGAGCGAAGCTAACCACGAACCAAACGAGCTAACGAGCTATAAGCATTTCGTCCGGCTCTAAAAAGACCTATTGTATCGATGAGTGAACTCTATTTTTTTTCCAAATCACGTAGGCTGAAACTAAACCGGTATATTTTAAAATTGACGGAAAGTTTATGAAAGAATATGTTATCATAGACATTTCAATGTCAATAAATACGTCACCCTCTACCACTAAAAATTCTGAATAAATTAAAAAATATAAGCACGCATATTAAATATTAAAAACTCAATCTAGATAGACGTGTTCCACTATATGAAACCCAATCAGCTAAAGACACGTTGAGTTTAATTACAACTCAAATGTATTCTAAACCAACTATATTAAAAGAGAGGAAAGAGAGTGAAGAATTATGTTTTGCCAGATACGCCGCACAACATGACAAGGAATCTTCTCAAATAGAGTATAAAAGTATAAATGATTGCAAACATCCGCTCCTGTTAGGATCTTTCAGGCAGCCAGCAAAATTTGGTCAAAGCTAGCACCACAATGCTTGTTCTTGTTCAAACCACAGGCAGCCAAGGAGAGGAAGCAACGTGTGCTTTACAGCAGCCCTGACGGTAGCTAGCTGTACTGCTCCGACAGACGGCAGCCTGAAAGCCAAACGATAATGATTAGTTAAGTAGGCATATGTATAATAGGTCGGTCTTAGTGAGATTTAGTGAGTTTCATTTCCATTAAATTGATGAGGCTATTGTGTTCTTACCCATACTTTGATTTCTAATTGTAATTTTGTTCCTACTTTTCAAACTTTGTGATTTTACCCTCACTTTTCTCGGGCGAAGCTAAAAGTTACCCCTACTTTACTAGAAAATTAGGGGTAAAATCATAAAATAAGGGTAACTTTTCAGCTTCGTAGAAAAGTGAAGGCAAAATCACAAAGTTTGAAAATAGAGGCAAAACCACAATTAGAAATCAAATCAGGGACAAGAACACAATTGCCCCTAAATTAATTGTCATTTAGTAGGTATTCTAGATGATATTTAACAAGAGAAAAACAAATTTAGATAAAACTCTCTTGTGACGATTACCCTCTCTCTGAGTTATGACAGGGTAACACGTTTCTTTCAAAAATAACGTCATCGGAACAACGTGTTTCATTCCAGTTTTATTTATTACATAGCCGTGTCACCTGTGACTGTGCTTAACAGCTTAATCGATCGGACAACTATTTAAATTCAATCGTGCCCAGTTGTCAATAAAATGGTGTGCCACGTGCACACGTATGACACAGGCATATATGCATACACTCGCTCCACAGCAAGTCACCGACACTGACTTTTTGGTTGAGTCCACCAAGCCGCGCCTTGGGTGGCGTGCTCGCGGTCACCGTCCGCCACCGCGGGCATTCTTATCTTTAGACCAAGCCGCGACTACTACAGAATCGGCGCGAGGTGATTAGTTGATTCTCAGTGAGAGTATTATTCAAATTAAATAACATACCACATAAACAAATATGACATGACATATAATTTATTGAAGAGAGATATGAGACAATTTGATAAAAGATGAGAAAGTTTTTTGTGGATGAAACTCTAGGTTCCTAGATTATGACGACATTATAGCTTTAAAAACTGTGTGTAAAACTATTCATTAAAATGGCCTCATCTGCTGCTACTGCTACAGTTTACTTAATAACTGATGTACATTAACTGATGAACATTATCTAATATTTTCTAATATAACTTGGTTTTAAAGATTGATTTCTCGGAGGAGAATAAGACTTTTGACCAGACTGGAGAGGAAGAGAGTATATTGATATATGGATAGTCACACCATGGTAAAAATAACCGACTAACGAGAGGAAGAGTTATTAAATATATATACATATTAAAAAAATATTAAAGGATATAGATGTTGCTACCCTCTGTTCTAAAAAAATTATTTTAGCTTTTTAGTACATTCATACATGCTTAACGTATGTATTCTATATATATATATATGTTTATATTTATTATCATTTAGTTAAATATAGACATAAAATTTAGAGCTAAAATGAATGTTATTTTAGAACGGATGGAGTAATTTTTATTAATTTAGTGAAATTTAAGACATGGGTTGATTTGACCGACATGAGCGCGGCGTAGCTACTGTTTTTGCGGGATTGAGCGGGCGATTTGGTCTGAGGTTGCTGTCCGACAAAAGATCTGCATATATACGGTCTGCACCGCTACAGAAATCTTTGCTAAAATTTGACCAAGGTCGTCGTACCATGTCCTGGAAAATGGAACAAGGCGCGGTACGGTCGCTCTCCATGGCGCTGTGCGATGGTCAAGGGACCAAAATCGTTTTCGGTCCGTGTCTCGCGCTGTCGTCTTTACCCTGCATTCTACCGACACACTACAGTTATTTATATATTTTTTACATATATAAAAGAGCGAATGCACGCAAGTCCATGACCACGACGAATGTTATTATAATTAAATTAACCAGTAGCGTCATCGTTCCGACACTAGCTTAAGTTCATCCTCACAAGTCACTGTCTCAGAAACAAAATCTCACAGGCTGTACATGGCATCAGATCATCTACCCTATTATTGCTGGATATATAATCAGCAAAACCACCGTCTTATTATTATCACCTGTCTTATTACTACCTTTACTAGTGTCTTATTAGTGCTAGTCTATATATTGAATCTAAATGTGTGTTGCAATTGGTGCCAGGATTTTTTTCTTTTTTTATTTGGTCAATAAGATAAGTATAGCAATAGGAAGAGAAGCAATGGGCCTTCCACTGTAACATTGGAGGTTTGTTCTCCGTACTGCTCCTATGTTTGTCATGTCACGGGATCACGGCCTAGTAGGGAAGAGACTGGTAGCCATTACAGCAGCCTACGGCGCAGGTGCAGCACCGGAGGAGCCCAAGTAGCATGTATTTGAGCGGCCCAATTCGTAATCTGACACTATCACCAGGAAATGGGGGATGTTTCCGGGCTTTCGAACGGATCGGGCATAGTGGGAAGTTACACACTTCTAGGCCCGATATAAGTTATATTATGTGTGTTTCTTAAAAAAATAAGATTAAAGATGGAGGTTGCTTAACTGCAAGTATTGGCGACGATGCCATATGTAGATTGAACATTCTTTTCCGTGCCTATGGAGACATGTACACCAAAATACATCAGATAAGTTTGCAATCACGTTTGTCTCAAAATCATAAACTATAGGATACATTAGCTATATGTGTTTCGGTGTGCACACAATTATTTAAAATTATTACTTGTTAAGTTGTCCATGCATCTCTAAGTTTTTTTGGTACAACACAAATAAACATGAGCTGCAGTGGTTAGAGTCGAGTACTTTGTTCCTAAAGATCATAGTTTAAATCCTAGTGGGGGGCGCCTATTTTTTTACTTCTCGCTACCCGCGTGAAGGAGGGCAGCGAAGGTAAAACTCTGACTTTATATTAGTAGAGACTTATGTGAAACTCAATTATTGTGAACAATAATTTTGAAGTCTACCATATAATTTTGGTTTCTTGTAGATAAAGTAAAAGGAACAAACAATCAAAACCCCTAATGAGATCCTCTACACATTGGAAAAAAGTTATTACTTACAAAACAAAGAGAGAATAACATGCAATCCAAGATGAGTATAAGGTTGTAGCTAGTAGCTTACCCATCATATCTCCCATCCCATCTTGTATTTTCAAACTTCACTCTGTAAACAATGTAGTCTATAGTGCAAAACAATATTTTTGGTTTAGGGTTTAGAGTAGTCAACAATGTATTCTACAGTGCAAACAACCATACACACGATCCGCTGGAAACACCCAAAATACTAATCAAGAGATGAAGATGGAATTTGAATCTCGCTACTAATTACCTCAACCACTATTAGATGAGGAATTTCACTATGGTAAGTATATTTGTCGCCAAACATTAAATACGAAGCATAGTAGACGGTATAGCATACGAGACATATAGTCCATACAAGTTCGAGAACTCCCGAGAGAAGGTAACACCACTACCAAATCTTGGTCAAAACAATCTTATGTCTTCTCTCGACATATAGTTCAAACAAGCTCAAGAACTCCCATGAGGAGGTAACACCACTACCAAATTTTGGTCAAAACAATCTTATGTCTTCTCTTGAATGTGGTTTGTATTGTGTTTTTATCTTGCTTGTGTAGTTGAGTAGCCACTACTGTAGAAAGTGCTACCAGTTAAGAACTAGTATCGAATCCTCAACCCATATTGGGCAACTAGGACTAAAGCATCAACCTTTAGTCTAGGTTGTATGGTCCAACACTAAAGTGGGATCTTTAGTCCCGGTCAAATCCACATGGGCGTGTCGTTTGAGGACATTTTAGTACGAGTTGACGCCCCAATCGGTACTAAAGTGTTCACAAACTTTGTATTCTATATATTTACAAATTGATATTAATGAATATATATAAATATACTTATTTAAAATTGATATAACAATGAGGTCAAGTACCTTCCTGTCGGGTACCCTAGGACGGGGTACCCTAAATAAGCTCATAATCTCATTATTAACCTAAGTCCCTGTTGAGCAAGCCAGCAAGGCGGAGCGACCAACCAAGTCCCTACCGAGCGAGCATGTGAAGCGGAGCAAGCGACTAAGTCCCTGCCAAGCAAGCCTACAAGGCAGAGCTGCTAAGCAAGTCCCTACGCCTACGAGGTGGAGCTCTGAACCCAGTGGTGTGAACCCACACCCATCATGACAAGACGCGTCATCAGCATGCTGCGGTTGGACGTGCACACACTGCATGAAACAAGCTCGGGGGAAACCTCAACATAGGAGTCTCAATAGTAGCCCACACATCGGAAAAGACAGGACAACACACCATACCGAGAGTATGTACCGCACACGATGGGAGATGACGTAGGATGTGCAGCGGGCGAAGCCACGCCGCGTACAACCGCACCATGGGACAAACTCACTGGACCCACGAGACATTGGCACCAGGACGCTAGCAACGGACTCACTACAAGAGCCAACATGATGGATAGCATCGGGGGTACGACCACGCATGGGAAAGGGGATCGGTTCGATAACCCAAGCAGATCTCTCTCTCCAAGCAAGGAAGAGATTCTACTGTAAGGCTTTTCTCTTGATATATAAAAGGGAGAAGTCTCCTTCCAACTACTCATGAGCACACCAGTTGTAACACGCCTCTTAGCAATACTACGATCAACACTACACTGGACTAGGGGGCAAGCCTGAACCAGTATTGTTGCGTACTTGTTTTTATTGCTAAATGGCATCAAAAAACAAGGCAACCCAAGTTATGAAGCCTGGACCTTCATCCTTAAGTTATCACTTCTTCAAAGTGTTAGCTTGAGGACGAAGGTCTTGAAAAAGATGCGAATGAAACAATATTAAACAAAATGATAGTGGATAATGAAATATGAAACTCATCTCCTAAGCCTTAACATTATTTATTCCATCCGCCTTTGTATTACATGAATAATTTACAAACATACCTTCGTCTTCTTTGCACAAGATAGCTCGAAGATACTTCGAAGGCTAAGCGAGATGAAGCTTGAGGCCCTCAAAAGGTAAATTTATGCAGGCCATTGTTCACCTATTTATAGGGGAGAGGTACAGCTTCGTATGAAATTACAAGCACGCCCACTAAGTTTACACATATGATTTACAAATGATGCAAGGACATTGATGCATTTTCTTTTTCTTTCTTGCTACACAACTCTTAGATCTTTTCTCCTTCGTCACTTTGCGCTTGAAGTTTTCTTCATGCCGAGGCCGACGGCTTCGACTCACACCTTTGTCGCCTGTGTGTATTGGATGAAGCTTCTCTACAACACCACTTCAGTCGAAGGCCAGCTTTGTCCACCCTTCATTATATACCTAAAACACATCTGTTCATGCCGAAGTAAAGGTATTTTGAGGACCTTTGGTAAGGTAGGCCCCCAACAGTATCCCCCTACAGAATGAGTTAATTTCTTCATAACGAGCTTAGATCGCAAAAAATAAAATTAGGAGGCCTTGCGCCAAAGTTCCAAAAAACACCTCCCTGAATTTCGTTATGGAGAAGGTAGAACAATTCTGTAAAAAGATCTAGACTGGCGGTTAAACAAATGGTGTAGGTGATGCTCATGAACTTTTTTCGTGACCCACGCCTCTTCACACCCATTCCTCAGTATAAAAGCGGTAGAGCGGGCCACATTCACTACCCTCATCCACCTGCTTCCAAAATTTTCTGAGACTTTGAAGCTTTTTCTCCACTACTTCTTCGATAGTTTCGAGAAACCACCTTCAGGTAGAGATTTTCTAGATGGATAGGACTCGTTTCACTACTAGACTGATCACTCTAACTTCTTTGGAGGCACTTTAGGATACCTTGCCGATTTCTGAAGCCATGAAGGCTTCGTCCTCAGCGAAGCCTACGGAAGAATTGCCAAAGGACGGGCCATCGAAGCCAAGTTACATTGAGATGGGTTGATCCACACTGAAGGAGAAAGATTTGCAAGTGATGAAGAAGCTTGGTTACTTTGGTAATAACCACACTGAAGAAGCTTGGTTACTTTGGTAATAAAGCTTGATCACTCTATCCCCTCGCTTTATTGGACCCTTCAGAATCTTTAGGCAAGTTGGGGAGATGGCCTACCAGCTCGAGCTACCAGATCATCTGTCTGATGTACACGATGTATTCCATGTATCTCAACTCAAGAAGTGTCTCTATGTCCCAGAGGAACAATTACCAATGGAAGAACTTATTGTACATGGTGACCTAAATTACACAGAGCATCCCATCAAGATCATTGATACTTTGACTCATGTTACAAGGAATAAAGTGATCAAGATGTGCAAAGTGCAGTGGAGTCATCATGGAGAAGATGAAGCTACTTGGGAGAGAGAAGAAGAGCTACGAATAGAATTTCCCAACCTCTTCCCTAGTTCCTCTTAATCTCGAGGACGAGATTATTTTTAAGGGGGGTAGGATTTGTAATACCCAATTTGTAAATAATAAGAAAAGAGTTAATCTTATTACATGTATTGCCTTCCAATTATTGGAACATGTGAATAACCATATTTAAAGTGAATAATTAACTAATGACACCTAAAATAATCTATGCATCATGTTGGAGTTTAATTGTTTGTGCATTCAACAATAATAATAATAGTAGTAATAAAAATGTATTGATAAGGATGAGGCTTAACCTAATTTGCAATTTAGGAATTGGAAATAACATAGAAAAGGAGAAGGAGAATAATATACACTATAAAGGAAATATATATAAATAAATATACCTATTCATACTGGGATTATATTTGGGAATCTAAGATTCAAAAACAGGAATTTAAGACAATTTGAATCCTTAAATTTGGAAATGGAAAAGAAAGAATAAAAGAAAAATAGAAAAGGACTAACAAGAATTGGGCCCAAAGCGCCCATCCTGGTGCACTTGACCACTGCCACTACGCAGCCCGCGTATGGGGAAGGCGCCGACCGCTGGGTCCCAGCCGTCAGGCGCGGTGGCGCTCACAGGCCAGACTCAGCTGACAGGATGCCCCCACACGTCAGCTGCACTATCGAGCGACTGTGCGTGTGCGGTCGTCGACACATGGGCTCGGGGCGTCAGCGCATACCGTCTTCCCCAATGCCACGCCGCGTGGAGATCCAACGGCGCACACGAAAACTCTGGCTACCGTTGCGGACCCCCTTGACCGACCTGCCCGACGCTATTTAGGTGCTGGAGAGGGCCTTGTCTCCTTCCTTTTCCATCTCCACGACCACCTCCGCGAGCGTCTGTGCATGTGCGGCGACGCGGAGGACAAGAGCCGCCCCGCCGCGAGGTCAAGCCTCAATTCCTGGATGTCGAGCCCTAGAATTGAGCTCTAGGTGATCTACCTGATTCCGAGAACCGTGTGGTGTCAGCGGTCTCCCTCGAGCGCCTCTAGGACGGCGGTAATTCTTCATTGGAGGTCCTCTTCCGACGTGGGTCACACCTCGCCGTGGCCTACTCTCGTCACCATCCCGTGTACTCTATAAGTTACCTCACGGTGTTCGCCATTATGCGCGCGTTGTTCTGGTCGTTTCGGGCGGGGAGATCGGTCGCTGGGTGGCTGTTGGGGACTTGTTCTCAAATGCTAAGAATTAAGAACAAGGCAACACAAAAAAAAATGTTAAGTGTTAAGGTCCTTCGTTCTCCATAACGATATATCCCTTCGGGATATAAAGCATCTCGGACGAAGGTTACGAAGGACATACCTTCGTAAGCATAACAACGAAGAATGAAGCATTCACATAAATCATAGAATATGAAATAAACATTTAAATATTGTCATAGAATTATCTCTACTTGTATTAATGAATATAAATGACTTTGAATTACAAATGTACCTTCGGTCCTGCAGAAGGCAAAAGTACAAGCGTGATGTGAAAGCAAAATGACAGGTTCACGTGAACAGTACAGAGGTACTGTTCATCTATTTATAGGCACAGGTCGCAGCCTGTGACAAATTACAATTATGTCCCTTGCGAAAGTTTACAGCATTGACTCAGACCTATATGTATAAAAAGGTCATTCTATCTCTATGTCGGTTTAAAACGCCGAAGCTCCATGAAAAGGGACCTTCGGCCATCTCTTGGAGACGACTTCAGCCGAAGCTGCTTCTTCGTGTGAGACCTTCGGCGCACCGAAGCACAACCCCAACAGTGGCCAATTTGGCTGTCGCCGGCGAGAACATCGTCGTGGTCTTGCGGGTGCCGCCGCCCTGCCGACTATAGATGTCCAATAAGCACGAGGCCCGTGAGTCCGGCACGAAGCCCGCTGTTTTGGCCCGGTCCGAGCCCGGCACGGCCCGGTTATATGCGGGCCCGGGCCGGCCCGGCACGAATAAGCGGGCCGGGCTCGGACACGAAATTAGGCACGGTGGGCTAGCCCGGCACGGCCCGTTTAGCTCTAAGCCCATTAAGCCCGCTTTTTTTACACTAAAATTTGCTTTTTGGCCCGTATAGCCCGCTTTTCGGCCCGCTTTTTTCGTGCTAAACGGCCCGGCCCGTTTAGGCTCGTTGCGGGCCGGGCTCGTACAAGAAATTGAGCCCGCGTGCTTAGCCGGCCCGACCCGGTTTTCTAATCGTGCCTGGCGGGCCGGGCCCAAAACGGGCCGGGCTTCACCGGGCCCGAGCCGGACCGGGCCGGGCGGCCCGTTTGGACATCTCTACTGCCGACCGAGGTTGGGGAATGGCTGTGCTGACGTGTACCTTTTCACGCGATCAAATCTGGACCGTTGGGTGTTGGGTTGGAATCGAACGGATGAGAGTGTACCTTTTCCAGTTACAATAATTTTGTTTTAATATTATCTATCATTTAATAACAATGTTTTATCATAAAACATATATTAAAAATATTCATTTGGATTATTCTATACCGACCACTTAATAACTTCAGGAAATCGTAACTCGATGACCGTAACTCCAAATTTAGTGATTCTCGAACATCTGATCTCATTACGATGCATAGATTATTATTATGTATTCTGTTCTTATATTTGGTGTGATGTTAATTTCTCCTATACCATGTTTGTTTGTGTTGCTTCGAGTAGACGAGCAACTGATTGAGGACCCCGGTACCCAACAAGTGGAAATTGTAGAGCAGGAGCTCATTGAAGGCAAGTTGTGCCCTTGATCACTTTTAATTATCCAATAATGTTCTCTATAATTTTTTTGGTATGCTTAGGCTTAATTTTGATGGGACCCAATAGGTCACCCTAGTTTGGTCATCTTTACACCTTGTTTACCCCTGAACTTTTGGGTAGTCTTGGCTATTACTATATGTGGTGTTGGGTGTTGAGATAACTATTACACATGGTCATTCTTTATTATGATTGTTCTATTCTGTTCATGATAATACTATTATATTAATTGGAACATGGAGCTTAACTTGAGAAACACGTGCCACGTCAAGGGTAGAATGGGACGCCCTTGGCTGATTAATTAGGAGAGCTAGTGGAGGTCTACCTTGCCCGAAAGGGACAAGGGCAATAGGGGAGTTGTCTGTGTAGGGAGGTTCTCAGGTTGATTTTGCTGCAATGGCGGTCAGACGGGAGATTCCTGCATTGCGCTCTCTAGAAACTGTAGCGGGTTTTTTAAAGCTAGTGGAACTTTGTAAAGGCCTCGTAGTGTCCTGCCTCGTCTCCTCGGTAGAGATGAATGGGACTTCTAGACCCCTTGGCAACTAAGTGACATGACTTGTGGGTAAAAGGTACCACCTCTGCAGAGTGTAAAACTGGTATACTAGTCGTGCTCGCGGTCATGAGTAGCTCAGAACTCTCGCATGATTAATTTATAGAATTAAATTCAATTTGTCATTTGCATCGCATTGTAGTTTTATTATTAATTTTGATCTATTATTACTCTGGTTTGGTATCTACTTACATTTAGTAACTGTTAATAAAATTTGACCAACTTATTAAAAGAAATGCTTAGCTTTAACCCTTATTTATTGATCAACCTTACACTTCACATGAGCTCCCACCTTTGGTGAGTTCATGCACATTATTCTCGCAACTTGTTGAGCTATGATCTTTTGTGAGCTCACCCTTTGCGATATATAAACCCCACCTGTAATACCCAATTTGTAAGTAATAAGGAAAAGAGTTGATTTTATTACATGTTTTGCCATCTACATGATAGAACATGGGCATAACCATATTTAAGTGAACAATTAACTAATAAAATACTTTAGGCATCAGGTTGGAGTTTATGTGTTTGTGCATCTATAAATGGTAATACTACTAATAATAAAAATATATTAGTGCCCAAATTGGGATTCAAGGCCTAATTAAAAGAAAATTTTGGAAAGTGGGAATAAAATAGAAAGGAATAAGGGAAAAGAGAATACCTTATAAAGAAAACTACATAAAAATAAATATAGCTTTTCAAAATTAGTACCATTAATTTATATATTTGACTTGAGCACAAATTCACAACAATGATTGAATTCAAATTAGGATTCAAAACAATCAAAATAAAAGAAATCAGAAAAAGAAGAAAAACAGGAAAATAGGTCTCAGGCCTAATCCATTCTGGCGGCCCATTTTCGCCCTTCCTCCACGTACGCGCGGCCCATACGAGTGCGAGGGCGCCGACTTGTGGGCCGTTGAAATCAATCGCCCTAGGGTCACTGCTGGGTGGGGCCCACATGGCCATTCCACCCACGCCCGGCCCACTCCTCAGCCTCCCGGGCACACGCCGCTCGTCAATGACTGGTGGGGCCACCTGGCGGAGGCCTCCTCCCCCGCGAACTCCACGTGCCAGCGTAACAGAATATCGCCGCATCCACGCCACCTTTGCCGCGATCCTCTGGATGTCGTTGACTTGATAGCCTTTCCCCTTGCATATATAAGTCGGGATGGGGCCACTCGGCCACGCTCGCATGCCCCATACCATCGAAAACACCTCGCCACCGTTTGATAGGTCCGAGAAGAGGGTTGAACACCGCCTTGGCCTCCTTCGCCGCTCTATACTGTGGCTGTCGCTGGCGGAGCTCGGCCGCGACCAGGGAAGCCTGCACGGTGGTGTTCTGATGCGTTGGGTGCTAGAAATTGGCCTAATCCCACGTCGGAGCCCAACCAGATCCGCGGGTTCGCTACGCCGTGGTCAGCATTGTTGGTGCCCCCTCACTGGTATGGCTCTGCCTTGTTGTTATACTCGCCAGACTAGTGTAAGACGACCCGAATCGATGGATGGGAGGGTCGGGGCTCGATAATTGCTCGCCGGCGCTAGCGCTCCGCCTGGTGTCGTGGCTGCATCACCGGTGCCCCAAACCTTGCTACGGAGCGTGTGGATGGGTCTGTCGTGCCCTAATACCGGTATATCTACAATATCGTTGGGGTAGAAGCTATAGGGTGCCGGATTGGCTAACTCCGGCCAAGCTCCGCCGCGTTCGGGGTGCAGAGCCACCGCGTAATGACTCAGGTGGGGAAGACAAACTCCTGTCGTCTAATCCATTTTGGGCGGCCATGATCGCGCCCAACGTATCTGTGCGGCCAGGATGATTCGGGTCCATCTGATCGCAATCGGGCGAACCCTGGACGATCGCAGAAGCTTTAAATTCGGGCTGTAGGAGTTGAACCCAACGCGTTAGACAACGTACCGGTTCACTGGGTTCCAGATCTAATCTGGTGCATATAAATTAGATCGGACGTCATACAATAGAGCATACCCCTTCGGCCTGCTTATTTTGCAAAAGAGCCCCTGGAAAATGTGTGTATCAACCCGCAGTCCCAAGCAGTTGAAAGAACCTTACACAGGCCCTAGAATTTATAGATTGACCCCTGGACTTCTGTGAAATATCGCGCGCAGTCCAGTGAATAGTGAAAACCAGAGAAGTAATATAGAAAAATGATTTCTAATGTAAAAATAATTCCAAAATCTTGTTTAATTAATAGAAAATTCATTTTAGCTCCTTTTTAATCCACTCCAGTGGCATTAATTTTGTATTAATATTTTTTATCACATGGTAACTCTATTTAGCCATGAAACGTAGATTAAAATTATTCACCTGATTTATTCTATACTAAACACTTAATAACTTCAGAAAATCATAACTCCATAACTGTAATTCCGAATTTAGTGATTCTTGTTCCTACGATCTCGTTACGACGCGTAGAATATTATCATGCATTCTGTTCTGTTGTTTGGTGTGATGTTAATTTCTCATGTACCGTGTTTGTTTGTATTGTTACGAGTAGACGAGTAAGCCACTGAGGACCAAGGTGTTCACCAGGTGGAGACTGCTGAGCAGGAGCTTATTGAAGGCAAGTTGTGTCTTTGATCACCTGTATTTACCCAATAATGTTCCTATTAATCATTATGATCTGCATAGGTTAATTTTGATGGGACCCAATAGGTTACCTAGTTTGACTATCTTTATACCTTGTTTACCATTGCACGTTTGGGTAATACCTGCTATTGCTTTATGTGGTTTTGTATATTGAGATACACATTATTCATGATCATGCTTTTATTATTAGTTGTTTTTTACTGTTCATGATAAGATCATTATGTTAATTGGAACATGGAGCGATCACCCGGGAAAATAGTGCTACCACAAGGGTGGTATGGGATGCCCTTGGCTGACTAATTAGGAAAGGTAGTGGAAGACTACCTTACCCGAAAGGGGCAAGAGCAGTAGGGGAGTGGTCGGTGTAGGGAGGTTCTCGGGTTGATTTTGCTGCGATGGCGGTCATACGGGGGATCCCTGCATTGGGGCTTCCTACAAACTGTAGTGGGTTTTCTGAAGCTAGTGGAACTTTGTAAAGGCCTCGTAGTGTTACCCTGTCTCGCTTCCTTGGTAGAGGTGTATGGGATTCACGATCCATAGGCAGATGAGTGACATGACTTGTGGGTAAAGGTGCGCAACCTCTGCAGAGTGTAAAACCGGTATATCAGCCGTGCTCACGGTCATGAGAGGCTCGTACCCTCATATGAGTAACTTATCGAATTAAATTCAATTTGTCATTCGCTTCGCATTATGGTTATTATCAATTTTGATATATTATTGGATTGCATTGCTTGATGCTTGCTTCCGTAAAAAATAGAATTTTGGATGTACTGTTCATCGTTTGAAAAGAAATAGAACATCAGAAATGTATAATACCAAACAAACACCCCCTAAATTAGTATCGATAACAGGTCAACATTCTTCAAGAAACAAATGATGGTGAACAAAATATCCTTGTGCATCATGATGTTCCTCTCGCTAATTTTCCGTTCTGTATTGCTTGGATGGATTTTAATCTAAGAGGTGGTCAAAAGGTAAAACTACCATGTTAAAGTAAGGGGTACCATTTTATTTCTATTTTTCATCTTATGTTAGTTCAGAAGCAGCTCCACAATCACCTAGCTACTACTACCACCTGGGGGTCTGGGTCACTTCAGTTGCTTTTGATTCGACTCATGAAGGATTAGTTATTACAGTTGTAATAGTTGAAGGTGAGAGTACAACTTTTTTAGGAGATGACCTATTTCTGGCGCAGTCGTGTGTTAAGTCATAGTAATAAGTAATAACCTATTTTTGTGAAACATGACATGAATGTGATATCATTAGCGTTCTCCAACACATCATGTCTACCCTAACCAAACTTGGTTGAGGCCAAAGGCTTTGTTGTTCTTGTATTTCATTTATTACAAGATATCTCAGTGACATTTAACATACAAGTTTAATGCAACAGAGACTTATCGATATCTCTAAAAAGATTAAATTAGTGTACAAGGTATCAACATTCTATATTTACTCTTTATAAATAATTTATGTGATATTGATAATGTTTGTTCGACATAAGTTCAATTTAAAATAATATCTATATTTCTATATTATACTTAAAGCACTAGTTTCAACGGTCGTCCCGTGTCATCTTTTTACAAATAAACCCTCACAGCTATTTCAAATTAACCCGTTGCACGCCTATAAATGGCCAAACGACGGCCCGGCACGAGCCAGACGCCCTGCGGGCCACAACTCTGGCCCAAGCACGTCATGCCGGCCTTCTGACTGTGTCGGGACAACCCGTTAGCCCGTCGGTCCATTTGATTAAATCAACGTAAAATGTTAAAAAACGGTGGAGGAGGTAGGGTTCAAACCCATGCCCTGATGGAAGGAGGACAGGAGACACTAGGTAAAGCTATCTAACCAGTAGAACATCATGCTCAGATGTTTTTAATATTGAATATAAATTATATATATGTATATACATTTTTTTGTAAAATAAAAAATATATAATCGTGTCGGGCCGGACCAGCACTATGGGCCGAGGCTACAGCCCAAGCACGACACGACGTTCTTCGCTCTTGCAAGCATTAGGTCATTTCTAAGACCACATTGGCGCAATGGACTCCATGGTGTTTAAGGTTGCTAAATTGGATGGAGCAACAATGATTTGTCACACTAACAGTAAAATGAAAGGTTATTTGTTGGTTTTAAACGTTAGTAATTGCTACGAAGTAGCATAATTTATATGGAGCGCATCCAGTTTTTATTGATGCCTGACTTTAGCAATCACTCCATATTTTGATCTATCTTTTTCATAAGTTTGAGTTCATGTGACTTATTTTAGAAACTTGAGCTCACAAACTTTCTCTTATTTAGTCTCTGTATGGTGGAATTATGTCATTTTATAATCGTTGTTCGTTCAGTCAGTCGTTGTGAACTCTCTTCTAATCGCTCACTTCATTGGTCGCGTTGTAACAAGACATATTGAATGGAGTAAATAATAACATTAGTTAGCCAAATCAAAAAAAATATTATACGGATAGCGAAGACAATCAATAAAAAATCTTGAAATCTTTTTGGTGGATAGTTTACATGAGTATTGTTATAAGCCGTCGCAACGCACGGGCAACCGACTAGTTACATATTTATATCGTTCTGTATATATGTTTAATAACGGACTTTATTGTCACCATTATACTCACTTTGCCTGTTGCTAGGGTCCTGAGTTATTAAAGGCTCGTCAATTTGTGTTTCATGGTATCGCACGGCTACGTACATAGTATCTGTGTATGTCACTGTCTGTTGATATGGAACTAATGCTAAAACTTTAGTCTTGCCTAGAGGCAACTAGAACTAAAGCCTAAAACCGAAGTGGCGTTTCGAGTGGTAACTCATATGCAGTGCAGTGTATTCCCTCCATCTAAAATAAATACACATCTTGTATATCGAAGAGTCAAACCCTTTTAAAGTTGGGATTACTAAATATAAGAAAATAATATCAGTATTTTTATTTTCAAATAAATTTAGTATATCAATATTTCATTAAAATTTGAACTTTTAAATCAGACGTGGACGGAGAGATCGAATCTGTAGGACAGGCGCACATACTGGACTGTTGTAAGCGTTCGCTTGGCTCCAAGCGAAGGCTGACAGGAACTTGGCAGGTACGCCAACCGTGGAAAGCAAGACGATCGCCTGCCACACGATACAGACGACGGACAACCCACACCTATAGATGGCCAAAAAGCACGAGGCCCGTGAGCCCGGCACGAAGCCCGCTTTTTGGGCCCGGTCCGAGCCCGGCACGGTAGAATAAGCGGGCAGGCTTGGACAGGAAACTAGGCACGGCGGGCTAGCCCGGCACGACTCGTTTACCTCTAAGCCCGTTAAGCCCGTTTTTTTTACACTAAAACGTGCTTACTGGCCCGTTTAGCCCGCTTTTTGGCCCGTTTTTTCGTGCTAAACGGGCCGGCCCGGCCCGTTTAGGCCCGCTGCGGGCCGGGCTTGGACAGAAAATTAAGCCCGCTGGCTCAGCAGGCCCGGCCCGGTTTTAGCCGGGCTTCACCGGGCCCGGGCCGGGCCGGGCCGGCCCGTTTGGCCATCTCTACCCACACCACCGCACCGAGAGAGCACAGACGCGCCGAGCCGCCAACCAGGGCCACGCAAAACAGCAGTACATCACCCGCCGGCTGCCACCAATGTCGTCCGCCGCGGTGCCAGACCAGTCGCCGCGGCCCGTGCGCTTCGGTATCCTGGGCTGCGCCGCCATCGCGCGAAAGCTGGCACGCGCCATGCTGCTCGCGCCCGGCGCAGCCGTCGCCGCCGTCGGGAGCCGCTCCGAAGTGAAGGCCCGCCTCTTCGCCGCCGACAACGGCCTCGACGTCGCCACCACCCGCCTCCACGGCTCGTACGATGCGCTCCTCGACGACCCGGACATCGACGCCGTCTACATGCCGCTCCCCACCAGCCTCCACGTGCGCTGGGCTACCGCAGCCGCCGCACGTGGCAAGCACGTGCTCCTAGAGAAGCCCACGGCGCTGTGCGCCGCCGACCTCGACACCATCCTCGCGGCTTGCGACACCGCGGGGGTCCAGTTCATGGACTCCACCATGTGGATGCACCACCCGCGCACCGCCAAGATGCGGGAGACCGTCGACAACAAGGACGCCATCGGGGACATCAGAACGGTGAGTTATTTGCGAACTTTCCTGCAAAGACTGGAATGGGGATTACAAATACGCAACCTTTTGTTACCCGTAACCAAGAAATACCAATAACTAAATTTCTACACTAAAAGACTATTCTTTTTCTTTCCCAGTTGTTAATGTTCAACGGTTCTGCAGGATTAATTTGTATGGTTGTGAAGTGTGATAAGATTCCGTACTCCTTCCGACCCCAAATAACTGTCTGTTGACACTTTCTAAAAATTCAAACATACTCAATTTTAACCACATATATAAAATAAAGTAGTAATATTAACAATGCATAATTAATATAATTGGATAGATTATATTAAATTTATTTTTGTAACAAATTTATTTGGACATGCAAATGTTGCTAATATTTTTTATATATCTAATCAAACTTAAGAAAGTTTGATCAACACACTTACGGTAACGACAGTCAATAAGATATGGAGGGTGTATCTTTACAGTTTATCATCATTGGTATCTAGCAAGGGCTGACACTGACTATTAATATTTACTTAAAATATCTTATATTGAATTAGAAAGAGGTAATATTATGTTAGTAATTTGCGTAATGGATCTAGTAGTACAAACATTATATTTCAGTTGTTTCTAACACATAGGGAGCTCTTTATCATATTTATATTATAAGAAGAAAAAGGTACCTAGGCGGCTGAAAACCCCGTCACGGCTTGTTCAGTTGCATTTGGATTGAAGATGATTGGAGTGGATTAAATCCTTCGCTAGTCAAAATTTAATAGAAGGGAATTTACTCCCCCTCAACCCCTTCCATCCTGACGCAACCAAATAAGGCCTCAAGGGGCATGACCCCATGATTGATACAGTGCAGATCACAAAAAAAAAACAAGGAAATGCAAAAAAAAAAAAAAGTTTCTGGCCGTACTGCGGAATCTTTGGGCTCCCGCCATACACCATTACTTTATCATTCTGCAAGATGATATTATAATTAAGCTGAGATCCGTCAAAGACACGACCATTTATATGCTTCCAAATCCACCATACCAGCAGGACAACCAATGAGCTAAAAACCTTGTGATTGTGTTCCAATCTAAGTAAAAATTTATATACTGACAGTCAAAAGTAAAAAAATTATTTATGATTGGGAAAGTGTACTAGCATAAAAATGGCTACAAACATCGGGAAGAGCCATGTCTGCCATGATCGCAGTGTTTAACTTCTGAAATGAACCCATCAGCCACAGCCAGCACAACATTGAGTACTCTTTCCACGTTTATACTAGCATCCGGTTCCACATGTAGGAGAGTGGCAAAAACCATTGAGTTGTGTGTTAGTGTGTGAGAAGACTAGGCTCTTGTGTGGTCAAATGCATGAAAGACACACTTTGTGACTTGTGAGCCTCTATATATCTCTTCCATAGATGATAGGACAAATTCACATTACATATGTGATCTATCTAAGAGCGACCAGCTAACTCCTACCATTGGAGATTCCCTTAAGGCGCATTTTGTCTGGTCTCTCCAAATCACATGTATTTCAGTGAATGGATTCATCCAAAAAGAAAAAGGCCTTAAGGGCTTGTTCGGTTATTTTCAATCCATATGGATTGGAGGGGATTGATATGGATTGGAGGGGATTTTGACTTACTAGGGATTGAATCCCCCTCAATCCCCCTCAATCTATATGGATTGGGGTAGAACCGAACATCGGAACATGGCCTAAGTGGGTTCTGGCACAAACCGACAACAGAATCATGATTAATTGGCATGGGCTGGACATAAAGAAAAATGGTGATAGAGCTACTAAGAAAAATATTTCAGGTACCTTTCAGTGTCTACTTGCCGTGCTGGGTACAGCAAAGGAATGGCGACATTTTGTATTTAGCAACATGGAACTACTATCCTGTTTTCAATTTAGACTTTGTTATTTTGTTCTTGTCTCCAAGGTATGGATACAACCATAAGCTGTTATTGACCAAGTTAGCAGATCCGTTCTTCTAACTAGCACTACAATATTTTATTGATGGCAGTTAGAATAACCATATTATTTGGGATATTGAACTTCTAGGAAATCTTAAAAAGTCGTCTTCCTAGTAAAGGTCTAACCAAGGATGCACCATTTTACATACATGGACACACAGGCACAAGAACCACATTTTTTTCAACAAGGGGATTCCCCATTTCTATTACTTTCTTAATAGAAATACAGCAGAGAGATAGAGTAACATAGCAGGGATACATCTAGAGTCTTTCGACTGAGCGGAATGCAGGTGATCGTGATCACCGCAAGAACGAAGCCTACTGGATTATTACACAGTTTGTCATCCAGAGAGGCACACAGGCCTGATTCAGGTCACAAAAACATCCCAGGAAACACCAACTGAGAACAGACGACACTCAAAACACAACAGACTGATAAGGCCCCCGACAAGGCCGACTGCAAACCACTTCACGGAGCAGGCCACCAGAAGCGCCAAGCCACTCAGAGACCTTCTCATCATTAATCCTCCTGACGATCAATGTCCTTATCCGCACCCAGCTTGGCAGCTGCTGCTCTCATCAACAGATGTTTTAGTTAAAGTCCTTAACCACATGTTGGTTCAACACTCTTCTTTTTTCTCTGGCAAATGGACCTAATACTTTTGTTTTATAGATTCTCTGGCCGATCAACATAGTCATCCAGTGGACATTTGCCCTTTTTATGTGCCAGCCTGCTAGGACATACAATTTACCAAAGTGATGCATCACACATACACAGATCAGCATATGTTTATACAAATGCGGTGTTTTAGTTTTAGAAAGTTCTAAAGTTTTCAAAATCTCCTGTAAACTATCACATATGGACATTGCTGGAACTGTTGAAGCTGAGTCTAGCTTGCATATTAACATATATTATATAAATATAGTGTTTTAGTTAAAGTTCTAAGGTTTTCAAAATCACATGTAAATTATCACATATTAACATCGCTGGAAGTGTTGAAGCTGAGTTGAGCTTGAATTCTTTCTCAGCGACCCTTCCAATCCATTTATAAATTGAGATGATAGTATAGCGCTCTGAAAGATTTAAATTGTGAAAGCTAAACACCTTGTTTTAGTTCCTATAAAATTTCCGTGCATCCAAATTACCAGCTCATGAGAATATCTGTAATGCATCGAGTTTGGTTGTATTATTCCAGCTATGTAGAAAATAATGTGATATCACAAGTATGTCATTTTTCATTTATGCATATGCACACTAGAAGTAGGCTGTGAAATTGGCTGCAGTCATTACACCTTCTAGCACACTTTAATATCTGAATTGCAAGACATGTATGAAATGCTATAGGTTAACGTATAGTAGTAGTTTACATATTTGTGGAAGAATACATTGTTTGATTCCACTTCATCTTTACTGTTCTACAAAGCTTTGTAGGTCAACAAAAATCATTGTTTTTTATCTTATTTTTACGCAGATTAACAGTGTGTTCAGCTTTCGAGCAAACGAAGATTTCCTCCAGAATGATATCAGAGTAAAGCCAGGTCTTGATGCCCTGGGTGCTCTTGGTGATGCTGGGTGGTACTGCATCCGTGCAATCCTGTGGGCTGTTGACTACGAGTTGCCCAAGACTGTGATCGCACTGCGTGACCCTGTAAAGAACCAAGCTGGAGTGCTTCTTGCCTGCGGCGCGACATTGTACTGGTCGGACGGCAAGACTGCCACCTTCAGCTGCTCTTTCCTCACCAATCTCACCATGGACATCACCTTAGTTGGCACAAACGGAACTGTCTATGTCACTGACTTTGTCATCCCATACGAAGAGAAGTCGGCGGAGTTCCCGGTGGCTTCGAAGTCGAACTTCGCTGAGCTCCACGTTGGGTGGGATCCTCTGCCAAGCAAGCACGTCGTGGCAACAGACCTGCCACAGGAGGCCCTTATGGTCCAGGAATTCGCGAGGCTTGTGCAGAACATCCGGGATGCTGGGGGCAAGCCTGAGGGCAAGTGGCCGGCCATCACCAGGAAGACGCAGCTGGTTTTGGATGCTGTGAAAGCCTCCATTGACAAAGGGTCTGCGCCAGTTGAGGTGGCTAGCTAAATGCAACAAACGAGTCGCTTCCGATTCTGAAGGTTTTAGCTTTAGTTTTTACACCATGGCGTGGTTTGTGCTTGCTTGATATATTTACACATGCTAAACTTCTGTATTGTACATGAAGTCAGTAAACCGCTAATTCTGGTAATTTGAGAAGGTTTCGTCAGGCTGAAACGTATAATTCGGATGGTATTTTTAGGGGTGTTTAAATGCACTAGAGGTAATAGTTAGTTGGCTAAACAATGCCTGAGTGAAATTAGCCATCAAACAAATAGTTAACTAACTACTAACTAATTTGCTAAAAATAACTAATAGCGGAACTATTAACTAGATTGTTTGGATGTCTTTAATTAATTTTAGTAGCTAATTATTAGCTCTAGTGTATTTAAATAAACTCTAGTACTATAATCCGCGGATGACATAGCAAAGCATGCTTCGGTCTTGATTAGATTGATTGACCAGAAAACATTATAGGTAGACGCAAATTTATATAAGTACACTGGACGAGGCGTGATTGGCTGATTGCCTTGGAGTATTGCAATTCTGTTGATCAGAGTGCCTTACTTTACACTTTGAACGTGTGACGTTAGTCTAGTCTCAGTAGGAGTTTATTCCTGAGTCTCAGTGGAAGTTTTATCTGAGTTTGTTTGCATTTAATATTATAACATGCCAGTAAATTTTATAATTTGGTAAGTGTTAATTAGAATAAAGAGAGTTTTACAGAGTTTCGTCATAATAAAATCCATCGGATAGTTATTAACACACAATCTGATATAACTTTCTTAATACCTATGTTATAAAACTCTTCCGGTCTAGTTTGGGTACTCTAGTATTGAGTTCAATCCACATGTATTGAGGTGGATTGTGGTGTAACTTAAACTAATTTACACACCAATCCATCTTAACATACGTGGATTGGGATCAATACTAGAGTACCCAAACAAAGCCTTACGTTCACAATATTCTAATGTACCAATTATTTTCATGAAACATCAAAATAAGAATTCAAGGGCGAATTCTCTTGAACGAGGGAGAAATGTAACGCCTTGTAAACCAATCCATATGATCATAATCAAATTATGGTATATCATAAGGACAATCAAAGATCGTAGATATGTAGAGCTTGTGTAACACTCAAAATCTTATTTTGGAATATAGGAAAAAGCTCTCCAAAGGTCTTGAATTAATATATTTGATTATAATAATTCTTGGAATTATATCTCCTAAAAACAAATATGGTTTCTAATGAAGGTTAATAAAAAAGGTCCTTATATGAATTTAGTTATCCCTTTGTTGGAGTAATCTAAAAAAAGATTTTATACACTAGAAATCATGTTCTTAAAATGCCTAATCTTGAGTGTATGAATTGCATATTTAAAAAACATTTGCTTAAATAGCATAATAAATAAATAAATCAATAAAACTATGGAATTGCATTCATGTTGGGATTTATTTGTAGATTAAAGTCAAATTTGAATCAGGTGTAAATTTGTAATTTGGAATAAACTAGAAGATGGAAATAAGAAAAGAAAACAAAAATAAAAAAGGAAAAAGAAGACTAACACACACTTGGGCCGAATTGCCCGCAGGCCCATCTTAGTCCCACTGCGTATCATCTCGGCGCCGACAGGTGGGGTCACCTAGCCAGCCACACACGCACGCTCGCGCCTTACTTGCTCTTGGTGCCAACATGTCGAGCCCACGCGTCAGCAGCTCACCTAGCCGTCACGCGCACGTGCACCTGCTCACTCCCATGCCGCTGCCGGGTGGGGCCTGCCCTGTTAGCCTCACAACCACCGCATGCACGCCAAAGTCACTGACGCGTGGACCCCACTTGATAGTTGTTTCCTCACCAAAAGCTTCTCGAAACCATGCTCGCATGCGTTGTAGCATACCGATGCCGCCGGGCGGGTTGTTAGGATTTGTTGGGGCAGTTACGATCCCGCGCCGGTTGTTGGATATGGTGACCGTGTATAAGTGTCGTAGCGCAGCCCCCATGGCCATGGTCCCGAGTAGGAGTTAGCCGAAGAAAACAGAGAAGTGCCGGCGCTGTCAACCGAAGCTCGCGCCAACGTCGACCCACATATTCATCGTCATTGATACCTCAGAGTCGGGCCCGAGAGCTTCCTCAAGTCGCCTGGGTAGTGAGCATGGCCTCTTTGGACGGGATTGGTAGATGGGAGACTGGGAATTGCTTACCAGCACTCCATCGCCGTCGCGGATCTGTGTGCCACCGTGGGCAACGTCGTCTGCATCTCGATTATCGGTGAGTCCCAATCCAACCTATTAGCCTTGACGTCTACTTCGCGTAGCACCTAATGGTATCATGGATAAGTGACCGAAACACCGGACTCCTGCTCTCCGGCGTGTGAGCCACCGTGGGACACAGGGCGCCGCCGCGTCCGGCCGCCGTTAGGAGGAGAAGGAGGGTCGATGGCCGTTGATCGGTCAGTGTGCGGCCAGGATTAGATCACACCTTGGTGAGCTATGGACCGTTGATCCAGATCCGGATGGTCACGATTAAAATAGTGCACCCCTTCGTTTCATTAGATCTCGGCCGATGATCGTCGATCCGATGGACAGTGTCGCGTACCAATACACTTTAATGTTGGATCTAATCTGGACCATCGGATCAAGATCCAATGGCTCAGAACGCTCTGTACCCCTTCATAGTGGCAATTTTGCTTAAGAGCCCCTATCCTTTCTTCGAATCAACTCACAGTCAGTCTCAGGTCAAAAGAAATTGCAACCAAGCCCTATTTTTAACGCTTTAGACCATATCGTTTATTTAAATAGAACCCATAGTCCCTATCCTAATGAGAAATAGGAAATAAAATCTGAGAAATAGATTTCTTGTATAAAAAGAATTATAAAACTTAGATAAATCATAACTTATTCATTTTAACTCTGATTCTTGTGGTTCTCGAACTTACGACCTCATAGCGACACTATTGGGGGCCTTCCTCTTCTGAAGGTCCTCAAAAATGTGACTAACCATTTGTTTTCAGTATGATATAGACTATTACAGGAAGCTTCGACTTTGGGATGAAAGTTCTCTCATGATAAAGGCGTGTGATAAGAATATGCAACCCGAAGGTGACGTGGATGGACGCCGAAGCTGTGGCTCAAGGAGCTTCGGCTTGGATGGAAGACGAAACCGACCTAAGGGGGAAAAGACTACTTAGTCCTTGATAACTTGTATTATAACTAAGAGTAAATGTCAGGGGTATGAATGTAATCTTATCCAGGCTACGTCCCGTGCCTATAAATAGATGAACAGTAACACCGTACTGTTCACGCTGGATTGTAATCTCTCTCTCGTGTCATCTTTGCATTCTCACCTTCTGGCGAATCGAAGGTACAATTGAATTATAAGTATTATTAATGTTGATTCTTATATGTGAATATGAATATAAATAAATTGTGAGGATTTGAACATTATCATTCATTCTTTAGTGTTCTTTCACACCCTTACCTATATTTACATACTGAAATGATGAAGCTACATCCTTCATGACCTTCGTCCGAAGATTATTATATCTGAAAGGAAATAATGCTTTGAAGCATGAAGGTCTTTAACCATTACAATTGTGTTGCCTTGTTCTTGATTTATAGCATTTGAGAACAAGTGACCAACAGACACATATAATATTCCTACGTAGTTTATTTCCATCTTTGGTGTAATGTTATTTTTATCCATTACTTGTCTATATGTATGTATTGTTGCGACTAGAAGCGAGGTCACGAGGAACCTGAAGACCAAATTGGAGAAGTACCTGGAGTTGCACCAAAAAGGCAAGTTGTTCCCTTGATCACTATTCTTTACCTAATAATGTTCTCGATAATCAACGTGACATGCTCAGGTTAACTTGATGGGACCTAATAGGTTACCCTAGTTTTGTTTATCCTACACCTTGCAAACAAATAAACTATTGGGTAGTCTTGTTGTTGCTCTACCTGGTTTTGGGATTAATTCTATATATGAATTATGATCATGCTTTATCATTATTGCTGAATTATTTATTATTCATGACAAGATTATTGTGTTAATTGGAACATGGAGCTTAACCTGAGATAACAGTGCTACCACAAGGGTGGAATGTGCCGCCCTTGGCTGACTAATTAGGAAAGCTAGTGGAGGACCATCTTACCCGAAAGGGGCAACCGTGGTGCAAGGAGCTGTCGGTATAGGATGGTTCTCGGGTCGATCATGCTGCAATGGCTTTTCGGACAAGGGTTTCCTATATCGCCCCCTTCTCGTAGAAACTGTAGCGGGTTTTCTGAAGCTAGTGGAACTTTGTAAAGGCCTCGTAGTGGGACCCTACCTCATCTCCTCGGTAGAGATGAATGGAAAGTTGCGATACCTTGGAAAATGGGTAACATGACTTGTGGGTAAAGGGTACAACCTCTATAGAGTGTAAAATTGGTATATCAGCCATGGTCACGATCATGAGCGACTTAGGACTCACATGATTAATTTATGGAATTAAATTTAACTTGTCATTTGCATTGCATTGTGGGATTTATTATTAATTGTGGTCAATTATTTAATTGGGTTGGTATACACTTATACTTAGTAACTGCTAATAAAATTTTGACCAACTTATTAAAAGCAATGCTCAGTTTTAACCACTTTCTTCTTGGTAAGCCTTACACTTCACATGAGCCCCGCCGTAAGTGAGCTCATGCACATTATTCCCCACAACTTGTTGAACGATGAACGTATGTGAGCTCAAACTTGCTAAATGTGACATCCCTCCCAAGTTATCAGGCTCACATGCACCAATCCTTGCCTTAATGGCCTCAGATGGTTGTGCACGTGTACCGGGTAACTTAACAAGGCAATCGAGTTCATTAACTTGAACTCATCATACCAAGGATCTCCCACATAACATGTACATTGCAATAATCATATTTGATACACAGACATTGGAGATAGAGTGGAAGACTTTTACAAAATACACTTTACATTTCCATAGCTCAAGTTTTACATGATAGAAAGAGTTATAATTATAACAAGTCCTGATAGTACTCAAAGTACATAACTTATTACAACACTTGGAAAAGTGAAGCCTTTCCATAAGAGGTAACAAGTAAGCATTATAATCTTCAAGACCTCCATAAGAAGCAACTACCAAGAGCTAAAGATAGCAAGAACCCTTCCTACAACAACATAGGGAATAAAACCCTGAGTAGGCAATTACTCAACAAGGCTTACCCGACTCTCAAGGGTATGCTAGCTTTTAGGAATCAAGGTAAAGCTTATCAATTATCAAAGACTCTTTTTGCAGAAAAGCTTACTACCAGTTGATCCTTAAGCCAAGTTTTATTTCACAAGGTAGATATTTACCTGAATCTAGATTTGCCTTATCTAGTTCAAGCACTTGACCTATACTAGCTGCATTTTATCCATACTCATATTTCACTTTCTAACTATGATGATGGTCACTGGGATGAGTCTCCATAATCGAGGAGTAACGACGATTCGAATCGATTATACCCAGTTGGGGATCTCTAACCACACGACATATGTAGCACGTAACCCTTGCATATGTCAACCATTTCCATGGTTCCTCCACTATATGAACCGATCTGCGCTATCCCTACCATCTGAAAGGGAATCAGGCTTACACCTAGTTCCTAAAATAATTTTGGTGGTTGAATTGCCCAACACAAATAATTGGACTAACTAGTTTGCTCTAGTGTACAAGTTATACAGGTGCCAAAGGTTCACACTTAGCCAATAAAAAGATCAAGTATTGGGTTCAACAAAAGAGCAAAGGGGCAACCGAAGGCACCTCTGGTCTGGCGCACCGGACTGTCCGGTGCACCAGAGGACACCAACTCAAACTCGTCACCTTCGGGAAATTCCAGAGGCAACTCCGTTATAATTCACCGGACTGTCCGGTATACACCGGACAGTGTCCGGTGCTCCAAGGAAGAGCGGCCTCAGGAACTCGCCAACTTCGGGAAACTACAACGGCTGCTCCGCTATAATTCACCGGACATGTCCGGTGTACACCGGACTGTCCGGTGTAACTGCGGGGCAACGGCTACTTCGGCGCCAACGGCTACCTGCGACGCATTTATTGCGCGCCAGCGCGCGCAGAAGTCAGGCACGCCCATGCTAGCGCACCGGACACTCTACAGTACATGTCCGGTGCGCCACCGGACATCCAGGCGGGCCCAGAAGTCAGAGCTCCAACGGTCAGAACCCAACGGCTTTGGTGACGTGGCTGGCGCACCGGACAGTCCGATGCACCATTCGACAGACAGCCCCACCAAACAGCTAGTTTGGTGGTTGGGGCTATAAATACCCCCAACCACCCACCATTCATAGTATCCAAGTTTTCCACTTCTCAACCACTTACAAGAGCTAGACATTCAATTCTAGACACACCCAAAGTGATCAAATCCTCTCCAATTCCACACAAGGCTTTAGTGATTAGCGAGAGAGATTTGTCGTGTTCTTTTGAGCTCTTGCGCTTGGATTGCTTCTTTTCTTTCTCACTTGTTCTTGCGATCAAAACTCAATTGTAACCAAGGCAAGAGGCATCAATTGTGTGGTGGCCCTTGCGGGGAAGTTTTGTTCCCGGTTTTGATTTGAGAAGAGAAGCTCACTCGGTCCGAGGGACCGTTTGAGAGAGGGTAAGGGTTGAAAGAGACCCGGCCTTTGTGGCCTCCTCAACGGGGAGTAGGTTTGAGAGAACCGAACCTCGGTAAAACAAATCCGCGTGTCTCACTTCATTATTCGCTCGCGATTTGTTTTGCACCCTCTCTCGTGGACTCTATTATATTTCTAACGCTAACCCAGCTTGTAGTTGTGTTTATATTTGTAAATTTCAGTTTCGCCCTATTCACCCCCCTCTAGGCGACTTTCAATTGGTATCAGAGCCCGGTGCTTCATTAGAGCCTAACCGCTCGAAGTGATGTCGGGAGATCACGCCAAGAAGGAGATGGAGATCGGCGACAAGCCCACTACAAGTCACGGGAGCACTTCATCGGAAGAGTTCCGCACCAAGAGGAAGGAGAAGAAGAAGGACTCCTCCAAAGGGAAGAAGTCGTCTTCACACTCCAAAGGGAAGGAGAAGAAATCCTCTTCTCACCACAAAGAGAAGAAGGAGAAATCTTCTTCCCACAAGCCGCATCGGAGTGGGGACAAGAAGAAGAGGATGAGGAAGGTGGTCTACTACGAGACCGATTCTTCATCAACATCCACCTCCGGTTCCGACGCGGCATCCGTCACTTCTAAGCGCCAAGAGCGCAAGAAGTATAGTAAGATTCCCCTACGCTACCCTCGCAATTCTAAACATACACCTTTACTTTCCGTTCCATTAGGCAAACCACCAACTTTTGATGGTGAAGATTACGCTATGTGGAGTGATTTAATGCGATTTCATCTAACCTCGCTCCACAAAAGTATATGGGATGTTGTTGAGTTTGGTGCACAGGTACCATCCGTAGGGGATGAAGATTATGATGAGGATGAGGTGGCCCAAATCGAGCACTTCAACTCCCAAGCCACAACCATACTCCTCGCCTCTCTAAGTAAGGAGGAATACAACAAGGTGCAAGGGTTGAAGAAAGCAAAGGAGATTTGGGACTTACTCAAGACAGCGCACGAGAGTGATGAACTCACCAAAATCACCAAGCGGGAAACGATCGAGGGGGAGCTCGGTCGCTTTCGTCTTCGCCAAGGGGAGGAGCCACAAGATATGTACAACCGGCTCAAGACCTTGGTGAACCAAGTGCGAAACCTCGGGAGCAAGAAATGAGATGATCACGAGGTGGTTAAGGTTATTTTAAGATCGCTTATTTTCCTTAACCCTACTCAAGTTCAATTAATTTGTGGCAACCCAAGATATACACTAATGACTCCCGAGGAAGTTATCGGGAATTTTGTGAGCTTTGAATGTATGATCAAGGGCTCAAAGAAGATCAACGAGCTTGATGAACCCTCCACGTCCGAAGCACAACCGGTGGCATTCAAGGCGACGGAGGAGAAGAAGAAGGAGTCTACACCAAGTAGACAACCAATTGACGCCTCCAAGCTCGACAATGAGGAGATGGCTTTAATCATCAAAAGCTTTCGCCAAATCCTCAAGCAACGAAAGGGGAAGGATTACAAATCCCGTTCCAAGAAGGTTTGCTACAAGTGTGGTAAGCCCGGTCACTTTATTGCTAAATGTCCATTATCAAGTGACAGTGACAGGGATAACGACAAGAAGGGCAAGAGGAGAGAAAAGAAAAGGTACCACAAGAAGAGGGGCGGCGATGCCCATGTTTTCCGCGAGTGGGACTCCGACGAGAGCTCCACCGAGTCCTCCTCCGACGAGGACGCCGCCAACATCGCCGTCACCAAGGGACTCCTCTTCCCCAACGTCGGCCACAAGTGCCTCATGGCAAAGGACGGCAAAAAGAAGAAGGTTAAATCTAAATCCTCCACTAGATATGAGTCTTCTAGTGATGAAAATGCTAGTGATGAGGAGGATAACTTGCGTACCCTTTTTGCCAACCTTAACATGGAACAAAAGGAAAAATTAAATGAATTAATTAGTGCTATTCATGAAAAGGATGACCTTTTGGATTCCCAAGAGGACTTCCTAATTAAGGAAAACAAGAAACATGTTAAGGTTAAAAATGCTTATGCTCTAGAAATAGAAAAATGTCAAAAACTATCTAGTGAGCTAAGCACTTGCCATGACACTATTACCAACCTTAGAAATGAAAATGCTAAATTAATTGCTAAGGTTGATTCAAATGTTTGTAATGTTTCAATTCCAAATCTTAGAGATGATAATGATGATTTGCTTGCTAAGATTGAGGAATTGAATGTATCTCTTGCTAGCCTTAGAGTAGAAAATGAGAATTTGATTGCTAAGGCTAAAGATTTTGATATTTGCAATACTACTATTTCCGACCTTAGAACTAAGAATGATATGTTGCATGCTAAGGTTGTAGAATTAAAATCCTGCAAACCCTCTACATCTACCGTTGAGCACACTTCTATTTGTGATAGATGTAGAGATGTTGATATCAATGCTATTCATGATCACATGGTATTAATTAAACAACAAAATGATCATATAGCAAAATTAGATGCTAAAATTGCCGAGCATAACTTAGAAAATGAAAAGTTTAAATTTGCTAGAAGTATGCTCTATAATGGGAGACGCCCTGGCATCAAGGATGGCATTGGCTACCAAAGGGGAGACAATGTCAAACTTAGTGTCCCTCCTAAAAGATTGTCTAATTTTTGTTAAGGGCAAGGCTCCCATGCCTCAGGATAACGAGGGTTACATTTTGTACCCTGTCGGTTATCCCGAGAGCAAAATTAGGAGAACTCATTCTAGGAAGTCTCACTCTGGCCCTAATCATGCTTTTATGTATAAGGGTGAGACATCTAGCTCTAGGCAACCAACCCGTGCTAAGTTGCCTAAAAAGAAAACTCTTAATGCATCAAATGATCATGACATTTCATTCAAAACTTTTGATGCATCATATGTGCTTACTAACAAATCCGGCAAGGTAGTTGCCAAGTTTGTTGGGGGCAAACACAAGGGGTCAAAGACTTGTGTTTGGGTACCCAAAGTTCTTGTTTCTAATGCCAAAGGACCCAAAACCGTTTGGGTACCTAAAGTCAAGAACTAAAATTGTTTTGTAGGTTTATGCATCCTGGGGCTCAAGTTGGATACTCGACAGCGGGTGCACAAACCACATGACAGGGGAGAAGAAGATGTTCTCCTCATATGAGAAAAACCAAGATCCCCAACGAGCTATCACATTCGGGGATGGAAATCAAGGTTTGGTCAAAGGATTGGGTAAAATTGCTATATCACCTGACCATACTATTTCCAATGTTTTTCTTGTAGATTCTTTAGATTACAATTTGCTTTCTGTATCTCAATTATGTCAAATGGGCTACAATTGTCTCTTTACTTATGTAGGTGTCACTGTCTTTAGAAGAAGTGATGATTCAATAGCATTTAAGGGTGTGTTAGAGGGTCAGCTATACTTGGTAGATTTTGATAGAGCTGAACTCGACACATGCTTAATCGCTAAGACTAACATGGGTTGGCTCTGGCATCGCCGACTAGCCCACGTTGGGATGAAGAATCTTCATAAGCTTCTAAAGGAGAGCACATTTTAGGATTAACCAATGTTCATTTTGAGAAAGACAGGGTTTGTAGCGCATGCCAAGCAGGAAAGCAAGTTGGCACTCATCATCCACACAAAAACATCATGACAAGTGACAGGCCACTGGAGCTCCTACACATGGATCTATTCGGCCCGATCGCTTACATAAGCATCGGCGGGAGTAAGTACTGTCTAGTTATTGTGGATGATTATTCTCGCTTCACTTGGGTGTTCTTTTTGCAGGAAAAATCCCATACCCAAGAGACCTTAAAGGGATTCTTGAGACGGGCTCAAAATGAGTTCAGCTTAAGGATCAAGAAAATTAGAAGCGACAACGGGACGGAGTTCAAGAACTCACAAATTGAAGGCTTCCTTGAGGAGGAGGGCATCAAGCATGAGTTCTCTTCTCCCTACACCCCACAACAAAATGGTGTAGTGGAGAGGAAGAATCGAACTCTATTGGACATGGCAAGAACCATGCTTGATGAGTACAAGACTTCGGATCGGTTTTGGGCCGAGGCGGTTAACACCGCTTGCTACGCCATCAACCGGTTATATCTGCACCGAATCCTCAAGAAGACATCATATGAACTCCTCACCGGTAAAAAGCCCAACATTTCATATTTTAGAGTTTTTGGTAGCAAATGCTTTATTCTTGTTAAAAGAGGTAGAAAATCTAAATTTGCTCCTAAAACTGTAGAAGGCTTTTTACTAGGATATGATTCAAACACAAGGGCATATAGAGTCTTTAACAAGTCCTCAGGACTAGTTGAAGTCTCTTGTGACGTTGTGTTTGATGAGACTAATGGCTCTCAAGTAGAGCAAGTTGATCTTGATGAGATAGGTGAAGAACAGGCTCCGTGCATCGCGCTAAGGAACATGTCCATTGGGGATGTGTGTCCTAAGGAATTCGAAGAGCCTCCACATACACAAGATCAACCATCCTCCTCCACGCAAGCATCTCCACCAACCCAAAATGAGGACGAGGCTCAAGATGATAAAGAGAAAGAACAAAATGATGAGCCACCTCAAGATGACGGCAATGATCAAGGGGGAGATGCAAATGATGAAGACAAGGAGGATAAAGAACCAAGGCCGCCACACCCAAGAGTCCATCAAGCAATCCAACGAGATCACCCCGTCGACACCATCCTCGGCGACATTCATAAGGGGGTAACTACTCGATCTCGTGTTGCACATTTTTGTGAGCATTACTCTTTTGTTTCCTCTATTGAGCCACACAGGGTAGAGGAAGCACTTCAAGATTCGGATTGGGTGATGGCGATGCAAGAGGAGCTCAACAACTTCACGAGGAACGAGGTATGGCATTTAGTTCCACGTCCTAACCAAAATGTTGTAGGAACCAAGTGGGTCTTCCGCAACAAACAAGACGAGCATGGTGTGGTGACAAGGAACAAAGCCCGACTTGTGGCCAAGGGATACTCCCAAGTCGAAGGTTTGGATTTCGGTGAAACCTATGCACCCGTAGCTAGGCTTGAGTCAATTCGCATATTATTGGCCTATGCTACTTACCATGGCTTTAAGCTCTATCAAATGGACGTGAAAAGTGCCTTCCTCAATGGACCAATCAAGGAAGAGGTCTATGTTGAGCAACCTCCCGGCTTTGAAGACAGTGAGTACCCTAACCATGTTTATAGGCTCTCTAAGGCACTTTATGGGCTCAAGCAAGCCCCAAGAGCATGGTATGAATGCCTAAGAGATTTCCTTATAGCTAATGGCTTCAAAGTTGGCAAGGCCGATCCTACTTTATTCACTAAAACTCTTGACAATGATTTGTTTGTATGCCAAATTTATGTTGATGATATTATATTTGGGTCTACTAACGAATCTACTTGTGAAGAATTTAGTAGGATCATGACACAGAAATTCGAGATGTCTATGATGGGGGAGTTGAAGTATTTTCTAGGATTCCAAGTCAAGCAACTCCAAGATGGCACCTTCATTAGCCAAACAAAGTACACTCAAGACATTCTAACCAAGTTTGGAATGAAGGATGCCAAACCCATCAAGACACCCATGGGAACCAATGGGCATCTCGACCTCGACACGGGAGGTAAATCCGTCGATCAAAAGGTATACCGGTCGATGATTGGTTCATTGCTTTATTTATGTGCATCTCGACCGGATATTATGCTTTCCGTTTGCATGTGTGCAAGATTCCAAGCCGATCCTAAGGAATCACACCTTACGGCCGTAAAACGAATCTTGAGATATTTGGCTTATACTCCTAAGTTTGGGCTTTGGTACCCTCGGGGATCCACATTTGATTTGATTGGTTATTCGGATGCCGATTGGGCAGGGTGCAAGATTAATAGGAAGAGCACATCAGGGACTTGCCAGTTCTTGGGAAGATCCTTGGTGTCTTGGGCTTCAAAGAAGCAAAATTCGGTCGCTCTTTCTACTGCCGAAGCCGAGTATATTGCCGCAGGTCATTGTTGCGCGCAATTACTTTGGATGAGGCAAACCCTGCGGGACTATGGTTACAAATTAACCAAAGTTCCTCTTCTATGTGATAATGAGAGTGCAATCCGCATGGCGGATAATCCCGTTGAGCATAGCCGCACTAAACACATAGCCATTCGATATCATTTTCTTAGGGATCACCAACAAAAGGGGGATATCGAGATTGCATACATTAACACTAAAGATCAATTAGCCGATATCTTTACCAAGCCTCTTGATGAACAAACTTTTACCAAACTTAGGCACGAGCTCAATATTCTTGATTCTAGGAACTTCTTTTGCTAAACTTGCACACATAGCTCATAAGTATACCTTTGATCATGTCTCTTTTATATATGCTATGACTAATGTGTTTTCAAGTCTATTTCAAACCAAGTCATAGGTATATTGAAAGGGAATTGGAGTCTTCGGCGAAGACAAAGGCTTCCACTCCACTCTACTACTCATCCTTCGCCGTCGCTCCGCATCACTCACCGTCTTTGGTATAATCTTCACTCATATGTTTTATTTGCCAAAGGGGAGATAGTAGTTAGCAAAGGGCTCTAGTGATTCCGTTTTTGGCGATTCATGCCAAAGGGGGAGAAAATACGAGCCCAAAGCAAAAGGACCGCACCACCACCTAATTTTAAAATAGAGATTTTCAAATTGGTAAATTTCATATTAGTATCTTAGTGTGTTCAAAAGGGAGAGAAAGTAGTTTTTCAAAATGGATATATCAAAACCCTCTTGAACACTAAGAGGAGGATCTCATTTAGGGGGAGTTTTGTTTTAGTCAAAGGAAAAACATTTGAAACAGGGGGAGAAAATTTCAAATCTTTCAAATCTTGAAAATGTTTCGTAAAATCTTATTCATTTACCTTTGACTATTTGCAAAAGAACTTTGAAAAGAATTTACAAAAGAATTTGCAAAAACCAAAACATATGGTGCAAGCGTGGTCCAAAATGTTAAAAATGAAGAAACAATCCATGCCTATCTTGTAAGTATTTATATTGGCTCAACTCCAAGCAACCTTTGCACTTACATTATGCAAACTAGTTCAATTATGCACTTCTATATTTGCTTTGGTTTGTGTTGGCATCAATCACCAAAAAGGGGGAGATTGAAAGGGAATCAGGCTTACACCTAGTTCCTAAAATAATTTTGGTGGTTGAATTGCCCAACACAAATAATTGGACTAACTAGTTTGCTCTAGTGTACAAGTTATACAGGTGCCAAAGGTTCACACTTAGCCAATAAAAAGATCAAGTATTGGGTTCAACAAAAGAGCAAAGGGGCAACCGAAGGCACCTCTGGTCTGGCGCACCGGACATGTCCGGTGCACCAGAGGACACCAACTCAAACTCGTCACCTTCGGGAAATTCCAGAGGCAACTCCGCTATAATTCACCGGACTGTCCGGTGTACACCGGACAGTGTCCGGTGCTCCAAGGAAGAGCGGCCTCAGGAACTCGCCAGCTTCGGGAAACTACAACGGCTGCTCCGCTATAATTCACCGGACATGTCCGGTGTACACCGGACTGTCCGGTGTAACTGCGGGGCAACGGCTACTTCGGCGCCAACGGCTACCTGCGGCGCATTTATTGCGCGCCAGCGCGCGCAGAAGTCAGGCACGCCCATGCTGGCGCACCGGACACTCTACAGTACATGTCCGGTGCGCCACCGGACATCCAGGCGGGCCCAGAAGTCAGAACTCCAACGGTCAGAACCCAACAGCTTTGGTGACGTGGCTGGCGCACCGGACATGTCCGGTGTGCACCGGACAGTCCGGTGCACCATTCGATAGACAGCCCCACCAAACGGCTAGTTTGGTGGTTGGGGCTATAAATACCCCCAACCACCCACCATTCATAGTATCCAAGTTTTCCACTTCTCAACCACTTACAAGAGCTAGACATTCAATTCTAGACACACCCAAAGTGATCAAATCCTCTCCAATTCCACACAAGGCTTTAGTGATTAGCGAGAGAGATTTGCCGTGTTCTTTTGAGCTCTTGCGCTTGGATTGCTTCTTTTCTTTCTCACTTGTTCTTGCGATCAAAACTCAATTGTAACCAAGGCAAGAGGCATCAATTGTGTGGTGGCCCTTGCGGGGAAGTTTTGTTCCCGGTTTTGATTTGAGAAGAGAAGCTCACTCGGTCCGAGGGACCGTTTGAGAGAGGGTAAGGGTTGAAAGAGATCCAGCCTTTGTGGCCTCCTCAACGGGGAGTAGGTTTGAGAGAACCGAACCTCCGTAAAATAAATCCGCGTGTCTCACTACATTATTCGCTTGCGATTTGTTTTGCACCCTCTCTCGCGGACTCTATTATATTTCTAACGCTAACCCGGCTTGTAGTTGTGTTTATATTTGTAAATTTCAGTTTCGCCCTATTCACCCCCCCTCTAGGCGACTTTCACCATCCAACTACTATGCCAGGAGGATACTGCCACTCCCACCATCTCCCACGCCCAATGCTCGGTTGTCTTTGCACGTATGGAATAGCCAGGTTCAAGTTGACCCTGTCCCATACCAGGGTATGTGCCTAGTTGCAAAGTCTCAACCACAATAGGCTAGTCAATGGTACGGTCCTTAATCGACGCAGACGGGTGACCTTGTCAGCTCAACATCTAGTCTCAATTTATTCAAACCATTTCCCCATTTTTGGTACCCGGCAGGGGTACTCTTTTCAGATGATGAGCCCACCTGGGCCCTAAGGGACTCACCATCATAAGTTTGTTATGATTTTCAAAGGAAAATCCCATAACCAATATTCCACATCATCTTCTTTTTACAACAAACAATTTTTATGTTTCTAAGCAGGGCTAAGCATTTCAGTTCTTTTTATAAAACAAGTAGCAATGAATAGTAGCCAAATTCCAAGGAATGGTAAAGTATCATATTTTTATCACGTAACTCCTATCACCTAATTCACCATATAAGGTGATAAAACATTTAAACCACAAGGAAGGGCAAATGCACCGAGGCTTGCCTTGTTAGAGGAGATCTTATATCACAATAAGCAGTTAGATGGAATCCACCACTGGATCAACAACACTGGAGCAGGCTCCTTCTTCACAAATCACTTCTTGGCACTCTACATGAAATGACATGATTATGAATGCATGTGCTTATGCAATTAGCAAAGAAGGTACTATAAAGCATTACAAGATTACACCTACAAGCTATCATCACAAGTCATAGCTACCAGGGAGCTAACCATTCCTAGAACTCATCTAACCATCCAAAACATGCTAAGCAACTTATTCTTCACTAAGACATTGGGTGCCCTAATTATCCAGGGGTAAAACTCTTCTTCTTTTTTTGACCAAACAATTAGTTTGCCAAGCAAATATTGTCCAAACAGTTCCAAACTTTACCCAAGGGTTCATGTGCTTAGGATAATCTTACACAATTTTTCCTATAATTCTTAGTGCTCTATTTTTATTATTAAAACTCACATAAGCTCATTTAAGGTACTTTTTATTCACCAAAAAATATTTAGCTACTACAAAACCCCTAAAATGTGTTTACCAGAAAGCTCTTGATTTTTTGACACTTAACAAAATTTGTCCCATAAATTTTGAAATTTCCTACGATTTTTAGCACAATTTACAAGTTCTTCAGTAAATAATAAAGACAAACAATACATAGGGCTTGGGCCAAAATCGGCCCAGTCGGCCCAGTCGGCCTAGCACTAGAGAAAACCAGCGCCAAAGAGCCCAAAGCTCCAAACTCGCATGCCTGCGCTCTCTTCGTGCGCGCCGATGACGATGCCAACTTCGGCAGCCACCACACAGCACCACGACGCGGTAGAGCTCCTGAACTCAGTAGAGGAAGCACCAAAAACTCACCACCGAGCAAATCAACCCTAGAGCACGCACTTAACCGACCTCCGACAAGGTCCACCACGGCGAGACCGTTCCAGGTGGTGTTCACCGTCGTCGGCGCGACATTCCCGCATATCTACAACAGTAGAGATGAAAAAGAAAACTTTGTGAGCTTCACTGACTCAAGGAGGACCTAGAACCCGAACGAGACGGGCTATGACATAACCTCCCAAATTATTGGACCCACATGCACCTATCCTTGTCTCAAAGACCTCAGACAGCTATGCATGTGCACCAGATAACTTAACAGTATCCGTTCGAGTGTCCCAAGGACCCCGGATAAACCACTTACAACCAGGATCACAAGATTAAGTAAACATAAATCACACACCAACATTTTGCAGCGGAAATCTTATTACCAATTTTTATAAGTTACATTAAGTTTTACAATGTACATGATCAGTGATTACAAAAGTGATTCAAAGAAATAACTTTGAACTGTTATAAATTATTTATAGTTTTGAAATATATGCTAGCTCAAGTGACTATCCTCAATAAGAAATATAGAAGAGTTACTTAGACTTATAAGAAGGCCGAGCCCACCGGCACTTAACACCATCAACAGCAGCACAAAACTATAACCTGAAAAACAACAGAGAATAAAATCCTGAGTACGGAATTACTCAGCAAGACTTACCCGACTAAAGAAAAGACTCTCAAGGATATGCTGGCTGATTAGGAATCAAGGTAAGGCTTACCAAATTTCAAAGACTCATTTTGCAGAAGAGCTTACTAGTAGTGAATCCTTATGCCAAAATTTTACTTCACAAGTTAAGTACCTTTCCTGAATCTAGATTTGCCTAATCTAGAGCATCCATTTGTCCTGGTCTAGCTTTCTGTTGGAGACTCGTTCTCAAGTGCTATGAATTAAGAACAAGGCAACATAAAATGTTAAATGTCAACGTCCTTCGTCCATAAAACATTATTCCCTTGAGGATAATGGGTCTTGGACGAAGGTTGATGAGAGTAAAATTACGAAGTTTAGATCTTCGTACTAAGATTTCAATAGATATTGCAAGATGACATAAAATAAAAGGTACAAAAGAGATAAATAAGTCATGGACGAATTATATTATATTTTCTTAATATATCCAATTATTGAATACAATAATACATCTGCCTTGACAAAAGGATGAATTCCAGAATATGCGGTTGCAGTTACCAGAATCCGTGAACAGTAAGGGAATACTGTTCACTATTTATAGGCACAGGGCGCAGCCTGTGAGGGATTACAAGTATGCCCCTTATGAAAGTTTACAACATTGACTCAGACCTTTATGGACTAAAAGGTCATTCTATCTTTAAGTCGGTTTGTAATACCGAAGCTTCATGAAGAGGGACCTTCGGCCATCTTATACAAACAGCTTCAGCCGAAGGCCGCTTCTTCCTAGAAGACCTTCGGCGACGAAGCACATGCCCAACACTTTCTTTTAGCCAATTCATATTTCACTTGTCAACTACGATGAGTGGTCGGAGGGTAGAGTCTCCATGACCGAGGAGCAACGACGATTCGAACCGATTATACCCAGCTGGGGATCCCTAACCACACGACATATGTAGCACTTAACCCTTGCATATGTCAACCTGTTGGGGTCGTGCTTCGGTACGCCGAAGGTCTCACACGAAGAAGCAGCTTCGGCTGAAGTCGTCTCCAAGAGATGGCCGAAGGTCCCTTTTCATGGAGCTTCGGCGTTTTTAAACCGACATAGAGATAGAATGACCTTTTTATACATATGAGTCTGAGTTAATGCTATAAACTTTCGCAAGGGGCATAATTGTAATTTGTCACAGGCTGCGACCTGTGCCTATAAATAGATGAACAGTACCTCTGTACTGTTCAGGTGGACCTGTCATTTGCTTTCGCATCACGCTTGTACCTTTGCCTTCCGCAGGATCGAAGGTACATTTGTAATTCAAAGTCATTTGTATTCATTAATACAAGTAGAGATAATTCTTTGACAATATTTAGATGTTTATTTCATATTCTATGATTTATGCAAATGCTTCATTCTTCGTTATTATGCTTACGAAGGTATGTCCTTCGTAACCTTCGTCCGAGATGCTCTATATCCCGAAGGGATATATTGTTATGGAGGACGAAGGACCTTAACACCTAACATTTCTTGTGTTGCCTTGTTCTTAATTCTTAGCATTTGAGAACAAGTCCCCAACATTGGCGCCCACCTCCGGTCAACTCACTTCCACCTTTCTGAGCTGATGGCTTCGTTCAACACTCAAGCTGGAGCTGCTTCGGCTTCGAAGCTGGTGCTCCCGATAACAGGCGGTTCTTGCTCAGAGCCAGCTAACAAAAGGCAGAAGAAGGAGGCTCAGAGAAGGGTGCAGCATGTTGGCGTGCAGGGACCCTTCATTAAGTCAAAATGGTCTCACATTCCAATTACCTTCTCCCAAGAGGACCTTCAGCTTAAAGATTACCCACACAATGATGCCATGGTTATCTCTTGTGTTATCAAAGGATTTCTGGTCCACAATGTTTTGGTCGACACAGGCAGTGCAGCTGACATCATATTTGCCAAAGCCTTCAGACAGATGCAAGAGCCTGAAGACAAGATTCATGATGCTACGCACCCTCTTTGTGGCTTCGGAGGGCGACAGATTGTGGCACTCGGGAAGATTACCATGCCGGTAACCTTCGGATTTGTTAATAACACAAGGACTGAGCAAATTGTGTTTGATATTGTTGACATGGAATACCCCTACAACGCCATCATTGGTCGTGGTACCCTAAATGCTTTTGAAGCAATTCTTCACCCAGCTTATCTCTGCATGAAGATACCTTCGGACCAAGGGCCTATTGCTATTCATGGGAGTCAGGAAGCTGCCAGAAGGGCCGAAGGAAGCTGGACTGATTCCAAGGCAATCCATAATATAGATGGAGTTGAAGCTTGTGAACAGTACAAGTTCAGGAGGGAAAAAGCAGCTTCGGCTGATCAGCCGAAGCCCATGCTGTTGTGCGAAGACATAGCAGATCAGAAGGTGCTGTTGGGCTCGCAGTTATCTGAAGACCAGGAGAAAACCTTGATAAGGTTTTTATTCAACAACAAAGATGTTTTTGCATGGTCGGCTAATGATCTCTGTGGAGTAAACCGGGATGTTATTGAACATTCGCTCAATGTTGACCCATCCTTTAGACCCCGAAAGCAGAGGCTTCGGAAAATGTCTGATGACAAGGCCGAAGGGGCCCGCAACGAAGTAAAAAGACTCCTCAGTGCAGGAGTTATCAGAGAAGTGAAGTACCCAGAGTGGCTAGCTAACACTGTTATGGTGAAGAAGGCCAATGGCAAGTGGAGAATGTGTATCGATTTCACAGATCTCAACAAAGCTTGTCCGAAGGACGAATTCCCGTTGCCAAGGATAGACTCTCTAGTCGATGCAGCAGCTTCTTCAGAGCTCATGAGTCTCTTGGACTGTTACTCAGGATATCATCAAATCTGGATGAAAAAGGAAGATGAGCCGAAAACTAGCTTCATAACTCCAAGTGGCACGTATTGCTATCTTCGGATGCCTGAGGGGCTCAAAAACGCTGGAGGAAGTTTCAGCAGAATGACTGCGAAGGTTCTCCAGTCTCAAATAGGTAGAAATGTGTTGACTTATGTTGATGACATTATCGTCAAAAGCACGAAGCAAGAGGACCATATTGCTGATCTGCAGGAGACCTTCGCCAGCTTCAGACAAGCCGGTCTGAAGCTGAATCCAGAGAAATGTGTCTTCGGAGTAAAGAAGGGTAAATTTCTTGGATGCTTAGTTTCAACAAAGGGAATCGAAGCTAATCCAAATAAAATCGAAGCTATACTTCGAATGGAGCCACCAACTACAAGAAAAGGGGCCCAAAGATTGACAGGAAGGCTGGCATCTCTCAACAGATTTATATCCAGATCAGCAGAAAGAAACTTACCATTCTTCGAGGTGCTGAAGTCAGCCGAAGTCTTTCAATGGGGCCCAAGTCAACAAAAAGCCTTCGAAGAGTTGAAGCAATACTTGATAGATCTCACAACATTAACTCCGCCAACGCCAGGGGCTCCTCTGTTGTTATATGTGGCAGCTTCGCACTCAGCAGTAAGTGCGGCGCTTGTCCAGGAGAAGCTTTATGGCCAGCTTAAGAAGCAAGTTCCAGTGTACTTTGTATCTGAGGTCCTTAGTGTCTCAAAGAAAAATTATACAGAGCTGGAGAAGGTATTATATGCCGTTTTAATGGCATCCAGGAAGCTTCGGCATTATTTTCAGGCATACAATATCATTGTTCCTTCTTCGCAGCCGTTGAAGGATATAATGAGAAATAGAGAAGCTACTGGACGGATTGGGAAATGGGCTGCAGAGCTCAACGAATTTTACATTGATTATGTGCATAGATCTTCGATCCAGTCTCAAGCATTGGCAGATTTCATTGCCGACTGGACACCAGGGGCTCAGGATGAAGAAGCAAATAAAGATGCCGAAGTGTGGACAGTGTTTTGTGATGGCTCTTGGGGAATCTTCGGAGCAGGTGCAGCTGCTGTGTTGGTTTCACCATCCAATGTCAAAACTTGTTACGCAGCAAGACTTGATTTCAGCTGCACGAACAATATTGCTGAGTACGAAGCCCTGCTTTTGGGCCTTCGGAAATTAAAGGCAATGGGAATCAGAAGGGCAATTCTTAAAACTGATTCCCAGGTGGTTTCGGGTCATGTTGACAAAAGTTGCAAAGCTAAAGATCCGAAGCTTGAAAAGTATCTAGATACGGTCCGAAGGATCGAGGCATCCTTCGAAGGATTCTCGGTCAAGAATATTCCTCGAGGACAAAATGAGCATGCTGATTTGCTAGCTAAGTCTGCGGCACAGGGGCTGCCGTTACCCTCGGATGTGTTTTTCGAAACAATAAAGGCACCTTCAGTGGAGCTCCTTGAAAGAGCAGTCCTCAACATATCTCCTGTTTACAGCGAAGATTGGAGAACTGAAATAATCTCTTACCTTCAGGGTAAGTCCCTTTCAGATGACGAAGCTTACAATCAAAGAATAGAGGCAAGAGCTCGTCCGTATGTCATGATAGAAGGGGAATTATACAAACATGGAGTTTGTGCTCCGCTGCTCAAGTGCTTATCTAGAGCCGAAGGTATAGAGTTGATGAAAGAGATACATGCAGGCCTGTGTGGATCCCACATTGGATCTAGGCCATTACTTGGGAAAGTCTTCCGCCAAGGATTTTATTGGCCGAAGGCAGCTTCGGATGCAGCGGAGTTAGTGCAAAAGTGCGAAGGTTGTCAGAAATGTGCAAGAGATCAAAAACAACCTTCGTCTTTAACACAGCTGATACAACCCATCTGGCCATTGCAAAGGTGGGGCCTTGACTTGTTGGGCCCATTACCACCGGCTCAAGGGAATCTAAAATATGTTATAGTGGCTGTGGAGTATTTTTCCAAGTGGATTGAGGCGAAGCCATTGGCCACAATAACTTCAGCCACTGTCCAAAAGTTTTTCTGGCAGAATATTGTCTGTCGCTTCGGGGTACCGAAGGCAATTACTGTAGATAATGGAACGCAGTTTGACTCCGAAGCTTTCAGAAACTTCTGTAATCAAATCGGAACGAAGATCCATTTTGCGTCAGTCAGGCATCCGGAGTCAAATGGGCTCGTTGAAAGGGCCAACGGCATTATAATGACAGGAATAATGAAGTTAATCTTCAATCAACCCAGGGGAAAGTGGCCAGATCAGTTAATCAAAGTGGTGTGGAGCCACAATACAACAACATCAAGGTCTACAGGCTTTACCCCATTCAAATTATTATTCGGTGACGAAGCAATAACTCCGGAGGAAGCAAAAGCTGGATCAGTAAGAGTAGTAGCTTCGGCAGAATCAGGCCCCGAAGATGCTTCTCTTGTGGAAAAAGATGCTTTAGAGGGGATCAGGCTTCAGGCCGTGGAGAATATTAATAAATATCAGGCTGAAACAGTCAAATGGCGAGATAGAAAAGTCCGGCTAAAAAATATTGAGCCGGGACACTTGGTGCTTCGGAGAGTGGCTAACCCAGATACAGTGGGTAAGCTACAGTTGAAATGGGAAGGACCATTCTTAGTAGTATCTTCGTCAAGGCCTGGATCATACAGATTGAAGGACATGGATGGCAACGAAATTCCAAGGTCTTGGAATGCGGATGAGCTTCGGCGATACTATGTATAATATGATGTAATTTTTTATGCTTTTTCTTTTCATTTTCATGGCACCCTTTTCCTTTCCGAAGGGGGAGAAAGGTTTTTAATGGGGCCATCATGTGTAATTTCCTTTTTTTAGTCTTATAAGAGCGAAATCCCCCAAAAAATGTAAATGTAACAGCTGAGAACGCACCATCGAGTGCAGAAACTGAAAAAGAAAAAAGAGAAGAAGCTCCAAAGACGTTCCCAAGGGAATGCAGAGCTTATACCGCCTAAGTAAAAGGCGAAGAAACTCCAAAGACGTTCCTAAGGGAATGCAGAGTTTATACCGTCTAAGTAAAAGACGAAGAAGCTCCAAAGACGTCCCTAAGGGGATGCAGAGCTTACAGCGAAAAGTCAACGCTGATATTGCCTAAGTAAGAGGCGAAGAAGCTCCAAAGTCGTTCCTAAGGGAATGCAGAGCTAATGTGTTCTTGTTTTCAAGTAATGGCTGACAATATGGCTTCGGACATATGCTTCGGACATTCATTCGTGCATTACATTACATCATAACATTCGCATGCATAAGCATTCATTCATAGCATTTGTGTTCCCAAGTGGCTGCTTCGGCAAAAAAGCTTCGGAGAAGTACCTTTTATGACTTGTTACGCTATGTTGTCTGCAAAAGTGAAAAGTTCCGTTGCTTTGGCACAAGGAAAAGTTCAGTATAAGGGAGAACTGGATTTTTACGAATCGTTGTGCAAAAGAGTAGTAGTCTTTTATGTTTTGTCATGTAAAGGAAAGCTTCGGCAGAAAAGAGAAGTAGTTTTTTATGTTTTGTAAAGAAAAGCTTCGGCAGAAAGGAGAAGTAGTTTTCATGTACAAAAAAGCAAAGCTTCGGCAAAAAGAGGAAGCGACCTTTTAAAGCTTCGTTGTGTACGAAAAGAAGGGAAGGTGTTTTTCGCCTTCGGCTCAAAATACTGGTTTCGTCCACATCAAAGCGCTTCAAGCAGAGGGTAAGAATACATTGCAAGGTATGTACAAAGTTCCTTGAAGATAGTCTAGTTGTATTTACAAGGATTGTTACAAAAATATCCTGAGTTTTCCTACAGTACACTTCTACTGATCTTCATTAAGTTTCAGCTTCGACGACATAATTTAGGCATCATCTTCACCTTCGTCATCCTACATAAATCAAGGAACCGTGAGTAAAAATCAAGTGCAAAGAAAAAGGTAAGTACGAAGTATTATCTCTTACTGGTTCAAGATGGCTTCGTGCTTCATCTCCAGCCTTCTCCCGCCCGCCTTTTGTCCATATCATTTTTATAAATCTGTTGGAGATACTTCGGGCAAGGTCAGGCATATCATCCAGGATTGATGGAGATAAGGCGAAGGTGGGTCTGTTAACAACTTTTCCATGTTCACAGCCAGCCTTCATGAAGGCTGCAGCAGTCCCTCGAGAAGCTACCCAGGCACAGAAATCACCATGCCCAGCTATGACTTCGTCGAGCTCGTCAATTTCCCCCTCAATGTGTTCGAAGGTTTGTGGTAGGTCTTCAGCTGAGGGGGTAAATTTTTCGCTGCTAGCTCCAACCGAATGAAAAATCTTTCTTAGTCGCTGAATGCACTTGCTGCTAAATTCTAGGCATTTTTCTTGAAGATTTGTCAATAATTTTCTCAAATCCGAATTTTGCTGAGCTTCGGCTTCAAGTTTTGCATTGAGATCTTGTTTTTCTTGTTCGAACTGCTCAGACTGGCGGAGAAGCTTCGTGTTCAGTTCTAATATTTTTGCTTCAGCTTCCGCCAGTAAACCTTCGGCTGCCTGGAGTTCGAAGCTCTTTTTCTCAAAAGCATCTGATTGTTCCTTTATTTTGTTTTCCAAATTTTCAATTATAACTTCATGCTTTTTATCTTCAAGATCCTGCTGCATTTGCAAAGCCTTGCTCAATAGCATACTCTACACAAACACAACCTTCGTCAGTCATGTTTTTATTAGAAGCAATAAAGGTTAAGAAACAAGTCATTCACCTTGAAGTTAGAATAAAATAAACTACCAACGACATGTTGTCGTCGGTAGCGGCTGATGTCTGACTCCAGCTTCGGAAAACCGATACTCTTTGATAAAGTACCGATGACCTTAGCCCCAGCTGAGTCCCGGATGCAGCCCAGTTGTTCATCATCTACACCCCCAAATAGGAGGGCACCTGACTTGTACCCGCAAGACTTGGCGTATTCTTTAAGTTCTTCTATTTCCTCCTTCGTCAGTTTTTGCCCAACTAAGTTCTGGAAAGTGTATGCTTCGTCATCCGAAGGGTCTTCGGCTATTTCTTTTCCTTTTTCAGGCACTGTGGCCATGGTTTTTTCAGAAGTAGCACCAGTTTCTTCCGCGGCCATGTCTTCCAAAATCTTGTTGATATTCGTAATCGTGGTTTTTAAGTTTGTATCTTCGGCTGTAGCGGCTTCGGTAGCCGCGACCCCCGAAGCTACGCCTTCGACAATTGCTGCACCTTCGGCAGCTGCCGTTTTTTGGATTGACGCCCTTGGCGGCGTCTTATCGATAACTTCAGTTACCGCAATGATTCTTTGCCGCTTGGGTTTGCTTGTCTTCGTCTGATCCGGCTCGTCCACCTTTCGAAAAAGCTTCGTCAGTTGGAGCTCTAGTGGACTTAGCTTCGTAGGCATGGGTTCAGTCATTACCTTTAAAATTTCTTCTATGTCGCTAGTAGAAGGCGGTGTGGGGGTTCTCTCTTCTTCGGATATTTTCCGTTTCGGAGTTGATATTTTCCTTTTCTTCGGAATTTTCTTCTCTGCTGCTGGTTGCTCTTCATCCTTCGTCAGAATTTCAGCCACTCTTTTTCTTTTGTGGCCTTCGGCACCCTTATTCAACTGCTCATAGTCTGGATACTCGAAGCCCAGGGCATCGAATACTCGGTTTAGCCTTCGCTTCGGTCGGGTGCCGAAGGCTGCTGTCATTAATTGATCCTCCTTTTTGGAGTAGTTCCCCAAGATTTCATTGCACATTGTCTCAACTGTGTCCAACCACTCTTTGCAGGGTTTCTTAAAGTACTTCTTGAATTTAAAGTGATAAGGCAGACGAACAAGCTCCCCATCCTTCTTCTCTCCCTCCAGCTTCGGCATCTCCCACTCTTTTAAAGTAGGGAAAACTCTGAATGCCAAAAATTCCTGAACCAGATCCCTGGTGCCAATATGTTCTGAAATAATTTCGAATTCACCCAGAGCGGCCCAGGTAGGACCCTTTAAATCGCCGATGTGGCAGTGTGGCCTTGTCTCTCCGAAGATTAATTCCAGAGGACTTTGTACCAATTTTTCTCTGTCTTCGTCAACTTTTACGTAGAACCACTCAGACTTCCAGCCTGCTGGCCATTTGCTCCGGTAGCTGATAACAGGACACTTTGTTGTCTTCCGGTAGGCAAAATTGTAACAGCCGAAGTTATCATGTAGTCCGTCTGCTCTGGCCTTCGTTTGGTAATGTAATTCGTGCGCTCGGCAGAAGCTGTCGGCAAACGGTTCCACAGCTTGGCTTCGGAGAGCCCAAATATAAACATTAAGCCTAACAATGGCGTTAGGAGTCAATTGGTGAAAATAAATGCCAAACTTTTGCAACACATCTCCAATAATTCCATGAAGAGGAAATCTCAGCCCAGCTTTTAAAAAGCTTTTGAAAATTACAATCTCATCCTTCTCTGGCTTCGGGGTAGTCTCCTCTCCTCCGAAGCGAAGTAGCTTTTTCTGATCTTCTTTGAAAAAACCTGCCTTTATCATCTTCGCAAGGTCAGCCTTTGAAACTGTTGATTTTCCAAAATCCAGGTGACTGGGCTTGCTGGGTGTAGACATGTGGTAGTCATCTCCGGAGTCAGTCCCATCAATGTTTTCTTCTTCGGCTGTTGTCGGGTTTACTTCGGTACCAGGCCTCTCTTCCGCAGCCACTAGACCGGAGCGCTGCATCGCTTCGGAGATGGGCACAGTGTTTGAACCTTCGGCTTCGTCTCCCTCACGTACAACTTTGGCAGTAGATCGAATTCTCGCCATTTGATTTTAAGTTTGGCAAGTCAGAAACTTTTTACTTTTTTCTTCTCTCCGAAGCTCTTCTTTCTGACGAAGCAAGTGTCGAGACGGACCTTCGTTCGATTTTGGGATTTAAGCTTCGGCTATGATGGAAAATTTCGGCAGCAAAACAGTGCAAATAGCAATGAATGCTGTGGTAACTTCACACCTACCTGCTTGTTTATATAGTACTGCAGGAAAGAAGGCGAAGCGGCGGAATTGTTACACCAGGCGCGCCGTAACTTGTACCCGCTGCGCAGTGGACCGCAAGGATCAAACAGTAACTCTGCAAGGTGGGACCGACACGCGCTCGGAAGTCGGATCGTTTCTCCGCAACGAGCTCAGGGAAGGTGTTTTTTGGACCTTCGGCTTCCCGAAGCTGAAGAGGCTTTTTTCACGGGTCAAGCTCGTTACGAAGAACGATCTAGCACCGCGAAAGGGGCTACTGTTGGGGTCGTGCTTCGGTACGCCGAAGGTCTCACACGAAGAAGCAGCTTCGGCTGAAGTCGTCTCCAAGAGATGGCCGAAGGTCCCTTTTCATGGAGCTTCGGCGTTTTTAAACCGACATAGAGATAGAATGACCTTTTTATACATATGAGTCTGAGTTAATGCTATAAACTTTCGCAAGGGGCATAATTGTAATTTGTCACAGGCTGCGACCTGTGCCTATAAATAGATGAACAGTACCTCTGTACTGTTCAGGTGGACCTGTCATTTGCTTTCGCATCACGCTTGTACCTTTGCCTTCCGCAGGATCGAAGGTACATTTGTAATTCAAAGTCATTTGTATTCATTAATACAAGTAGAGATAATTCTTTGACAATATTTAGATGTTTATTTCATATTCTATGATTTATGCAAATGCTTCATTCTTCGTTATTATGCTTACGAAGGTATGTCCTTCGTAACCTTCGTCCGAGATGCTCTATATCCCGAAGGGATATATTGTTATGGAGGACGAAGGACCTTAACACCTAACATTTCTTGTGTTGCCTTGTTCTTAATTCTTAGCATTTGAGAACAAGTCCCCAACACAACCGTTCCCATAGATCCTCCACAACGTGAACCGATCCGCGCTACCCGGGAGCACAGTACTCCTCCATCCAGCCTCTAGCCAGGAGGGTACACGCTACTCCCACCATCTCCCACGCCCGCGGTTGTCTTTTCACGTATGGAATAGCCGGGTTCAGGCTTACCGGAGCATGTGGATAGTTGCAAAGTCTCCACCACAACAGGCCTACATCGAACGGTCCTTAATCGACACAGACGGACGACCTTGTCCGCTCAGCGTCTGGTCTAGATGTATTCAAACCATTTTCCCATTTTTGGTACCCGACAGGGGTACTCTTTTCCGAATGATGAACCCACTCCGGCCGAAGTGAAATCATCACCATAAGTTTGCTTTGATTTTTGAAACGAAAGGCCCATAACCAATGTTCCACAATCATTCTTTTTGAAAACAAATGATTTTTCAGTTTCTAAGCAGGGCTAAGCATTATCAGTTCTTTTTATAAAATCGGGATTAAGGAGTTTCCAAGGAATGGTAATGCATCAATTGTTTATCACACAACTCCTATCACCTAATGCATCAGATAAGGTGAAAAAGCATTTAAAACACAAGGAAGGGGCAAATGCACCGGGGCTTGCCTGTGTAAAACTAGGTTAGTGTTGTTAGATAACGTCCATCTGGCGATCAGCCTTGTCCTAGCACTTGATCATGCAGGCTCGTCCATCAGCATCACCATGCGGAGTAGCCCACGCTTGGGATCGACTTGGCTCGTCTTCCGCATCACGTGATTAATTATCGTACCTAATTGAAATGCATTATGCACATGAATGCATATAAGGAACAATAACACCAGATATTATGATGCTACGCAAAAGAGAAATAACCTACTTAATGACGAGACATTGCGGACACTAATTATCGATATATTGTTACTTACGACAATGATGCTCTTTCAACCTAGCTAAATAGTCGAGGTAGTTCCAATTATGAAAGTGACTAACACACATCTTTACTACTCCTTAAGAGGCTATTGTAGGCGTCCACAGTGAACGGTTCTGCCGTTCGCGTCGCGGATCCCCCACCCTCTGCTCCACAGCGCTCCCGCACATCGCGCCTGTTGGGGTCGTGCTTCGGTACGCCGAAGGTCTCACACGAAGAAGCAGCTTCGGCTGAAGTCGTCTCCAAGAGATGGCCGAAGGTCCCTTTTCATGGAGCTTCGGCGTTTTTAAACCGACATAGAGATAGAATGACCTTTTTATACATATGAGTCTGAGTTAATGCTATAAACTTTCGCAAGGGGCATAATTGTAATTTGTCACAGGCTGCGACCTGTGCCTATAAATAGATGAACAGTACCTCTGTACTGTTCAGGTGGACCTGTCATTTGCTTTCGCATCACGCTTGTACCTTTGCCTTCCGCAGGATCGAAGGTACATTTGTAATTCAAAGTCATTTGTATTCATTAATACAAGTAGAGATAATTCTTTGACAATATTTAGATGTTTATTTCATATTCTATGATTTATGCAAATGCTTCATTCTTCGTTATTATGCTTACGAAGGTATGTCCTTCGTAACCTTCGTCCGAGATGCTCTATATCCCGAAGGGATATATTGTTATGGAGGACGAAGGACCTTAACACCTAACATTTCTTGTGTTGCCTTGTTCTTAATTCTTAGCATTTGAGAACAAGTCCCCAACATTGGCGCCCACCTCCGGTCAACTCACTTCCACCTTTCTGAGCTGATGGCTTCGTTCAACACTCAAGCTGGAGCTGCTTCGGCTTCGAAGCTGGTGCTCCCGATAACAGGCGGTTCTTGCTCAGAGCCAGCTAACAAAAGGCAGAAGAAGGAGGCTCAGAGAAGGGTGCAGCATGTTGGCGTGCAGGGACCCTTCATTAAGTCAAAATGGTCTCACATTCCAATTACCTTCTCCCAAGAGGACCTTCAGCTTAAAGATTACCCACACAATGATGCCATGGTTATCTCTTGTGTTATCAAAGGATTTCTGGTCCACAATGTTTTGGTCGACACAGGCAGTGCAGCTGACATCATATTTGCCAAAGCCTTCAGACAGATGCAAGAGCCTGAAGACAAGATTCATGATGCTACGCACCCTCTTTGTGGCTTCGGAGGGCGACAGATTGTGGCACTCGGGAAGATTACCATGCCGGTAACCTTCGGATTTGTTAATAACACAAGGACTGAGCAAATTGTGTTTGATATTGTTGACATGGAATACCCCTACAACGCCATCATTGGTCGTGGTACCCTAAATGCTTTTGAAGCAATTCTTCACCCAGCTTATCTCTGCATGAAGATACCTTCGGACCAAGGGCCTATTGCTATTCATGGGAGTCAGGAAGCTGCCAGAAGGGCCGAAGGAAGCTGGACTGATTCCAAGGCAATCCATAATATAGATGGAGTTGAAGCTTGTGAACAGTACAAGTTCAGGAGGGAAAAAGCAGCTTCGGCTGATCAGCCGAAGCCCATGCTGTTGTGCGAAGACATAGCAGATCAGAAGGTGCTGTTGGGCTCGCAGTTATCTGAAGACCAGGAGAAAACCTTGATAAGGTTTTTATTCAACAACAAAGATGTTTTTGCATGGTCGGCTAATGATCTCTGTGGAGTAAACCGGGATGTTATTGAACATTCGCTCAATGTTGACCCATCCTTTAGACCCCGAAAGCAGAGGCTTCGGAAAATGTCTGATGACAAGGCCGAAGGGGCCCGCAACGAAGTAAAAAGACTCCTCAGTGCAGGAGTTATCAGAGAAGTGAAGTACCCAGAGTGGCTAGCTAACACTGTTATGGTGAAGAAGGCCAATGGCAAGTGGAGAATGTGTATCGATTTCACAGATCTCAACAAAGCTTGTCCGAAGGACGAATTCCCGTTGCCAAGGATAGACTCTCTAGTCGATGCAGCAGCTTCTTCAGAGCTCATGAGTCTCTTGGACTGTTACTCAGGATATCATCAAATCTGGATGAAAAAGGAAGATGAGCCGAAAACTAGCTTCATAACTCCAAGTGGCACGTATTGCTATCTTCGGATGCCTGAGGGGCTCAAAAACGCTGGAGGAAGTTTCAGCAGAATGACTGCGAAGGTTCTCCAGTCTCAAATAGGTAGAAATGTGTTGACTTATGTTGATGACATTATCGTCAAAAGCACGAAGCAAGAGGACCATATTGCTGATCTGCAGGAGACCTTCGCCAGCTTCAGACAAGCCGGTCTGAAGCTGAATCCAGAGAAATGTGTCTTCGGAGTAAAGAAGGGTAAATTTCTTGGATGCTTAGTTTCAACAAAGGGAATCGAAGCTAATCCAAATAAAATCGAAGCTATACTTCGAATGGAGCCACCAACTACAAGAAAAGGGGCCCAAAGATTGACAGGAAGGCTGGCATCTCTCAACAGATTTATATCCAGATCAGCAGAAAGAAACTTACCATTCTTCGAGGTGCTGAAGTCAGCCGAAGTCTTTCAATGGGGCCCAAGTCAACAAAAAGCCTTCGAAGAGTTGAAGCAATACTTGATAGATCTCACAACATTAACTCCGCCAACGCCAGGGGCTCCTCTGTTGTTATATGTGGCAGCTTCGCACTCAGCAGTAAGTGCGGCGCTTGTCCAGGAGAAGCTTTATGGCCAGCTTAAGAAGCAAGTTCCAGTGTACTTTGTATCTGAGGTCCTTAGTGTCTCAAAGAAAAATTATACAGAGCTGGAGAAGGTATTATATGCCGTTTTAATGGCATCCAGGAAGCTTCGGCATTATTTTCAGGCATACAATATCATTGTTCCTTCTTCGCAGCCGTTGAAGGATATAATGAGAAATAGAGAAGCTACTGGACGGATTGGGAAATGGGCTGCAGAGCTCAACGAATTTTACATTGATTATGTGCATAGATCTTCGATCCAGTCTCAAGCATTGGCAGATTTCATTGCCGACTGGACACCAGGGGCTCAGGATGAAGAAGCAAATAAAGATGCCGAAGTGTGGACAGTGTTTTGTGATGGCTCTTGGGGAATCTTCGGAGCAGGTGCAGCTGCTGTGTTGGTTTCACCATCCAATGTCAAAACTTGTTACGCAGCAAGACTTGATTTCAGCTGCACGAACAATATTGCTGAGTACGAAGCCCTGCTTTTGGGCCTTCGGAAATTAAAGGCAATGGGAATCAGAAGGGCAATTCTTAAAACTGATTCCCAGGTGGTTTCGGGTCATGTTGACAAAAGTTGCAAAGCTAAAGATCCGAAGCTTGAAAAGTATCTAGATACGGTCCGAAGGATCGAGGCATCCTTCGAAGGATTCTCGGTCAAGAATATTCCTCGAGGACAAAATGAGCATGCTGATTTGCTAGCTAAGTCTGCGGCACAGGGGCTGCCGTTACCCTCGGATGTGTTTTTCGAAACAATAAAGGCACCTTCAGTGGAGCTCCTTGAAAGAGCAGTCCTCAACATATCTCCTGTTTACAGCGAAGATTGGAGAACTGAAATAATCTCTTACCTTCAGGGTAAGTCCCTTTCAGATGACGAAGCTTACAATCAAAGAATAGAGGCAAGAGCTCGTCCGTATGTCATGATAGAAGGGGAATTATACAAACATGGAGTTTGTGCTCCGCTGCTCAAGTGCTTATCTAGAGCCGAAGGTATAGAGTTGATGAAAGAGATACATGCAGGCCTGTGTGGATCCCACATTGGATCTAGGCCATTACTTGGGAAAGTCTTCCGCCAAGGATTTTATTGGCCGAAGGCAGCTTCGGATGCAGCGGAGTTAGTGCAAAAGTGCGAAGGTTGTCAGAAATGTGCAAGAGATCAAAAACAACCTTCGTCTTTAACACAGCTGATACAACCCATCTGGCCATTGCAAAGGTGGGGCCTTGACTTGTTGGGCCCATTACCACCGGCTCAAGGGAATCTAAAATATGTTATAGTGGCTGTGGAGTATTTTTCCAAGTGGATTGAGGCGAAGCCATTGGCCACAATAACTTCAGCCACTGTCCAAAAGTTTTTCTGGCAGAATATTGTCTGTCGCTTCGGGGTACCGAAGGCAATTACTGTAGATAATGGAACGCAGTTTGACTCCGAAGCTTTCAGAAACTTCTGTAATCAAATCGGAACGAAGATCCATTTTGCGTCAGTCAGGCATCCGGAGTCAAATGGGCTCGTTGAAAGGGCCAACGGCATTATAATGACAGGAATAATGAAGTTAATCTTCAATCAACCCAGGGGAAAGTGGCCAGATCAGTTAATCAAAGTGGTGTGGAGCCACAATACAACAACATCAAGGTCTACAGGCTTTACCCCATTCAAATTATTATTCGGTGACGAAGCAATAACTCCGGAGGAAGCAAAAGCTGGATCAGTAAGAGTAGTAGCTTCGGCAGAATCAGGCCCCGAAGATGCTTCTCTTGTGGAAAAAGATGCTTTAGAGGGGATCAGGCTTCAGGCCGTGGAGAATATTAATAAATATCAGGCTGAAACAGTCAAATGGCGAGATAGAAAAGTCCGGCTAAAAAATATTGAGCCGGGACACTTGGTGCTTCGGAGAGTGGCTAACCCAGATACAGTGGGTAAGCTACAGTTGAAATGGGAAGGACCATTCTTAGTAGTATCTTCGTCAAGGCCTGGATCATACAGATTGAAGGACATGGATGGCAACGAAATTCCAAGGTCTTGGAATGCGGATGAGCTTCGGCGATACTATGTATAATATGATGTAATTTTTTATGCTTTTTCTTTTCATTTTCATGGCACCCTTTTCCTTTCCGAAGGGGGAGAAAGGTTTTTAATGGGGCCATCATGTGTAATTTCCTTTTTTTAGTCTTATAAGAGCGAAATCCCCCAAAAAATGTAAATGTAACAGCTGAGAACGCACCATCGAGTGCAGAAACTGAAAAAGAAAAAAGAGAAGAAGCTCCAAAGACGTTCCCAAGGGAATGCAGAGCTTATACCGCCTAAGTAAAAGGCGAAGAAACTCCAAAGACGTTCCTAAGGGAATGCAGAGTTTATACCGTCTAAGTAAAAGACGAAGAAGCTCCAAAGACGTCCCTAAGGGGATGCAGAGCTTACAGCGAAAAGTCAACGCTGATATTGCCTAAGTAAGAGGCGAAGAAGCTCCAAAGTCGTTCCTAAGGGAATGCAGAGCTAATGTGTTCTTGTTTTCAAGTAATGGCTGACAATATGGCTTCGGACATATGCTTCGGACATTCATTCGTGCATTACATTACATCATAACATTCGCATGCATAAGCATTCATTCATAGCATTTGTGTTCCCAAGTGGCTGCTTCGGCAAAAAAGCTTCGGAGAAGTACCTTTTATGACTTGTTACGCTATGTTGTCTGCAAAAGTGAAAAGTTCCGTTGCTTTGGCACAAGGAAAAGTTCAGTATAAGGGAGAACTGGATTTTTACGAATCGTTGTGCAAAAGAGTAGTAGTCTTTTATGTTTTGTCATGTAAAGGAAAGCTTCGGCAGAAAAGAGAAGTAGTTTTTTATGTTTTGTAAAGAAAAGCTTCGGCAGAAAGGAGAAGTAGTTTTCATGTACAAAAAAGCAAAGCTTCGGCAAAAAGAGGAAGCGACCTTTTAAAGCTTCGTTGTGTACGAAAAGAAGGGAAGGTGTTTTTCGCCTTCGGCTCAAAATACTGGTTTCGTCCACATCAAAGCGCTTCAAGCAGAGGGTAAGAATACATTGCAAGGTATGTACAAAGTTCCTTGAAGATAGTCTAGTTGTATTTACAAGGATTGTTACAAAAATATCCTGAGTTTTCCTACAGTACACTTCTACTGATCTTCATTAAGTTTCAGCTTCGACGACATAATTTAGGCATCATCTTCACCTTCGTCATCCTACATAAATCAAGGAACCGTGAGTAAAAATCAAGTGCAAAGAAAAAGGTAAGTACGAAGTATTATCTCTTACTGGTTCAAGATGGCTTCGTGCTTCATCTCCAGCCTTCTCCCGCCCGCCTTTTGTCCATATCATTTTTATAAATCTGTTGGAGATACTTCGGGCAAGGTCAGGCATATCATCCAGGATTGATGGAGATAAGGCGAAGGTGGGTCTGTTAACAACTTTTCCATGTTCACAGCCAGCCTTCATGAAGGCTGCAGCAGTCCCTCGAGAAGCTACCCAGGCACAGAAATCACCATGCCCAGCTATGACTTCGTCGAGCTCGTCAATTTCCCCCTCAATGTGTTCGAAGGTTTGTGGTAGGTCTTCAGCTGAGGGGGTAAATTTTTCGCTGCTAGCTCCAACCGAATGAAAAATCTTTCTTAGTCGCTGAATGCACTTGCTGCTAAATTCTAGGCATTTTTCTTGAAGATTTGTCAATAATTTTCTCAAATCCGAATTTTGCTGAGCTTCGGCTTCAAGTTTTGCATTGAGATCTTGTTTTTCTTGTTCGAACTGCTCAGACTGGCGGAGAAGCTTCGTGTTCAGTTCTAATATTTTTGCTTCAGCTTCCGCCAGTAAACCTTCGGCTGCCTGGAGTTCGAAGCTCTTTTTCTCAAAAGCATCTGATTGTTCCTTTATTTTGTTTTCCAAATTTTCAATTATAACTTCATGCTTTTTATCTTCAAGATCCTGCTGCATTTGCAAAGCCTTGCTCAATAGCATACTCTACACAAACACAACCTTCGTCAGTCATGTTTTTATTAGAAGCAATAAAGGTTAAGAAACAAGTCATTCACCTTGAAGTTAGAATAAAATAAACTACCAACGACATGTTGTCGTCGGTAGCGGCTGATGTCTGACTCCAGCTTCGGAAAACCGATACTCTTTGATAAAGTACCGATGACCTTAGCCCCAGCTGAGTCCCGGATGCAGCCCAGTTGTTCATCATCTACACCCCCAAATAGGAGGGCACCTGACTTGTACCCGCAAGACTTGGCGTATTCTTTAAGTTCTTCTATTTCCTCCTTCGTCAGTTTTTGCCCAACTAAGTTCTGGAAAGTGTATGCTTCGTCATCCGAAGGGTCTTCGGCTATTTCTTTTCCTTTTTCAGGCACTGTGGCCATGGTTTTTTCAGAAGTAGCACCAGTTTCTTCCGCGGCCATGTCTTCCAAAATCTTGTTGATATTCGTAATCGTGGTTTTTAAGTTTGTATCTTCGGCTGTAGCGGCTTCGGTAGCCGCGACCCCCGAAGCTACGCCTTCGACAATTGCTGCACCTTCGGCAGCTGCCGTTTTTTGGATTGACGCCCTTGGCGGCGTCTTATCGATAACTTCAGTTACCGCAATGATTCTTTGCCGCTTGGGTTTGCTTGTCTTCGTCTGATCCGGCTCGTCCACCTTTCGAAAAAGCTTCGTCAGTTGGAGCTCTAGTGGACTTAGCTTCGTAGGCATGGGTTCAGTCATTACCTTTAAAATTTCTTCTATGTCGCTAGTAGAAGGCGGTGTGGGGGTTCTCTCTTCTTCGGATATTTTCCGTTTCGGAGTTGATATTTTCCTTTTCTTCGGAATTTTCTTCTCTGCTGCTGGTTGCTCTTCATCCTTCGTCAGAATTTCAGCCACTCTTTTTCTTTTGTGGCCTTCGGCACCCTTATTCAACTGCTCATAGTCTGGATACTCGAAGCCCAGGGCATCGAATACTCGGTTTAGCCTTCGCTTCGGTCGGGTGCCGAAGGCTGCTGTCATTAATTGATCCTCCTTTTTGGAGTAGTTCCCCAAGATTTCATTGCACATTGTCTCAACTGTGTCCAACCACTCTTTGCAGGGTTTCTTAAAGTACTTCTTGAATTTAAAGTGATAAGGCAGACGAACAAGCTCCCCATCCTTCTTCTCTCCCTCCAGCTTCGGCATCTCCCACTCTTTTAAAGTAGGGAAAACTCTGAATGCCAAAAATTCCTGAACCAGATCCCTGGTGCCAATATGTTCTGAAATAATTTCGAATTCACCCAGAGCGGCCCAGGTAGGACCCTTTAAATCGCCGATGTGGCAGTGTGGCCTTGTCTCTCCGAAGATTAATTCCAGAGGACTTTGTACCAATTTTTCTCTGTCTTCGTCAACTTTTACGTAGAACCACTCAGACTTCCAGCCTGCTGGCCATTTGCTCCGGTAGCTGATAACAGGACACTTTGTTGTCTTCCGGTAGGCAAAATTGTAACAGCCGAAGTTATCATGTAGTCCGTCTGCTCTGGCCTTCGTTTGGTAATGTAATTCGTGCGCTCGGCAGAAGCTGTCGGCAAACGGTTCCACAGCTTGGCTTCGGAGAGCCCAAATATAAACATTAAGCCTAACAATGGCGTTAGGAGTCAATTGGTGAAAATAAATGCCAAACTTTTGCAACACATCTCCAATAATTCCATGAAGAGGAAATCTCAGCCCAGCTTTTAAAAAGCTTTTGAAAATTACAATCTCATCCTTCTCTGGCTTCGGGGTAGTCTCCTCTCCTCCGAAGCGAAGTAGCTTTTTCTGATCTTCTTTGAAAAAACCTGCCTTTATCATCTTCGCAAGGTCAGCCTTTGAAACTGTTGATTTTCCAAAATCCAGGTGACTGGGCTTGCTGGGTGTAGACATGTGGTAGTCATCTCCGGAGTCAGTCCCATCAATGTTTTCTTCTTCGGCTGTTGTCGGGTTTACTTCGGTACCAGGCCTCTCTTCCGCAGCCACTAGACCGGAGCGCTGCATCGCTTCGGAGATGGGCACAGTGTTTGAACCTTCGGCTTCGTCTCCCTCACGTACAACTTTGGCAGTAGATCGAATTCTCGCCATTTGATTTTAAGTTTGGCAAGTCAGAAACTTTTTACTTTTTTCTTCTCTCCGAAGCTCTTCTTTCTGACGAAGCAAGTGTCGAGACGGACCTTCGTTCGATTTTGGGATTTAAGCTTCGGCTATGATGGAAAATTTCGGCAGCAAAACAGTGCAAATAGCAATGAATGCTGTGGTAACTTCACACCTACCTGCTTGTTTATATAGTACTGCAGGAAAGAAGGCGAAGCGGCGGAATTGTTACACCAGGCGCGCCGTAACTTGTACCCGCTGCGCAGTGGACCGCAAGGATCAAACAGTAACTCTGCAAGGTGGGACCGACACGCGCTCGGAAGTCGGATCGTTTCTCCGCAACGAGCTCAGGGAAGGTGTTTTTTGGACCTTCGGCTTCCCGAAGCTGAAGAGGCTTTTTTCACGGGTCAAGCTCGTTACGAAGAACGATCTAGCACCGCGAAAGGGGCTACTGTTGGGGTCGTGCTTCGGTACGCCGAAGGTCTCACACGAAGAAGCAGCTTCGGCTGAAGTCGTCTCCAAGAGATGGCCGAAGGTCCCTTTTCATGGAGCTTCGGCGTTTTTAAACCGACATAGAGATAGAATGACCTTTTTATACATATGAGTCTGAGTTAATGCTATAAACTTTCGCAAGGGGCATAATTGTAATTTGTCACAGGCTGCGACCTGTGCCTATAAATAGATGAACAGTACCTCTGTACTGTTCAGGTGGACCTGTCATTTGCTTTCGCATCACGCTTGTACCTTTGCCTTCCGCAGGATCGAAGGTACATTTGTAATTCAAAGTCATTTGTATTCATTAATACAAGTAGAGATAATTCTTTGACAATATTTAGATGTTTATTTCATATTCTATGATTTATGCAAATGCTTCATTCTTCGTTATTATGCTTACGAAGGTATGTCCTTCGTAACCTTCGTCCGAGATGCTCTATATCCCGAAGGGATATATTGTTATGGAGGACGAAGGACCTTAACACCTAACATTTCTTGTGTTGCCTTGTTCTTAATTCTTAGCATTTGAGAACAAGTCCCCAACAGCGCCGCCGCATCGTCCCGCAGCGGAAATCTCGCCCGCCCACCAGATCCACCCCGCCGTCACCCCCCCCCGCTCGCACGTAGGCTCGCCTCTCCCCGCCGCGATCTCATCGCGCCGCCCCGTCGACCCGCCGCGGAACTGTGGACGCCCACGAGATCCACCCCGCCATCCCGCCCCCCGCTCGCACATGGGCCCGCCTCTCCCCCTCCCCTCCCTGCCGCGATCTCCCCTCGCCGCGGTCTCCTCTTCTAGCAACAACGACGATCTCCCTTCGCGGGCCTCTGACGGAGCACGACCTCGGCTTTAGATTTCGTCCTCCCCAGCCTCGATACCCCACCGTGCGATGCCCTCCCCCAGCCTCCACCTCTGCCACCGAGCCGCCATCGGGTCCTTCACGCAGACGATGGCGGGGGCTGCTGCTGGCGCCAGCGAGGAGGCGGTGGAGAGGGCGCACGGGCTCTGCTAGGGCTCCATGAGGGAGCACGCTGATCTACTCAGCTCCATCCAAGACGATAGCCCAGGGTTCGTTTCTTTCTTCCTATGAACTCTTCCACTGTTGCTTTGTATGTGTCGCTTCTGTCGTCGTGTGCATTGTGCCCGTCTTAACACTCTTCTATCGAAATCTTTGCTAGGCCAACGGTGGCATGTCTCACACTCTCGCAGGATTGGTTGCTGGACAAGTTTGGTGTTCTTCGTGATGGGAAGAAGTCGTACCCGACCATTCTGGCATGTATGTTGGTAGTTTCTCTCGAGGTTTGTTTCCTGTCACTTCTGCTTAGCATCAGAATGGATTTAGTGTAATCGGTTTTTCATTTTGTCATACTATAGAACTTGGTTTGCAAGTTGTGAACAACGTTGATGATCCATATTTTATATTAGCCCATGGTACTGAAGTCTTTGGTTCACCTTCTAGCAATCCTCTTCCCAAAAGTCTCGAGAAGCTTGAGCAGGGTCTAATGCTTGGCCTAGAAAAGTGACTTCCAATGGTGCTGCCTAATCCAGAATTCCAGATTATGTCACTGTCGAAGCTCGAGATCTTAGTGTCATGTCTGGTATGTTTTTTGTGAACACGCTGGTACGATTTGTGACATTTCGACGAATTGCGCTGAGCCTGCAGTTCTCGTACCTCTCAGCGATTGCTGCGCTAGACGCTTGACAGCCTTTAGTGTTCGAGTATGATGCATTTTCTCTCTTATACTGCAGGGTTCCAAGTCTGCCACTGGCTGGGAGGAGGTACAGGTTCAGCAGGACGCCCAGCCCGCAGGTACTCACCCCCGAACACTCTGCCTCCCGTTGCCGTGTAGGGTTTAGGCTTCCAGGGGAATGGCATCGTTTGGGGTGCCCACCTGCGATTGCTCCGTGCGGAGTTACGGTTCCAGCGCGTGCCCTGCTACTCACTCTTTCTCAATTAACGTGTAGGATCACGCCGAGAAGGTTGCTGCCCTGAAGGTATGTTGACCTGCTAGCTCATTATCAGGTAAATATGCTTATGAATAAGGAAAAGTTTTATAGCATATGGGAAAAATAAGAATTTGTGCATTTTATTTTGATGTTGCTAGCTTTCTGATAGTGTCATCAAATTCATTATTTAATCTATGTACCTTTGATCCAAAGAGTATATCAACAATTGACTTAATTTCAAATATTATGGGAACTAATTGTAGGTTAAAGCTTTTCTTAGAGGTGACTCTCCACCATATTCAGCTGGCGATCTAGAAGGAATGACATTTATTGCGAACATGCATGTTAAAGTAGCTAGGAGGCTTCATAGCAATAGCTTGCGGTACTGGCTGTTGGAATACTTGAGGCGACAACCAAAGGGGAGAAAGTACAGAGCACTGATTCTGAAGTTTGTCAAGGATCGTATGGGAGCTCTGCTTTTGGTGGAGGTGAACTGACTTTCTCCTTATGATAAGTTTTTACTTATTTTAGATTATCATATCACACTATTTTTGTTTCACCAATATAGTATTTAGAGCAGTATAGCTCCAAGTAACAGTTGCCCAAAATTGCTCTGGATTTACCTGTTTGGCTGATCCCAGATGATGTATGTCACTTCTGGTCGATTTGTGGTCTATCCTTTAATTGCAAGAACTGTGTTACTGACTGGTTTCTAGCAAAATTTGTAGTGCGAGCAAACCAAATTGATTCCTCCCCCTTTTACATAAGAAAGTTTTGGTTCTACCTTTTGAATGCAGCGACCAAAAACACATGCTGTAGAATAGAGGAAAACAGACATGCTATACCCTTAGTGGTAGTCAGTTAGTTTACTGAGCTTATTGTACATAATTGAACCACTACTGCCACTGTTTATTTTAGTTCTGCTGGCTGTATCATGAATCAGATTATCAGAATGAATACTATAGCCTGTACCCGTTTGATTTTCATTTTCCTCTCATGAGTATTAATCTTCCAATGTCGCTTCCAGGTTGGGATGCAAGTTACAACAACAATTTCACGTGGGAAAGTGGGAGATCAAGTCAGTGTTACTGTGGAAATAGCTCATCCACGTGATGATATATTATCAGTCGGAGAGGTTGTAGAGGACACCGAGGATTCAGAGTAAATGCATGTGACGATAGCTTATCAGATAGAGAGGTTATAGAGGACACCGAGGATTCTGAGCAAATGCTTGCAAAGCTCACTCGCACTTTGCAGTCTTGTGTTCCTCTGCCGTTTACCGCTGTTCATTTTTGTGGCAGTGGTATAGGCGATTTATTACCTTGGAAAATGTCTGCTGATTCGTTCTGTTTTGATGAAATCGTGTCTTAATAATTAAACACAGTAGCAGACCACTGAATCTCCTTTTTTTTCTTGCTTGTTAGTTTGACTTGAGATTAGAAAAGGGCCTAATGTTTCCAGCACCAAACAAAATTAGCAATGAACATACAACATTTTGGTGGATAAGTTCTTAGGTAAGGATAAAGCAGATGCTGAAGGTCGAGAGATGCTAAACTGCATGAACTAAATTCTAGAATGCTAAGTGTAAGTTTTGAATAATTTTGTTTCCTTGTCATCTAGAACCACAATGCATTGAACTTAAAGCACAATATAGAAAGGAAGGCACAATATGCCTTTGCATTTTCTTCATTCCAATTGACAGCAAAGAGTAGAAAGGATGGAACCCTATGATACACAGCTGGGGCTCATGGCCTCTGGGGCCTTCTCTGGGGTGTGTACATGCCTTATGGTTGTCTCCTTTATCTTTGTATCCAATGTTCTAGATGGTAGACTGCCTGAAATAAGGCATACTACGTTAAACCGTATGAAACCTGATTTTTTTTGTCTAATGAACAGTCATGTACCTGGTGTTAGAACTTCGCCATACAAATAAAAGAGGAGGGCTCTTCAGTCAGGTCAACAGCTGGCAACCATATGTACACTGACATCGCACAAGCTCTCGAAGCCAACGGGATTGAAGCAAACCCCAAGGACTATCTCACTTTCTTCTGCTTAGGTAACCGCGAGGTGAAGCAGGAGGGAGAATATGAACCAGAGGAGCACCCAGAACCTGACATTGATTACATCCGGGCTCAAGAGGCTAGGAGGTTTATGATCTAATGTTCATACCAAAATGATGATACTTAATCTTTGCCCCTCGTATTGTGCTATATTTCATATTTACGCTTACTAATTCTTTAAATGCAGTTAAATTTACTGATACGGAATATATTTTATGTTATATGTTCACATCTGAAGATAATTCATGCACTTTCCGGATTTTGCTTATGTTGGTTTAACAGTAATGCTTCTATTTTATTGTCTTGAAGTTAAATGGTAATGTACATTCTCCTATTGTGTGGGCAATGCAGATGCGCCAACAGAGAGACCCTAGGAAAACATGCCATGCACTTTCTTGCTGGTTATATTTCCATGTTTTCTAGACAGGGTCCTTTTTCAGACAGGTATAACACGGTATGTTGTCTTTTATATTCAAGTCTAGGCTTTAGTTTTAGTTATTTCAATGGGTGCATTCTTTTATATTCGTGTGGAGCAGGCCGTCTTGTCTATGGCATTCAACAAGTGCACTTAGACCAAAATCTGACACCTTTAGGTTACTATTCTCATCGAACAAAAGATTTTCTGGCTTCAAATCTCGATGATAGACACCCCTGCTGTGATTTGCCTGTTCGGGATGGGAACTGACGTGCACTAGATCTCTGTCGCCAAACAGGGCTGGTGAAGAAGTTGTGTTTCCCTCCCGGATTGTCACTGCTTTTATATTTGTGCATTTATTTTGAGGGAAACATTTTGCCCAAAAAAGACCTGCAGTGCACGTTTTAAACATGTTTTTACTGTTTTTTGATGGGTGAGGACACATTATATCGTCTCCAAATGCTGAAGTGCTAAGATTATGCTACTTGAGAAGCATGCTGAATTTTGATGGGTGATGGGTGAGAAGCATGCTAAAATCTCTCAAAATAAACTGGACTGTTATACAGCAAGCAAATCACTCAAAAGAATTCAGTTTGGGCGTGCCTCTTCTGTTTATAATTCTGTTTATAATGACTGTTGAGTGAATTTAGGATAGCAATTTAGTATAGCAAGATTAGCCTTGGACTTAATCCGGATAAGATGGTTGAGATGGATAAGATAAATCTTATCAACTCAGTCTAGGTTGTTCTTCTAAATAAAAATCAGATTGTCTGTTTCGGCCTGGACTTAATCCGGGGCTGAGCAGCAAAACGATGGGTATGTGAGTCCCCGCTCCCCTTCGGTGCTCACTCGCTCGACTCCGTTTCGTCCCCATTGCTCTTGTATTAGATTGTATGTTCCCTAGGTGTGATGGTGGTATGGTCCTCTGATTTTCTCCGATTTTTCCTGGTACACAACGGTGAAAAAAGAGGGCAGTCCTAGAGTTCCCTATGGGTTAAATATCTTATGTAGTCATTTGTTCAGGTGAGGATATTGTTACTTCTCAGATAGTTGTAGTTTATGTTTTAGGTCACAATGCTTGCTGAAGAACTCTACATTATTAAAATTGACTAATATCTTGATTATGAGAACCTTGATAGGAAGCCAGAGGCCTTGCTGCTGGACCAATATTAGTCCAAAGGTTATCTGGTTTTGGGGACCATCGATCTGCAGACAATGTGGCAAGAGTGGCAGAGGAAGAGCTTGCACATGCCTCTGTAGGTTTGTATTGGTTTCTCAAAGAATGCCAAGTGATGGGTCGTGAACCCAGCAATACTTTCCAAGGTTTGCTCTCCTCCTAATTTTATAGTATGCGATATATGATTATACAAGATCATGCTAACTAATGGAATGTTCACTTAAACATTAGACTTGATAAAGGAGTACGACATTGTACTGAAGGGTCCATTCAACTACACAGCGATGGCCTCCCCCGACCTACTCTTCAATCTGCGGAACCTCTTCTACCTGGGCGCCTACCAGGCAGCCATTAACAACATCGACGTCCCGGGCCTTGACGCCACCGCCGCCGCTAAGCACGACACCATCGTCTTCCGCTCCTACATCGCCCTCGGCTCCTACTAGGTGCGAACACATCCGGCGTCAGGTGCCTCACCGCTAGCTCGTCGCAGTTGGCTCCGGCTCTAATAGGCGGGCAAGCGTGCATGCCTTTCTGTGTTTGTGCAGCTGGTGATTAGCTGGAGAAGAAGACTCGCAGGGCTAGCAAGAGGAGGTTCAGAGATGCCCAGGCCCCAGCTGCTGTTGCCCCTTCGTGGGTTCTGCTGTTCCCAGTGGCTATTGTTCCTAATGGGTTCGCGTGTGTTTTCAACAGGCCTATGGAGATAAGCACAAAAGTGCGGCCACCAAAATTGAGGGAGGTGATACAGGTTCCCAAGAAGGTTAGTTGTGTTCAATTTATTACATAAAAGATATATGTTGAATCGATATTCATTAACTGAAAACATTCATCATGAAAGAATGTAGTTTATATATTGACTTCCTTTACTTCCAATTAGTGCTTTTATCTACATCTTATTTTCTTTCATGCAAATGTGTAATTATCAATCTGTCTTTAGAGGTTGTATTATGTACTTTGTCTTCTAAATTCATATCAATTTCTGATATCGTTCTTTCCCATAGGTTGGAAGGGATCCAAGATTTGAGCCTGTTTATGGATCTGTTGACAAAGAAGGGTAAGACTTGGTTACTCGGATGCATATGTAATTGTTCTTTAGTGTCCTCATATGTAATTGTTCTTTAGTGTCCACACACATTCGGTTCATTTTTTATTTGTCAATCTCTGCTTTATCTTGATATACCATTAGAGGTTCTCCAATCTGTCCATGGTGGTTTTCTTTGTTTCTCATTTCACTCACTGCATTTTCAGTTACAACTACACTGCATATGTTGGCAGATTTGTTCATATATTACTCCTGCTGACATTTTCACTATCGCAGCAGCATCTCTACTGCTATTTGTTTTTTTTGCATATAAATGTATTTTATCATATTGATTCCGTAGCAACGCACGGGCATATTCCTATATCTCCATATTTTAGTTTATACGGGTTGAGTCGGGTGGCCCATGTCGCGCCCTCTGCTGCCACCCGGCACGATGTCGATTACCTCAGCCTTTTGAAGGTACTACTTTACTATTTGAAGCAACACATACTATTCAATTCATTCTGTCGATGTAGCAGATTGTCGAGTTCAAAGCTTTGCTCTTTATTCCCCCGAAGGCTCCACATGATCTCTATGAGAGATACTACAACAGTAACAAGTCAAATCTCAAGTTGTATGTTAGGAGCGTTTTCATCTCTGATGAATTCGATGACCTTCTTCCCAATTACCTTAGCTTTTTGAAGGTACTGTATTATTGTTTGAAGAAACACATACTATTCAATTTAATCCGTTGACGTAGCAGACTAAATACTGACTTTATTTGTAGGGTATTGTTGACTCGGACACACTGTACCTTAGCAACAAGGATAAGACAAGTAATGGGGTTTTCTGCAAGGAATGCAAGTCACATACTCTATGATTACTATCACAATACTGAAAAGATCTTCTCTAATCAGATGAAGAGAAAAGTGAGATGGAGGAGAAGAAGGGCCAGTACGCCAAGTTCTGGAATAAGTTTTGCAAATCAATCAAGCTGAGTACGTATCATCAAACACGCGACTAATAGGAACCACCTTGTGAAGCTTAGATTTGAGAGGTTTGTCTAAAATTGTCCTTACTCTTTTCCAAACACTGTCTTTAATTCTGTGTTTTGGGCAAAAGCGAACTGTATCTTATATTTGTTGCTTGCCTTAGTACCAAGTCGGACGACAAACCTGCCTCCCTTGAGGAGTACATTTCATGAATGAATTCAGGGCAGAAAGACATCTTCTACATCACGGGAAGCAGCAAAGAGCAGCTAGGAAAGTCTCCATTCCTAGAGAGGCTAACCAAGAAGAACTACGAGGTATATGTTGCTGGTTTATCCACTTCCATTACATAGGATGAGCCGATGATGTTGTTGCTTTGTGATCGTGACCTCATTTACAGGACAACTGTTGTTTCCAAGGCTGACATGACCAAGTTCAACTACCGGGGAATATTCTAAATTGCTTTTTCTGTGGGAAATTGGTCTGTTTGTACTTGCGAGGGAGTGGGATATTGTGTTGCTCCGTCTTTTTTAGTTTTCTATGTTCACTAGATATGTGTCTGTGTGTTGCTACGGAAGTAAAAAAATAGTATGAAACATATATACGAAACGACAAGCATCACTATAATATACAAAATCCATGTGACAAAATATCACCGTAACACTAATATTATATTGACGATATAAATATATAATATTATTATAAATACATGGCCGTGGCAGGACGGAAAGGAGACAAAAAAACAGCAACGAGGGTTGTTCGAAGGTACTCCTTTGCCTCCTCTGCTAAGTCGACTTTGATCTCTCTCATTGATGTCTAATTCATCAATAGTACCGTATCTATATATCACATAGTTAAACCTTATTTAAATGGAATATATACAATAATTCAACAATCTAAAAACAATAAAAATGATATGATGTTTTGTGCTGAAGGCAACTAAACAGAGATCACTCTAAACTACAACATGGAAGGAGACGTCAGCGGTAAAATGGGAAGCGTTCTAGGCACAGGCAACAGAGGTCACAACAAGAACAACGGTTTGTTCACTCGACGAACAACACAAACAACTTTGAAATTTTGATCTCTACCACTTCGGTAGCAGCTCGATGCGGTGAAAGACTATGCGCGAGGTATGCAAATTAACAAGACTCATACAAGCGCGGAACAGTGTGCTGATGGGGCACAAGGGTAACACATGCCCAGAATCCTAACATGTTTGGCTTCCGAGCAAACTTTCTCCAGACCTCAAGGAAATATAAGATTCAATCATATATGTGTCGATGTTCATCACAGCGTACTTCCGTTGCAACGCACGGGCACACACCTAGTAGAATATTATACCTAGTTTAGAGAGCACACTAAACGACTTATAATCTTAACTACACAATTCTTGGACACCTAACACTTATAAATTTTGATAGAAGAACTTTTATTAACTTTCTAAACCAATTCACCGGTTAACCTGTGTATCATATATACTAGTAAAACTTTCTATTTTTAACATCTACAGTCCCGCAAACACTGAGACCAAATGAGACCTCTTTCATCCTACGACATTGACCAAATTACTAAAACGACTCAGGCAATCTAATAAATTTTATACCTAGTCAGACCATCCATCAATCCACTAACACAAATAACAAATTTACTTATCCTGACTAATTCGACGCGATAGTCGCAAGCACGCCGACGGTTTCCGGTTGACGTCTTTGATCGCACATGTCTGGCGAGTGATGCACACATAACGCGACGACGAGATTGAGTATGGAACGAGCTGACGAGGTGTGATCGAGTAGGTTAGCGCGAGCTTTGGCCACCAGCAAGCGCAATATCGAGACAAGGATCGAGGCGGGGTTGACTAGCGCGACAAGCCCGTGCAGGGGGCAAGGGCCAACGGTCGGGAGATGGCAGAGCGGTTCGGACAAGGCCGCACAAACACTGAACGAGAAAAACGACGGCTCACCGACACACGAAGCTATCACCTCCCAGTTGGGCATTCCGTCGAGCATCGGATAAGCGACGCACGGAACAGTACTGTCTTCTCTATTCCCAGCTCGATATCGAGGATCCACCGACTGCAAGTACCTACACTACTCCTGCGCATCCGAGACAACGGCCAGGCGAGGTTGAGTCCCCAACGGCGACCCAGGGCGCGGTCTAGCGAGCAGAGAGCTAGGAGCAGCGCCGCGGCTGGCGAGTCTCGACGGGGTCAACGGCGCGATAGCGCCCACGGTCGGAGAAAGCACCGGAGAAGCTGAGCAGCGGCGAGCTGAGGGGCGCGACAGGGAAGCTTCGACGGCGGACATGGAAGTAGGGCGCGGCCAGGCGAGCACAAAGCTGCGCGAGGAAACAGAGCGTGCGCAGGGCGACGGGCACCGCGGCACGTCAGGGAGCCGGACGCGGCACACAAGGAGATCCACGGCTGGAAAAACGCCGGCCAGCAGAGAAGTAGAGGTGAGGGCGCACCATGGACAGAGAAGGCAGTGCGCACCCACGGAACAAGCAGATGCGAGCGTGTAGCGTCCGATGGGTGAGCGACTGGAGCAGGGCGCGGCTGAGGAATGGGCAAAGGCCAAGCTGGGGCACCGCAGCGCCAGAGAGGACGCGCAGGGAGATGAACGCCGCGAGGGAACTCCGCGAGCTGGGGCAGGCCGTGCGCAAGGAAGAAGGCCAGAGGCCGGGCGAACTGCTCGGCAAAGAGGAGCTTGGGCGCGAGATGCGCGCCATGGAACTTGGGGCAGTCGGCCGTGCTAGCAGAGGGAGGAGCTGGAGGGTGTTCGACGGAAAAAGCGGTGGCCGTCGCTGGGCATCAGAGAGACGCGCACAGGGACGAGCTGGAGTCAGGGAGCTCGACGCGGCCCGGGCACGACTCGCCGGACGAGCAGGGAGGTGGGCGCGCGCGGGAGCTGGAGCAACGCGCGCCAAGGACCGAGCTCCGCTGGACGCGGCGAGCAGGGCCGAGCCAGGGACGGCGGAAGGGCGACTACTAGCAAGCTCAAAAGCCATGGCCGACGAACTCCGGTGGGTGAAGCGACGAGCCTTCACGGCGAAGTGGAGGTCGAGCCCATGTCAAGGAAATAGAGATCAGGGGCAAGCTCCATATGGAAGAGATCAGGGGCGAGCTCCAAGATAGGGAGAGGAACAACGGGCCTGGAGATTCGACCTGGCTGGGAAGGGAGACGCCACGGTGAGGAGGCGAGGTCACGTGCTGGTAGAAGAAGCAAGGCGTCGAGCGAACTGAGTGAGATGAGCGCGCAGCAAAATATCCCACGGAGTCGACGTCGCTGAAGGAAAAGGAACGTAGGAGAGCTGGATTCCAAGATTAGAACGATGGCAAGGGATAAGGAACGAGACGTATGGGAGCTTCCAGGGAAAAGAGTACGTGGAGAACTCCTAGGGAGCTGTTGGCTTTGGATAGGAGACACCTAAGAAAGTATTCCAGGGAACAAATAACTACTAGATGAGAACAACACATGGAAGATAAGGATGGGAGGACTGAACGGAGGAAGCAAAAATATGATTTTTCTTATTTTCTATTTTTTTAACAGAGAATCGTTGATATTTTGGATCACGATTTTTAGCGATGTAAACTGGATCGACACGTTATACAGATACATATTTTATTCTACGAATCTAGCGAACCAAATCATTTACTAATTATTCACTTTCAGTTCTAGTTACGTTGGTCTAGTTTGTTTCGGACTGGAAACCATTTTTACGAGTTCCAATTAATTTATTCGGGATAAAAATCATCCAAGTGGTTCGGCTTCCGAATTCGTATTCGCGCGAGCGATGAATAATCACCGAACACACAGATTTTCGGAACAACTATGTTCCGAACATCACGAAAATTTAGGAAGAGCCTGGACAGATAAAAATAAAAACGACGTCGCACACGCGACAGCCGAAACAAATGCGATATTAAAATCGCGATAGACGAAAGATGTTTAAAATTTAACGTCTGTTTTATCCACCGATATTACGTGCTTAAATCCATACTCGTTGTCGAGCGGAATATAAACACCTGGGGTGTTACAGCCCTCCCCCCTTAAAAGAATCTCGTCCCGAGATTCGGAGCGAAAGACTTCTAAGGGTAGAGAAGTGTGTAACCAAGTTCATATCAGCGATAATCCTAAGACGGTCCGTAGCGAAGGCGAGTGCCTCAGGATGTGGTTTCTCCAGTGGACATATCATGTATCGCCTTAGGCTAATTTAGATATGTCCACCCATAGAGACGATGTCTGCCAGCAGAACACATAAGGTTCTATGTGGGCAGTTTGTTTTTTTCTGATGACACTGTACTATCTGAGTCTGTTGGGCGAGCGGTAGATATGCGACTTTACCCAAGCAGAATCAGTTGCAACCTCTTGGGTAAAATACACAGAAAGGGGTTTACCAACAAGTGGTCACGGTAAGTTCATAGCACACGAGACGGGTGTGAATGTCGAATAACATCACAGTTAACTCATGTTAGCCAGAGAATCCAAGTCCATGAAAAATGATAGAGACTCGAGAAAATATCAATGAAGAGATCTGTTGATGTTGACTTTACGACCAACCCATTTCATCAAATACTTAGCACGGCTCGACTTGATTACACATGCTGGAAAAGCACACGTGATGCGATCGAGGCGTGACTAGAGCGATAATTAGGTGGTTATTGGCCGACTTAATCTCGATTCTTATAAGTACTTTCTTAGGATGGGTTGAACCAAAGTGAGTTCAGACAACTCGATAAAACGACCTCTAAACTCAATCTTCGTCCATTGGGCACTTACAAGTTAGTAAAACCAACTTGTTGAACTACTTTTGACATTGGGCATGTCCTCTCAGTACCATCGGTAAGCCAAGGGTTGAGAGTTTACATTTGCTAGCAAAAGGTCATGCATTTGGGTAGAAATCCATTTGGTCATGTTCATCCGTTTCTTCATGCGCGATGAACAAACTTGGTTAGGGAATACATGGTTTAAATAAGAGAGCGAATGAACAAACTCTTGCATCTCAGCAGCAGGGAAAGTAAATCTCCATTTTGAGAGCTAATCAGTTGTTTTCCAACACTAAAAAGCTCCAAGACTTCACCTTTACAACAAAGGATGCAAAGGGAACTTGTATGAGTAGCCACCACCAAAGTCAAGAGATAAGAGACGACACATGGAAGTGGTATGCCCGTTTGATCCAACAGAGATGATAGATGTTGCTTGATCACTTGACAAACAACATAGAAATTGTTTCAAGGGAAGGTCCACGAAAGATAACATATCAGTGTAATTCCATAAAGGATCATGACTAGAGACCTTGATACCAGCATGCGCCAAGCAGCATAACCTTGTGTGTACATTCACAAGGGGCTCTCAGTTTCGCGGCGGTACCATAAGTCATTAATCGAGACACCATTATCGAACTGGCACCAATAATGAATCTCACGTGGTAAGAACAATTTGTGCAGAGACAACACATCGATATAGTCTTATAATGGATTATGACTACTAACTGTGATACTAGTGCGTGCCAGGTAGCACAACCATGTGTGTGCACCCACAAGAGGCCCTCGGTTTCAGCGCGGTGCCACCGATTTTAGTCATAACACCATTACCAGACATAACCAATAAGAAATCTCGCACGACACCAAGGGATTGGACAAGGGTGACAATATACAAAGAGACTCTACCTGTCAAAACGATTACAAGTAGAGAACCAAATAGATCATGGCCCGATGAAATAAACAAGGCATGGCCATAAACTAAATTTGATGGAAGGAGTACGATGGGAGACTGTTACTTCAGCCCAAGCATATTTCTATGTCCATCGCAGGGATCACAAGGTCAAGGATTAGTATGTGATTAGATACGGAGGGAAAATAATCATAAGATTAAGTTGGTATGCCTTTGATAGGTATGAGGAAACCAAAGGCATCAAACTAAGGAAACCATCAGGCATAACTTTCCTAGGTTGGGTTGATAAAACAACATTGCGATCTTCAAGAACAGGCAAACTGGAATGGAGACATCAGCTTGCGCCAATCGAACAGGGGCATGGAGTGATAATGAAAAATTCAAATTTGGGTCATGGTTCACTAATTGAGAACATGGCCTAGTTTTGGGTTTAAGCAAACAAATCACCAACCTTCTATCGGCACATCGAGTACCAGAGCAAGCACATATAACACCTAAACATATTACCTAAAGAATGGAGGACAACTATTTCATCTAAGTTCATAATTCAACATTACACTACATTATCTACAATCACTGGTTACTGGAATAAAGATAAGAAAAGCATTTTGGATGTATAGGTGACAAACAAGATGCAACAATCAGGATGCATGCTCGTCTTATACGTCCTCACGAGTTTGCCAACTTACTGTGGCAATAACGTTCTATATCGGTGGCATACTTACGACTCTCACGGTATTTTGCTAGTCGTCAGCTACACATACGTTTTCGAGGTTAGTGTACCTGCAGAAAAATCCATCACAGCCCAATTTCCCAATGATGCAATTCACATATGACAGTTTTATCATAGTGTATACTCCATATATTGCTATATGGAGGCCAGCTCATCATTAAGCGTCGAGCCACGCATAGGCGCTGTTGCCACACTTTAACCATAGGGCAACTCATTATGGTAACTCACCTTCTTACCTGAGCGTAGGTGCGTCGTTACAAGTACATTACACTTCTCAGTATTCCCATGTCCGTATACCCATACACATCCATGGGGTACTGAATTCCCGGAAAAGTAATTACTCCACATCGCAGCCTTCATATATACATATGTAGAACATGTATATATTCAAGCGCTTCAATTAAGCACTTCCCTAGACCGATGTTTGTTCGGTCATGCTCTCACATCTCACCTTACCTTGAGCGTCGATCCATTCAAAACTGAATGGCCAAAAAAATAACAATACACATGTATGCAATACCCACAGTTGTGGCTTAGTGGTTTTAAATAAGCCACCTGATAGTCCTTACTTTAGGGCTTAACAGAGGATGTCGCTAGCATTGTAGTTTTTCAAAGCTGTTTTTCAAAACCAAACAATGTGTTTAGTTGAAAATAAGTTTCCTAAAGCCAAAACTTTGTTTTTAAAATACGTATGTGACCGTATTATACTTAATCCTGCTCCGATACTAGCTGTGGCAGAACCTCCCAAGTTATTGGGCCCACATGCACCTGTCCTTGTCTCAAAGACCTCAGACAACTATGCATGTGCACCAGATAACTTAACAGGATCCGTCCGAGTGTCCCAAGGACTCCGGATAAACCACTTACAACCAGGATCGCAAGATTAAGTAAACACAAATCACACACCAACATTTTGCAGCGGAAATCTTATTACCAATTTTTATAAGTTACATTAAGTTTTACAATGTACATGATCAGAGTGATTACAAAAGTGATTCAAAGAAATAACTTTGAACTGTTATAAATTATTTATAGTTTTGAAATATATGCTAGCTCAAGTGACTATCCTCAATAAGAAATATAGAAGAGTTACTTAGACTTATAAGAAGGCCGAGCCCACCGGCACTTAACACCATCAACAGCAGCACAAAACTATAACCTGAAAAACAACAGGGAATAAAACCATGAGTACGGAATTACTCAGCAAGACTTACCCGACTAAAGAAAAGACTCTTAAGGATATGCTGGCTGATTAGGAATCAAGGTAAGGCTTACCAAATTTCAAAGACTCATTTTGCAGAAGAGCTTACTAGTAGTGAATCCTTATGCCAAAATTTTACTTCACAAGTTAAGTACCTTTCCTGAATCTAAATTTGCCTAATCTAGAGCATCCACTTGTCCTGGTCTAGCTTTCTTTTAGCCAATTCATATTTCACTTGTCAACTACGATGAGTGGTCGGAGGGTAGAGTCTCCATGACCGAGGAGCAACGACGATTCGAACCGATTATACCCAGCTGGGGATCCCTAACCACACGACATATGTAGCACTTAACCCTTGCATATGTCAACCGTTCCCATAGATCCTCCACAACGTGAACCGGTCCGCGCTACCCGGGAGCATAGTACTCCTCCATCCAGCCTCTAGCCAGGAGGGTACACGCTACTCCCACCATCTCCCACGCCCAGTGCGCGGTTGTCTTTTCACGTATGGAATAGCCGGGTTCAGGCTTACCGGAGCATGTGGATAGTTGCAAAGTCTCCACCACAACAGGCCTACATCGAACGGTCCTTAATCGACACAGACGGGCGACCTTGTCCGCTCAGCGTCTGGTCTAGATGTATTCAAACCATTTTCCCATTTTTGGTACCCGACAGGGGTACTCTTTTCCGAATGATGAACCCACTCCCGCCGAAGTGGAATCATCACCATAAGTTTGCTTTGATTTTTGAAATGAAAGGCCCATAACCAATGTTCCACAATCATTCTTTTTGAAAACAAATGATTTTTCAGTTTCTAAGCAGGGCTAAGCATTATCAGTTCTTTTTATAAAATCGGGATTAAGGAGTTTCCAAGGAATGGTAATGCATCAATTGTTTATCACACAACTCCTATCACCTAATGCATCAGATAAGGTGAAAAAGCATTTAAAACACAAGGAAGGGGCAAATGCATCAGGGCTTGCCTGGGTAACACTAGGTTAGTGTTGTTAGATAATGTCCATCTGGCGATCAGTCTTGTCCTAGCACTTGATCATGCAGGTTCGTCCATCAGCATCACCATGCGGAGTAGCCCACGTTTGGGATCGACTTGGCTCGTCTTCCGCATCACGTGATTAATTATCGTACATAATTGAAATGCATTATGCACATGAATGCATATAAGAAACAATAACACCAGATATTATGATGCTACGCAAAAGAGAAATAACCTACTTAATGACGAGACATTGCGGACACTAATTATCGATATATTGTTACTTACGACAATGATCCTCTTTCAACCTAGCTAAATAGTCGAGCTAAATAGTCGAGGTAGTTTCAATTATGAAAGTGACTAACACACATAGAATATTATACCTAGTTTAGAGAGCACACTAAACGACTTATAATCTTAACTACACAATTCTTGGACACCTAATACTTATAAATTTTGATAGAAGAACTTTTATTAACTTTCTAAACCAATTCACCGGTTAACCTGTGTATCATATATACTAGTAAAACTTTCTATTTTTAACATCTACAGTCCCGCAAACACTGAGACCAAATGAGACCTCTTTCATCCTACGACATTGACCAAATTACTAAAACGACTCAGGCAATCTAATAAATTTTATACCTAGTCAGACCATCCATCAATCCACTAACACAAATAACAAATTTACTTATCCTGACTAATTCGACGCGATAGTCGCAAGCACGCCGACGGTTTCCGGTTGACGTCTTTGATCGCACATGTCTGGCGAGTGATGCACACATAACGCGACGACGAGATTGAGTATGGAACGAGCTGACAAGGTGTGATCGAGTAGGTTAGCGCGAGCTTTGGCCACCAGCAAGCGCAATATCGAGACGAGGATCGAGGCGGGGTTGACTAGCGCGACAAGCCCGTGCAGGGGGCAAGGGCCAACGGTCGGGAGATGGCAGAGCGGTTCGGACAAGGCCGCACAAACACTGAACGAGAAAAACGACGGCTCACCGACACACGAAGCTATCACCTCCCAGTTGGGCATTCCGTCGAGCATCGGATAAGCGACGCACGGAACAGTACTGTCTTCTCTATTCCCAGCTCGATATCGAGGATCCACCGACTGCAAGTACCTACACTACTCCTGCGCATCCGAGACAACGGCCAGGCGAGGTTGAGTCCCCAACGGCGACCCAGGGCGCGGTCTAGCGAGCAGAGAGCTAGGAGCAGCGCCGCGGCTGGCGAGTCTCGACGGGGTCAACGGCGCGATAGCGCCCACGGTCGGAGAAAGCACCGGAGAAGCTGAGCAGCGGCGAGCTGAGGGGCGCGACAGGGAAGCTTCGACGGCGGACATGGAAGTAGGGCGCGGCCAGGCGAGCACAAAGCTGCGCGAGGAAACAGAGCGTGCGCAGGGCGACGGGCACCGCGGCACGTCAGGGAGCCGGACGCGGCACACAAGGAGATCCACGGCTGGAAAAACGCCGGCCAGCAGAGAAGTAGAGGTGAGGGCGCACCATGGACAGAGAAGGCAGTGCGCACCCACGGAACAAGCAGATGCGAGCGTGTAGCGTCCGATGGGTGAGCGACTGGAGCAGGGCGCGGCTGAGGAATGGGCAAAGGCCAAGCTGGGGCACCGCAGCGCCAGAGAGGACGCGCAGGGAGATGAACGCCGCGAGGGAACTCCGCGAGCTGGGGCAGGCCGTGCGCAAGGAAGAAGGCCAGAGGCCGGGCGAACTGCTCGGCAAAGAGGAGCTTGGGCGCGAGATGCGCGCCATGGAACTTGGGGCAGTCGGCCGTGCTAGCAGAGGGAGGAGCTGGAGGGTGTTCGACGGAAAAAGCGGTGGCCGTCGCTGGGCATCAGAGAGACGCGCACAGGGACGAGCTGGAGTCAGGGAGCTCGACGCGGCCCGGGCACGACTCGCCGGACGAGCAGGGAGGTGGGCGCGCGCGGGAGCTGGAGCAACGCGCGCCAAGGACCGAGCTCCGCTGGACGCGGCGAGCAGGGCCGAGCCAGGGACGGCGGAACGGCGACTACTAGCAAGCTCAAAAGCCATGGCCGACGAACTCCGGTGGGTGAAGCGACGAGCCTTCACGGCGAAGTGGAGGTCGAGCCCATGTCAAGGAAATAGAGATCAGGGGCAAGCTCCATATGGAAGAGATCAGGGGCGAGCTCCAAGATATTGAGAGGAACAACGGGCCTGGAGATTCGACCTGGCTGGGAAGGGAGACGCCACGGTGAGGAGGCGAGGTCACGTGCTGGTAGAAGAAGCAAGGCGTCGAGCGAACTGAGTGAGATGAGCGCGCAGCAAAATATCCCACGGAGTCGACGTCGCTGAAGGAAAAGGAACGTAGGAGAGCTGGATTCCAAGATTAGAACGATGGCAAGGGATAAGGAACGAGACGTATGGGAGCTTCCAGGGAAAAGAGTACGTGGAGAACTCCTAGGGAGCTGTTGGCTTTGGATAGGAGACACCTAAGAAAGTATTCCAGGGAACAAATAACTACTAGATGAGAACAACACATGGAAGATAAGGATGGGAGGACTGAACGGAGGAAGCAAAAATATGATTTTTCTTATTTTCTATTTTTTTAACAGAGAATCGTTGATATTTTGGATCACGATTTTTAGCGATGTAAACTGGATCGACATGTTATACAGATACATATTTTATTCTACGAATCTAGCGAACCAAATCATTTACTAATTATTCACTTTCAGTTCTAGTTACGTTGGTCTAGTTTGTTTCGGACTGGAAACCATTTTTACGAGTTCCAATTAATTTATTCGGGATAAAAATCATCCAAGTGGTTCGGCTTCCGAATTCGTATTCGCGCGAGCGATGAATAATCACCGAACACACAGATTTTCGGAACAACTATGTTCCGAACATCACGAAAATTTAGGAAGAGCCTGGACAGATAAAAATAAAAACGACGTCGCACACGCGACAGCCGAAACAAATGCGATATTAAAATCGCGATAGACGAAAGATGTTTAAAATTTAACGTCCGTTTTATCCACCGATATTACGTGTTTAAATCCATACTCGTTGTCGAGCGGAATATAAACACCTGGGGTGTTACAGCCCTCCCCCCTTAAAAGAATCTCGTCCCGAGATTCGGAGCGAAAGACTTCTAAGGGTAGAGAAGTGTGTAACCAAGTTCATATCAGCGATAATCCTAAGACGGTCCGTAGCGAAGGCGAGTGCCTCAGGATGTGGTTTCTCCAGTGGACATATCATGTATCGCCTTAGGCTAATTTAGATATGTCCACCCATAGAGACGATGTCTGCCAGCAGAACACATAAGGTTCTATGTGGGCAGTTTGTTTTTTTCTGATGACACTGTACTATCTGAGTCTGTTGGGCGAGCGGTAGATATGCGACTTTACCCAAGCAGAATCAGTTGCAACCTCTTGGGTAAAATACACAGAAAGGGGTTTACCAACAAGTGGTCACGGTAAGTTCATAGCACACGAGACGGGTGTGAATGTCGAATAACATCACAGTTAACTCATGTTAGCCAGAGAATCCAAGTCCATGAAAAATGATAGAGACTCGAGAAAATATCAATGAAGAGATCTGTTGATGTTGACTTTACGACCAACCCATTTCATCAAATACTTAGCACGGCTCGACTTGATTACACATGCTGGAAAAGCACACGTGATGCGATCGAGGCGTGACTAGAGCGATAATTAGGTGGTTATTGGCCGACTTAATCTCGATTCTTATAAGTACTTTCTTAGGATGGGTTGAACCAAAGTGAGTTCAGACAACTCGATAAAACGACCTCTAAACTCAATCTTCGTCCATTGGGCACTTACAAGTTAGTAAAACCAACTTGTTGAACTACTTTTGACATTGGGCATGTCCTCTCAGTACCATCGGTAAGCCAAGGGTTGAGAGTTTACATTTGCTAGCAAAAGGTCATGCATTTGGGTAGAAATCCATTTGGTCATGTTCATCCGTTTCTTCATGCGCGATGAACAAACTTGGTTAGGGAATACATGGTTTAAATAAGAGAGCGAATGAACAAACTCTTGCATCTCAGCAGCAGGGAAAGTAAATCTCCATTTTGAGAGCTAATCAGTTGTTTTCCAACACTAAAAAGCTCCAAGACTTCACCTTTACAACAAAGGATGCAAAGGGAACTTGTATGAGTAGCCACCACCAAAGTCAAGAGATAAGAGACGACACATGGAAGTGGTATGCCCGTTTGATCCAACAGAGATGATAGATGTTGCTTGATCACTTGACAAACAACATAGAAATTGTTTCAAGGGAAGGTCCACGAAAGATAACATATCAGTGTAATTCCATAAAGGATCATGACTAGAGACCTTGATACCAGCATGCGCCAAGCAGCATAACCTTGTGTGTACATTCACAAGGGGCTCTCAGTTTCGCGGCGGTACCATAAGTCATTAATCGAGACACCATTATCGAACTGGCACCAATAATGAATCTCACGTGGTAAGAACAATTTGTGCAGAGACAACACATCGATATAGTCTTATAATGGATTATGACTACTAACTGTGATACTAGTGCGTGCCAGGTAGCACAACCATGTGTGTGCACCCACAAGAGGCCCTCGGTTTCAGCGCGGTGCCACCGATTTTAGTCATAACACCATTACCAGACATAACCAATAAGAAATCTCGCACGACACCAAGGGATTGGACAAGGGTGACAATATACAAAGAGACTCTACCTGTCAAAACGATTACAAGTAGAGAACCAAATAGATCATGGCCCGATGAAATAAACAAGGCATGGCCATAAACTAAATTTGATGGAAGGAGTACGATGGGAGACTGTTACTTCAGCCCAAGCATATTTCTATGTCCATCGCAGGGATCACAAGGTCAAGGATTAGTATGTGATTAGATACGGAGGGAAAATAATCATAAGATTAAGTTGGTATGCCTTTGATAGGTATGAGGAAACCAAAGGCATCAAACTAAGGAAACCATCAGGCATAACTTTCCTAGGTTGGGTTGATAAAACAACATTGCGATCTTCAAGAACAGGCAAACTGGAATGGAGACATCAGCTTGCGCCAATCGAACAGGGGCATGGAGTGATAATGAAAAATTCAAATTTGGGTCATGGTTCACTAATTGAGAACATGGCCTAGTTTTGGGTTTAAGCAAACAAATCACCAACCTTCTATCGGCACATCGAGTACTAGAGCAAGCACATATAACACCTAAACATATTACCTAAAGAATGGAGGACAACTATTTCATCTAAGTTCATAATTCAACATTACACTACATTATCTACAATCACTGGTTACTGGAATAAAGATAAGAAAAGCATTTTGGATGTATAGGTGACAAACAAGATGCAACAATCAGGATGCATGCTCGTCTTATACGTCCTCACGAGTTTGCCAACTTACTGTGGCAATAACGTTCTATATCGGTGGCATACTTACGACTCTCACGGTATTTTGCTAGTCGTCAGCTACACATATGTTTTCGAGGTTAGTGTACCTGCAGAAAAATCCATCACAGCCCAATTTCCCAATGATGCAATTCACATATGACAGTTTTATCATAGTGTATACTCCATATATTGCTATATGGAGGCCAGCTCATCATTAAGCGTCGAGCCACGCATAGGCGCTGTTGCCACACTTTAACCATAGGGCAACTCATTATGGTAACTCACCTTCTTACCTGAGCGTAGGTGCGTCGTTACAAGTACATTACACTTCTCAGTATTCCCATGTCCGTATACCCATACACATCCATGGGGTACTGAATTCCCGGAAAAGTAATTACTCCACATCGCAGCCTTCATATATACATATGTAGAACATGTATATATTCAAGCGCTTCAATTAAGCACTTCCCTAGACCGATGTTTGTTCGGTCATGCTCTCACATCTCACCTTACCTTGAGCGTCGATCCATTCAAAACTGAATGGCCAAAAAAATAACAATACACATGTATGCAATACCCACAGTTGTGGCTTAGTGGTTTTAAATAAGCCACCTGATAGTCCTTACTTTAGGGCTTAACAGAGGATGTCGCTAGCATTGTAGTTTTTCAAAGCTGTTTTTCAAAACCAAACAATGTGTTTAGTTGAAAATAAGTTTCCTAAAGCCAAAACTTTGTTTTTAAAATACGTATGTGACCGTATTATACTTAATCCTGCTCCGATACTAGCTGTGGCAGAACCTCCCAAGTTATTGGGCCCACATGCACCTGTCCTTGTCTCAAAGACCTCAGACAACTATGCATGTGCACCAGATAACTTAACAGGATCCGTCCGAGTGTCCCAAGGACTCCGGATAAACCACTTACAACCAGGATCGCAAGATTAAGTAAACACAAATCACACACCAACATTTTGCAGCGGAAATCTTATTACCAATTTTTATAAGTTACATTAAGTTTTACAATGTACATGATCAGAGTGATTACAAAAGTGATTCAAAGAAATAACTTTGAACTGTTATAAATTATTTATAGTTTTGAAATATATGCTAGCTCAAGTGACTATCCTCAATAAGAAATATAGAAGAGTTACTTAGACTTATAAGAAGGCCGAGCCCACCGGCACTTAACACCATCAACAGCAGCACAAAACTATAACCTGAAAAACAACAGGGAATAAAACCATGAGTACGGAATTACTCAGCAAGACTTACCCGACTAAAGAAAAGACTCTTAAGGATATGCTGGCTGATTAGGAATCAAGGTAAGGCTTACCAAATTTCAAAGACTCATTTTGCAGAAGAGCTTACTAGTAGTGAATCCTTATGCCAAAATTTTACTTCACAAGTTAAGTACCTTTCCTGAATCTAAATTTGCCTAATCTAGAGCATCCACTTGTCCTGGTCTAGCTTTCTTTTAGCCAATTCATATTTCACTTGTCAACTACGATGAGTGGTCGGAGGGTAGAGTCTCCATGACCGAGGAGCAACGACGATTCGAACCGATTATACCCAGCTGGGGATCCCTAACCACACGACATATGTAGCACTTAACCCTTGCATATGTCAACCGTTCCCATAGATCCTCCACAACGTGAACCGGTCCGCGCTACCCGGGAGCACAGTACTCCTCCATCCAGCCTCTAGCCAGGAGGGTACACGCTACTCCCACCATCTCCCACGCCCAGTGCGCGGTTGTCTTTTCACGTATGGAATAGCCGGGTTCAGGCTTACCGGAGCATGTGGATAGTTGCAAAGTCTCCACCACAACAGGCCTACATCGAACGGTCCTTAATCGACACAGACGGGCGACCTTGTCCGCTCAGCGTCTGGTCTAGATGTATTCAAACCATTTTCCCATTTTTGGTACCCGACAGGGGTACTCTTTTCCGAATGATGAACCCACTCCCGCCGAAGTGGAATCATCACCATAAGTTTGCTTTGATTTTTGAAATGAAAGGCCCATAACCAATGTTCCACAATCATTCTTTTTGAAAACAAATGATTTTTCAGTTTCTAAGCAGGGCTAAGCATTATCAGTTCTTTTTATAAAATCGGGATTAAGGAGTTTCCAAGGAATGGTAATGCATCAATTGTTTATCACACAACTCCTATCACCTAATGCATCAGATAAGGTGAAAAAGCATTTAAAACACAAGGAAGGGGCAAATGCATCAGGGCTTGCCTGGGTAACACTAGGTTAGTGTTGTTAGATAACGTCCATCTGGCGATCAGTCTTGTCCTAGCACTTGATCATGCAGGTTCGTCCATCAGCATCACCATGCGGAGTAGCCCACGTTTGGGATCGACTTGGCTCGTCTTCCGCATCACGTGATTAATTATCGTACATAATTGAAATGCATTATGCACATGAATGCATATAAGAAACAATAACACCAGATATTATGATGCTACGCAAAAGAGAAATAACCTACTTAATGACGAGACATTGCGGACACTAATTATCGATATATTGTTACTTACGACAATGATGCTCTTTCAACCTAGCTAAATAGTCGAGCTAAATAGTCGAGGTAGTTTCAATTATGAAAGTGACTAACACACATAGAATATTATACCTAGTTTAGAGAGCACACTAAACGACTTATAATCTTAACTACAAAATTCTTGGACACCTAATACTTATAAATTTTGATAGAAGAACTTTTATTAACTTTCTAAACCAATTTACCGGTTAACCTGTGTATCATATATACTAGTAAAACTTTCTATTTTTAACATCTACAGTCCCGCAAACACTGAGACCAAATGAGACCTCTTTCATCCTACGACATTGACCAAATTACCAAAACGACTCAGGCAATCTAATAAATTTTATACCTAGTCAGACCATCCATCAATCCACTAACACAAATAACAAATTTACTTATCCTGACTAATTCGACGCGATAGTCGCAAGCACGCCGACGGTTTCCGGTTGACGTCTTTGATCACACATGTCTGGCGAGTGATGCACACATAACGCGACGACGAGATTGAGTATGGAACGAGCTGACGAGGTGTGATCGAGTAGGTTAGCGCGAGCTTTGGCCACCAGCAAGCGCAATATCGACGACGAGGATCGAGGCGGGGTTGACTAGCGCGACAAGCCCGTGCAGGGGCAAGGGCCAACGGTCGGGAGATGGCAGCGCGGTTCGGACAAGGCCGAACAAACACTGAACGAGAAAAACGACGGCTCACCGACACACGAAGCTATCACCTCCCAGTTGGGCATTCCGTCGAGCATCGGATAAGCGACGCACGGAATAGTACTGTCTTCTCTATTCCCAGCTCGATATCGAGGATCCACCGACTGCAAGTACCTACACTACTCCTGCGCATCCGAGACAACGGCCAGGCGAGGTTGAGTCCCCAACGGCGACCCAGGGCGCGGTCTAGCGAGCAGAGAGCTAGGAGCAGCGCCGCGGCTGGCGAGTCTCGACGGGGTCAACGGCGCGATAGCGCCCACGGTCGGAGAAAGCACCGGAGAAGCTGAGCAGCGGCGAGCTGAGGGGCGCGACAGGGAAGCTTCGACGGCGGACATGGAAGTAGGGCGCGGCCAGGCGAGCACAAAGCTGCGCGAGGAAACAGAGCGTGCGCAGGGCGACGGGCACCGCGGCACGTCAGGGAGCCGGACGCGGCACACAAGGAGATCCACGGCTGGAAAAACGCCGGCCAGCAGAGAAGTAGAGGTGAGGGCGCACCATGGACAGAGAAGGCAGTGCGCACCCACGGAACAAGCAGATGCGAGCGTGTAGCGTCCGATGGGTGAGCGACTGGAGCAGGGCGCGGCTGAGGAATGGGCAAAGGCCAAGCTGGGGCACCGCAGCGCCAGAGAGGACGCGCAGGGAGATGAACGCCGCGAGGGAACTCCGCGAGCTGGGGCAGGCCGTGCGCAAGGAAGAAGGCCAGAGGCCGGGCGAACTGCTCGGCAAAGAGGAGCTTGGGCGCGAGATGCGCGCCATGGAACTTGGGGCAGTCGGCCGTGCTAGCAGAGGGAGGAGCTGGAGGGTGTTCGACGGAAAAAGCGGTGGCCGTCGCTGGGCATCAGAGAGACGCGCACAGGGACGAGCTGGAGTCAGGGAGCTCGACGCGGCCCGGGCACGACTCGCCGGACGAGCAGGGAGGTGGGCGCGCGCGGGAGCTGGAGCAACGCGCGCCAAGGACCGAGCTCCGCTGGACGCGGCGAGCAGGGCCGAGCCAGGGACGGCGGAAGGGCGACTACTAGCAAGCTCAAAAGCCATGGCCGACGAACTCCGGTGGGTGAAGCGACGAGCCTTCACGGCGAAGTGGAGGTCGAGCCCATGTCAAGGAAATAGAGATCAGGGGCAAGCTCCATATGGAAGAGATCAGGGGCGAGCTCCAAGATAGGGAGAGGAACAACGGGCCTGGAGATTCGACCTGGCTGGGAAGGGAGACGCCACGGTGAGGAGGCGAGGTCACGTGCTGGTAGAAGAAGCAAGGCGTCGAGCGAACTGAGTGAGATGAGCGCGCAGCAAAATATCCCACGGAGTCGACGTCGCTGAAGGAAAAGGAACGTAGGAGAGCTGGATTCCAAGATTAGAACGATGGCAAGGGATAAGGAACGAGACGTATGGGAGCTTCCAGGGAAAAGAGTACGTGGAGAACTCCTAGGGAGCTGTTGGCTTTGGATAGGAGACACCTAAGAAAGTATTCCAGGGAACAAATAACTACTAGATGAGAACAACACATGGAAGATAAGGATGGGAGGACTGAACGGAGGAAGCAAAAATATGATTTTTCTTATTTTCTATTTTTTTAACAGAGAATCGTTGATATTTTGGATCACGATTTTTAGCGATGTAAACTGGATCGACACGTTATACAGATACATATTTTATTCTACGAATCTAGCGAACCAAATCATTTACTAATTATTCACTTTCAGTTCTAGTTACGTTGGTCTAGTTTGTTTCGGACTGGAAACCATTTTTACGAGTTCCAATTAATTTATTCGGGATAAAAATCATCCAAGTGGTTCGGCTTCCGAATTCGTATTCGCGCGAGCGATGAATAATCACCGAACACACAGATTTTCGGAACAACTATGTTCCGAACATCACGAAAATTTAGGAAGAGCCTGGACAGATAAAAATAAAAACGACGTCGCACACGCGACAGCCGAAACAAATGCGATATTAAAATCGCGATAGACGAAAGATGTTTAAAATTTAACGTCTGTTTTATCCACCGATATTACGTGCTTAAATCCATACTCGTTGTCGAGCGGAATATAAACACCTGGGGTGTTACAGCCCTCCCCCCTTAAAAGAATCTCGTCCCGAGATTCGGAGCGAAAGACTTCTAAGGGTAGAGAAGTGTGTAACCAAGTTCATATCAGCGATAATCCTAAGACGGTCCGTAGCGAAGGCGAGTGCCTCAGGATGTGGTTTCTCCAGTGGACATATCATGTATCGCCTTAGGCTAATTTAGATATGTCCACCCATAGAGACGATGTCTGCCAGCAGAACACATAAGGTTCTATGTGGGCAGTTTGTTTTTTTCTGATGACACTGTACTATCTGAGTCTGTTGGGCGAGCGGTAGATATGCGACTTTACCCAAGCAGAATCAGTTGCAACCTCTTGGGTAAAATACACAGAAAGGGGTTTACCAACAAGTGGTCACGGTAAGTTCATAGCACACGAGACGGGTGTGAATGTCGAATAACATCACAGTTAACTCATGTTAGCCAGAGAATCCAAGTCCATGAAAAATGATAGAGACTCGAGAAAATATCAATGAAGAGATCTGTTGATGTTGACTTTACGACCAACCCATTTCATCAAATACTTAGCACGGCTCGACTTGATTACACATGCTGGAAAAGCACACGTGATGCGATCGAGGCGTGACTAGAGCGATAATTAGGTGGTTATTGGCCGACTTAATCTCGATTCTTATAAGTACTTTCTTAGGATGGGTTGAACCAAAGTGAGTTCAGACAACTCGATAAAACGACCTCTAAACTCAATCTTCGTCCATTGGGCACTTACAAGTTAGTAAAACCAACTTGTTGAACTACTTTTGACATTGGGCATGTCCTCTCAGTACCATCGGTAAGCCAAGGGTTGAGAGTTTACATTTGCTAGCAAAAGGTCATGCATTTGGGTAGAAATCCATTTGGTCATGTTCATCCGTTTCTTCATGCGCGATGAACAAACTTGGTTAGGGAATACATGGTTTAAATAAGAGAGCGAATGAACAAACTCTTGCATCTCAGCAGCAGGGAAAGTAAATCTCCATTTTGAGAGCTAATCAGTTGTTTTCCAACACTAAAAAGCTCCAAGACTTCACCTTTACAACAAAGGATGCAAAGGGAACTTGTATGAGTAGCCACCACCAAAGTCAAGAGATAAGAGACGACACATGGAAGTGGTATGCCCGTTTGATCCAACAGAGATGATAGATGTTGCTTGATCACTTGACAAACAACATAGAAATTGTTTCAAGGGAAGGTCCACGAAAGATAACATATCAGTGTAATTCCATAAAGGATCATGACTAGAGACCTTGATACCAGCATGCGCCAAGCAGCATAACCTTGTGTGTACATTCACAAGGGGCTCTCAGTTTCGCGGCGGTACCATAAGTCATTAATCGAGACACCATTATCGAACTGGCACCAATAATGAATCTCACGTGGTAAGAACAATTTGTGCAGAGACAACACATCGATATAGTCTTATAATGGATTATGACTACTAACTGTGATACTAGTGCGTGCCAGGTAGCACAACCATGTGTGTGCACCCACAAGAGGCCCTCAGTTTCAGCGCGGTGCCACCGATTTTAGTCATAACACCATTACCAGACATAACCAATAAGAAATCTCGCACGACACCAAGGGATTGGACAAGGGTGACAATATACAAAGAGACTCTACCTGTCAAAACGATTACAAGTAGAGAACCAAATAGATCATGGCCCGATGAAATAAACAAGGCATGGCCATAAACTAAATTTGATGGAAGGAGTACGATGGGAGACTGTTACTTCAGCCCAAGCATATTTCTATGTCCATCGCAGGGATCACAAGGTCAAGGATTAGTATGTGATTAGATACGGAGGAAAAATAATCATAAGATTAAGTTGGTATGCCTTTGATAGGTATGAGGAAACCAAAGGCATCAAACTAAGGAAAACCATCAGGCATAACTTTCCTAGGTTGGGTTGATAAAACAACATTGCGATCTTCAAGAACAGGTAAACTGGAATGGAGACATCAGCTTGCGCCAATCGAACAGGGGCATGGAGTGATAATGAAAAATTCAAATTTGGGTCATGGTTCACTAATTGAGAACATGGCCTAGTTTTGGGTTTAAGCAAACAAATCACCAACCTTCTATCGGCACATCGAGTACCAGAGCAAGCACATATAACACCTAAACATATTACCTAAAGAATGGAGGACAACTATTTCATCTAAGTTCATAATTCAACATTACACTACATTATCTACAATCACTGGTTACTGGAATAAAGATAAGAAAAGCATTTTGGATGTATAGGTGACAAACAAGATGCAACAATCAGGATGCATGCTCGTCTTATACGTCCTCACGAGTTTGCCAACTTACTGTGGCAATAACGTTCTATATCGGTGGCATACTTACGACTCTCACGGTATTTTGCTAGTCGTCAGCTACACATACGTTTTCGAGGTTAGTGTACCTGCAGAAAAATCCATCACAGCCCAATTTCCCAATGATGCAATTCACATATGACAGTTTTATCATAGTGTATACTCCATATATTGCTATATGGAGGCCAGCTCATCATTAAGCGTCGAGCCACGCATAGGCGCTGTTGCCACACTTTAACCATAGGGCAACTCATTATGGTAACTCACCTTCTTACCTGAGCGTAGGTGCGTCGTTACAAGTACATTACACTTCTCAGTATTCCCATGTCCGTATACCCATACACATCCATGGGGTACTGAATTCCCGGAAAAGTAATTACTCCACATCGCAGCCTTCATATATACATATGTAGAACATGTATATATTCAAGCGCTTCAATTAAGCACTTCCCTAGACCGATGTTTGTTCGGTCATGCTCTCACATCTCACCTTACCTTGAGCGTCGATCCATTCAAAACTGAATGGCCAAAAAAATAACAATACACATGTATGCAATACCCCCAGTTGTGGCTTAGTGGTTTTAAATAAGCCACCTGATAGTCCTTACTTTAGGGCTTAACAGAGGATGTCGCTAGCATTGTAGTTTTTCAAAGCTGTTTTTCAAAACCAAACAATGTGTTTAGTTGAAAATAAGTTTCCTAAAGCCAAAACTTTGTTTTTAAAATACGTATGTGACCGTATTATACTTAATCCTGCTCCGATACTAGCTGTGGCAGAACCTCCCAAGTTATTGGGCCCACATGCACCTGTCCTTGTCTCAAAGACCTCAGACAACTATGCATGTGCACCAGATAACTTAACAGGATCCGTCCGAGTGTCCCAAGGACCCCGGATAAACCACTTACAACCAGGATCGCAAGATTAAGTAAACACAAATCACACACCAACATTTTGCAGCGGAAATCTTATTACCAATTTTTATAAGTTACATTAAGTTTTACAATGTACATGATCAGAGTGATTACAAAAGTGATTCAAAGAAATAACTTTGAACTGTTATAAATTATTTATAGTTTTGAAATATATGCTAGCTCAAGTGACTATCCTCAATAAGAAATATAGAAGAGTTACTTAGACTTATAAGAAGGCCGAGCCCACCGGCACTTAACACCATCAACAGCAGCACAAAACTATAACCTGAAAAACAACAGGGAATAAAACCATGAGTACGGAATTACTCAGCAAGACTTACCCGACTAAAGAAAAGACTCTTAAAGATATGCTGGCTGATTAGGAATCAAGGTAAGGCTTACCAAATTTCAAAGACTCATTTTGCAGAAGAGCTTACTAGTAGTGAATCCTTATGCCAAAATTTTACTTCACAAGTTAAGTACCTTTCCTGAATCTAAATTTGCCTAATCTAGAGCATCCACTTGTCCTGGTCTAGCTTTCTTTTAGCCAATTCATATTTCACTTGTCAACTACGATGAGTGGTCGGAGGGTAGAGTCTCCATGACCGAGGAGCAACGACGATTCGAACCGATTATACCCAGCTGGGGATCCCTAACCACACGACATATGTAGCACTTAACCCTTGCATATGTCAACCGTTCCCATAGATCCTCCACAACGTGAACCGGTCCGCGCTACCCGGGAGCACAGTACTCCTCCATCCAGCCTCTAGCCAGGAGGGTACACGCTACTCCCACCATCTCCCACGCCCAGTGCGCGGTTGTCTTTTCACGTATGGAATAGCCGGGTTCAGGCTTACCGGAGCATGTGGATAGTTGCAAAGTCTCCACCACAACAGGCCTACATCGAACGATCCTTAATCGACACAGACGGGCGACCTTGTCCGCTCAGCGTCTGGTCTAGATGTATTCAAACCATTTTCCCATTTTTGGTACCCGACAGGGGTACTCTTTTCCGAATGATGAACCCACTCCCGCCGAAGTGGAATCATCACCATAAGTTTGCTTTGATTTTTGAAATGAAAGGCCCATAACCAATGTTCCACAATCATTCTTTTTGAAAACAAATGATTTTTCAGTTTCTAAGTAGGGCTAAGCATTATCAGTTCTTTTTATAAAATCGGGATTAAGGAGTTTCCAAGGAATGGTAATGCATCAATTGTTTATCACACAACTCCTATCACCTAATGCATCAGATAAGGTGAAAAAGCATTTAAAACACAAGGAAGGGGCAAATGCATCAGGGCTTGCCTAGGTAACACTAGGTTAGTGTTGTTAGATAACGTCCATCTGGCGATCAGTCTTGTCCTAGCACTTGATCATGCAGGTTCGTCCATCAGCATCACCATGCGGAGTAGCCCACGTTTGGGATCGACTTGGCTCGTCTTCCGCATCACGTGATTAATTATCGTACATAATTGAAATGCATTATGCACATGAATGCATATAAGAAACAATAACACCAGATATTATGATGCTACGCAAAAGAGAAATAACCTACTTAATGACGAGACATTGCGGACACTAATTATCGATATATTGTTACTTACGACAATGATGCTCTTTCAACCTAGCTAAATAGTCGAGCTAAATAGTCGAGGTAGTTTCAATTATGAAAGTGACTAACACACATAGAATATTATACCTAGTTTAGAGAGCACACTAAACGACTTATAATCTTAACTACACAATTCTTGGACACCTAATACTTATAAATTTTGATAGAAGAACTTTTATTAACTTTCTAAACCAATTCACCGGTTAACCTGTGTATCATATATACTAGTAAAACTTTCTATTTTTAACATCTACAGTCCCGCAAACACTGAGACCAAATGAGACCTCTTTCATCCTACGACATTGACCAAATTACCAAAACGACTCAGGCAATCTAATAAATTTTATACCTAGTCAGACCATCCATCAATCCACTAACACAAATAACAAATTTACTTATCCTGACTAATTCGACGCGATAGTCGCAAGCACGCCGACGGTTTCCGGTTGACGTCTTTGATCACACATGTCTGGCGAGTGATGCACACATAACGCGACGACGAGATTGAGTATGGAACGAGCTGACGAGGTGTGATCGAGTAGGTTAGCGCGAGCTTTGGCCACCAGCAAGCGCAATATCGACGACGAGGATCGAGGCGGGGTTGACTAACGCGACAAGCCCGTGCAGGGGCAAGGGCCAACGGTCGGGAGATGGCAGCGCGGTTCGGACAAGGCCGAACAAACACTGAACGAGAAAAACGACGGCTCACCGACACACGAAGCTATCACCTCCCAGTTGGGCATTCCGTCGAGCATCGGATAAGCGACGCACGGAACAGTACTGTCTTCTCTATTCCCAGCTCGATATCGAGGATCCACCGACTGCAAGTACCTACACTACTCCTGCGCATCCGAGACAACGGCCAGGCGAGGTTGAGTCCCCAACGGCGACCCAGGGCGCGGTCTAGCGAGCAGAGAGCTAGGAGCAGCGCCGCGGCTGGCGAGTCTCGACGGGGTCAACGGCGCGATAGCGCCCACGGTCGGAGAAAGCACCGGAGAAGCTGAGCAGCGGCGAGCTGAGGGGCGCGACAGGGAAGCTTCGACGGCGGACATGGAAGTAGGGCGCGGCCAGGCGAGCACAAAGCTGCGCGAGGAAACAGAGCGTGCGCAGGGCGACGGGCACCGCGGCACGTCAGGGAGCCGGACGCGGCACACAAGGAGATCCACGGCTGGAAAAACGCCGGCCAGCAGAGAAGTAGAGGTGAGGGCGCACCATGGACAGAGAAGGCAGTGCGCACCCACGGAACAAGCAGATGCGAGCGTGTAGCGTCCGATGGGTGAGCGACTGGAGCAGGGCGCGGCTGAGGAATGGGCAAAGGCCAAGCTGGGGCACCGCAGCGCCAGAGAGGACGCGCAGGGAGATGAACGCCGCGAGGGAACTCCGCGAGCTGGGGCAGGCCGTGCGCAAGGAAGAAGGCCAGAGGCCGGGCGAACTGCTCGGCAAAGAGGAGCTTGGGCGCGAGATGCGCGCCATGGAACTTGGGGCAGTCGGCCGTGCTAGCAGAGGGAGGAGCTGGAGGGTGTTCGACGGAAAAAGCGGTGGCCGTCGCTGGGCATCAGAGAGACGCGCACAGGGACGAGCTGGAGTCAGGGAGCTCGACGCGGCCCGGGCACGACTCGCCGGATGAGCAGGGAGGTGGGCGCGCGCGGGAGCTGGAGCAACGCGCGCCAAGGACCGAGCTCCGCTGGACGCGGCGAGCAGGGCCGAGCCAGGGACGGCGGAAGGGCGACTACTAGCAAGCTCAAAAGCCATGGCCGACGAACTCCGGTGGGTGAAGCGACGAGCCTTCACGGCGAAGTGGAGGTCGAGCCCATGTCAAGGAAATAGAGATCAGGGGCAAGCTCCATATGGAAGAGATCAGGGGCGAGCTCCAAGATAGGGAGAGGAACAACGGGCCTGGAGATTCGACCTGGCTGGGAAGGGAGACGCCACGGTGAGGAGGCGAGGTCACGTGCTGGTAGAAGAAGCAAGGCGTCGAGCGAACTGAGTGAGATGAGCGCGCAGCAAAATATCCCACGGAGTCGACGTCGCTGAAGGAAAAGGAACGTAGGAGAGCTGGATTCCAAGATTAGAACGATGGCAAGGGATAAGGAACGAGACGTATGGGAGCTTCCAGGGAAAAGAGTACGTGGAGAACTCCTAGGGAGCTGTTGGCTTTGGATAGGAGACACCTAAGAAAGTATTCCAGGTAACAAATAACTACTAGATGAGAACAACACATGGAAGATAAAAAAAACTCGGTCGGGAAGGGAAAGACCGCCCTTCCGATATTATATTAAGAAGAGACCGAAACATGGTCCCGGCCGAGAAAATCCCCGAACCCTGGCCCCCCATCACTAGCGGGCCGTCACCGCCCACTCTGCAACGGCCCAGCCGGAGGGTGGCGCGCAGGACGTAACCCGGGAGCGGGTGGGGCACAACGAGGGGATTTTTTTTAACCAAGCCAGAAATTCGCCCCCGAGGGGGATCGAACCCAGGACCTGGAGGTGCTACTCGGAAGCCTTAACCATTACGCTAGAGGCCCTTTCGCAACACATGGAAGATAAGGATGGGAGGACTGAACGGAGGAAGCAAAAATATGATTTTTCTTATTTTCTATTTTTTAACAGAGAATCGTTGATATTTTGGATCACGATTTTTAGCGATGTAAACTGGATCGACACGTTATACAGATACATATTTTATTCTACGAATCTAGCGAACCAAATCATTTACTAATTATTCACTTTCAGTTCTAGTTACGTTGGTCTAGTTTGTTTCGGACTGGAAACCATTTTTACGAGTTCCAATTAATTTATTCGGGATAAAAATCATCCAAGTGGTTCGGCTTCCGAATTCGTATTCGCGCGAGCGATGAATAATCACCGAACACACAGATTTTCGGAACAACTATGTTCCGAACATCACGAAAATTTAGGAAGAGCCCGGACAGATAAAAATAAAAACGACGCCGCACACGCGACAGCCGAAACAAATGCGATATTAAAATCGCGATAGACGAAAGATGTTTAAAATTTAACGTCCGTTTTATCCACCGATATTACGTGCTTAAATCCATACTCGTTGTCGAGCGGAATATAAACACCTGGGGTGTTACACGGGCGAGGAACTTCTCAAGATAACCTGGCCACGATGAGGTGAGAAAATTGACTCGCTTGGTCACTGGACAAGGGTTGGCACGCGAAGAACAAGGGCAAATCAAGCTTGGGACTGGGGACAGGATTATGTTAGAACTCCGATCCGAGGGAGATAACTCACACGCAGTGGACACAAAGATGTTTTGGTGCCACCGAATGGCTGCTTTTCTCTGTTGATTGCTCTATGTATATAAAGGAAATACATGCATGTATATATGGCTACTAGGGAATCAGATAATCACGACACGCTCGTGATCAGCCATTGCCATCCCAGTGCCCTGGGCCGTGCCGTGAAGAGCGCACGCAGTCGCGGTGTGCGCGGCCAGCCAGGAACGGTGATCGCGCACTGATCTACTTCCTAAGAATAAAAAAGAAGCTAATCTGGGCTTACTATAACATTATCCTCCTAAGCCCAGTTTACACAAGATTTTTCATGCCGATCCCACCACGGAGTTCTTGGAGCTGACTTTGACCGAGTGCCTTCGTAAGAATGTCGCCCAGCTGCAACTCGGTCCCGGCGCACTCGACGTTGATCAGCTTCCTGTCGCAGCATTCCCAGATGAAGTGGAATTTCACATCTATGTGCTTGCTCCGGTCATGATGCACATGATTCTTCATCAGTGCAATGGCAGACTTGTTGTCCACCTTGAGCCTGGGTGCAACGACTGCTCCATCGATGAGCTCAGCCAACAGTCATGCCAGCTAGACTACCTCGCACGCGGACGCAGCGACTGCGATGTATTCTGCCTCGCATGAAGACAAAGCAACCACTTTCTGTTTTGCCGATTGCCAAGCAACCAGCCCTCCTGCCAGGAAGAAGATGAGGTCGCTAGTGCTCTTCCGGTCATTGACATCTCTGGCAAAGTCGCTATCTGTCGGGGACCATAATTAGGGGTACCCTCAAGACTCCTAATTCTCAGCTGGTAACCCCCATCAGCATAAAGCTGCAAAGGCCTGATGGGTGCGATTAAGTCAGGGATCAGTCCATTCGAGCGACTCGATCACGCCTCGCCCGAGCCTAGCCTCGGACAAGGGCAGCCGACCCCGGAGGATTTCCGTCTCGCCCGAGGCCCCCCTCCAACGGCGGACACATCTTCGGCTCGCCCGAGGCCCTGCCTTCGCTAAGAAGCAACCCTGAGTAAATCGCCGCACCGACCGACCAAGTCGCAGGAGCATTTAACGCAAAGGCCCTGCCAAAGGCACCATACGAAGTTCCGCCCGACCCAGGGCTCGGACTCGGGCTCAGCCCCGGAAGACGGCGAACTCTGCTCCGCCCGACCCAGGGCTCGGACTCGGGCTCAGCCCCGGAAGACGGCGAACTCCGCTCCGCCCGACCTAGGGCTCGGACTCGGGCTAAGACCCGGAAGACGGCGAACTCCGCTCCGCCCGACCCAGGGCTCGGGCTCGGGCTCAGCCCCGGAAGACGGCGAACTCCGCTCCGCCCGACCCAGGGCTCGGACTCGGGCTCAGCCCCGGAAGACGGCGAACTCCGCTCCGCCCGACCCAGGGCTCGGACTCGGGCTAAGACCCGGAAGACGGCGAACTCCGCTCCGCCCGACCCAGGGCTCGGACTCGGGCTCAGCCCCAGAAGACGACGAACTCCGCTTCGCCCGACCCCAGGGCTTGGACACCGTCCTGGCCTCTGCCGACGACCTCCGCCTCGCCCGACCCAGGGGCTCGGCCTCGGCCATGGAAGACAGACTCGACCTCGGCTTCGGAGGAGCCTCCACGTCGCCCAACCTAGGGCGCAGGCCAGCCACGTCAACAGGAAGCGCCATCATCACCCTACCCCGAGCTGACTCGGGCCACAGAGAACAAGACCGGTGTCCCATCTGGCTGTCTCCACCAGATAGGCAATGATGGCGCCCCGCATGCCCTGTGACGATGGCGGCTCTCAGCTCTCTTACGGAAGCAGGAGGACGTCAGCAAGGACACAACCGCTCCGACAGCTGTCCCTCTGCCAGGCTCCGCCACTCCTCCGACGGCCACGACATCACACTAGTTGGGTTCCAGGATCTCTCCGGCTGTCACATTGGCATGTACTCAGGGCACTAGCTCTCCCTCGCTAGACACGTAGCACTCTGCTACACCCCCATTGTACACCTGGATCCTCTCCTTGCGACTATAAAAGGAAGGACCAGGGCCTTCTTAGAGAAGGTTGGCCGCGCGGGACGAGGACGGGACAGACGCTCTCTTGGGGCCGCTCGCTTCCCTCACCCGCGTGGACGCTTGTAACCCCCTACTGCAAGCGCACCCGACCTGGGCGCGGGACGAACACGAAGGCCGCGGGATTCCCACCTCTCTCGCGCCGGTCTCCGGCCGCCTCGCTCTTTTCCCCCCTTCGCGCTCGCCCACGCGCTCGACCCATCTGGGCTGGGGCACGCGGCACTCACTCGTCGGCCTGAGGGACCCCCCAGTCTCGAAACGCCGACAGTTGGCGCGCCAGGTAGGGGCCTGCTGCGTGTTGACGAACAGCTTCCCGTCAAGCTCCAGATGGGCAGTCTCCAACAACCTCTCCAACCCGGGACGGTGCTCCGTTTCGGGAGTCTTGAGTTCATGTCCCTCGACGGCAGCTACGACATGATACTCCTTCCACCGCCACGCGACAACGACAATGGTGGCCGACAGCCCGCCCGCCGGCGGCGGAATCGACGACGTCTTCCCCGCGTGGCGGAAGAACAACATTCGAGCTCGCCCCGTCCTCTCCCCCACCGACGGAGGAGGAGGCGGGGCAACCAAGGCCAAGTAGGAGGTCGCGCCTCGTCGGCTGTCGAGCGAGTCGACGTCCCTGGCACCCCAACGGGGGGCGCGTTGGGCGCCGACCTCGCGTTTGAGACGAAGGCGAGCACCGTCTCCCCGCGACACGCCAATCCCGAGCAAGTGGACGACGCCAGCGCGCTTGCGAAAAGCTTGCAGGACGTCGCCCTCGTACCGGAGGCGACGATGCAGTCAGTCCTCGACGTGACTCCATCGCCGCTCGACGACCAAAAGGTACCAACCGATTCCCATCCTGCGTCATTTGTACTCTGCCTCAGCCCGCCTAGCAATCTCGCTTTGGCGGGCGCCCTTGTAAAGGCGAGTACAAACCCTCTGGGGTTTCGCTTGCGGTCGCCTTGGGACCGGCTGACGGACGTCTCGACCTACGGGCCCTCTGGGTCCGAGGAAGATGACGACCCCAACATCTGTTGGGATTTCTCCGGATTTGGCAACCCCAGTGCCATGCGGAGCTTCATGACCGCATGTGACTACTGCCTCTCCGACTGTTCCGACGGTAGCCGCAGCCTCGACGACGAGGACTGCGGCCCAAGCCGCGAATGTTTCCACGTCGATCTAGGGGGTCCCTCCGAAGGCAACCATCTCGGCATGCCGGAGGACGGTGCTCCCCCTGGGCCGGTGCCTCGCGCTGACATCCCGCGGGAGCTAGCTGTGGTCCCCGTTCCGGCGGGGGGTTACGACCCACAGCTTGAGCAAGTCCGCGGGGCGCAGGCCAGGATCGACAAGGGAGCAGGAGCGCTTGAGCCGATCCGCCGGGACGTCGGGCAGGCATGGGCGGGCCAACCCCCGGCCGGAGAAATACGTCACCTGCCCCAGGGTCTCCAGCACCGCGTCGCCGATGTCGTCAGGGTCAGGCCACCACCTGCATCCAGTGGGGTCGGTCAGAACCTGGCCACAGCAGCGATGCTCCTCCGCGCGATGCCGGAGCCATCCACCACCGAGGGTCGGCGAATCCAGGGAGAACTCAAAAATCTCCTAGAAGGCGCCGCGGTCCGACGGGCCGAGAGCACTGCCTCCCGAAGGCAAGGATACCCCTCGGAACCTCATGCCGCGACCTCCCGATTCATGCGGGAGGCCTCGGTCTACACCGGGCACACGCGCAACACCGCGCCTGCGGCCCCGGGCCACCTCGGCAACGAGCGCCATCACCGCGACCGTCGAGCCCACCTCGACGAGAGGGTGCGCCGAGGCTATCACCCCAGGCGTGGGGGACGCTACGACAGCGGGGAGGATCGGAGTCCCTCGCCCGAACCACCCGGTCCGCAGGCCTTCAGCCGGGCCATCCGGCGGGCACCGTTCCCGACCCGGTTCCGACCCCCGACTACTATCACAAAGTACTCGGGGGAAACGAGGCCGGAATTGTGGCTCGCGGACTACCGCCTGGCCTGCCAACTGGGTGGAACAGACGACGACAACCTCATCATCCGCAACCTCCCCATGTTCCTCTCCGACACCGCTCGCGCCTGGTTGGAGTACCTGCCTCCGGGGCAGATCTCCAACTGGGATGACCTAGTCCAAGCCTTCGCCAGAAATTTCCAGGGCACGTATGTGCGCCCTGGGAATTCCTAGGACCTCCGAGGCTGCCGACAGCAGCCGGGAGAGTCTCTTCGAGACTACATCCGGCGATTCTCGAAGCAGCGCACCGAGCTGCCCAACATCACCGACTCAGATGTCATCGGCGCGTTCCTTACCGGCACCACCTGCCACGACCTGGTGAGCAAGTTGGGTCACAAGACCCCCACCAGGGCGAGCGAGCTGATGGACATCGCCACCAAGTTCGCCTCTGGCCAGGAGGCGGTCGAGGCTATCTTCCGAAAGGACAAGCAGCCCCAGGGCCGCCCGTCGGAAGATGCTCCCGAGGCGTCTACTCCGTGCGGCGCCAAGAAGAAAGGCAAGAAGAAGTCGCAAGCGAAACGCGACGCCGCCGACGCGGACCTCGTCGCCGCCGCCGAGTACAAGAACCCTCGGAAGCCCCCCGGAGGTGCCAACCTCTTTGACAAGATGCTCAAGGAGCCATGCCCCTATCATCAGGGGCCCGTCAAGCACACCCTTGAGGAGTGCGTCATGCTTCGGCGCCACTTCCACAGGGCCGGGCCACCCGCGGAGGGTGGCAAGGCCCGCGACGACGACAAGAAGGAAGATCACCAAGCAGGAGAGTTCCCCGAGGTCCGCGACTGCTTCATGATCTACGGCGGGCACGCGGCGAATGCCTCGGCTCGGCATCGCAAGCAAGAGCGTCGGGAGGTCTGCTCGGTGAAGGTGGTGGCGCCAGCCTACCTAGGCTGGTCCGACAAGCCCATCACCTTCGACCAAGCTGATCACCCCGACCACGTGCCGAGCCCGGGGAAATACCCGCTCGTCGTCGACCCTGTCATCGGTGACGTCAGGCTCACCAAGGTCCTTATGGACGGGGGCAGCAGCCTCAACATCATCTACGCCGAGACCCTCGGGCTCCTGCGCGTCGATCTGTCCTCCGTCCGAGCAGGCGCTGCGCCCTTCCACGAGATCATTCCCGGGAAGCGCGTCCAGCCCCTCGGACGACTCGACCTCCCTGTCTGTTTCGGAACACCCTCCAACTTCCGAAGGGAGACTCTGACGTTCGAGGTGGTCGGGTTCCGAGGAACCTACCACGCGGTGCTGGGGAGGCCATGCTACGCGAAGTTCATGGCCGTCCCCAACTACACCTACCTGAAGCTCAAGATGCCGGACCCCAACGGGGTCATCACCGTCGGCCCCACGTACAAACACGCGTTCGAGTGCGACGTGGAGTGCGTGGAGTACGCCGAGGCCCTCGCCGAGTCCGAGGCCCTCATCGCCGACCTGGAGAGCCTCTCCAAAGAGGTGCCAGACGTGAAGCGTCATGCCGGCAACTTTGAGCCAGTGGAGACGGCTAAGACCGTCCCCCTCGACCCCAGTGGCGACGCCTCCAAGCAGATCCGGATCGGTTCCGGGCTCGAGCCTAAATAGGAAGTAGTGCTCGTCGACTTTCTCCGCGCGAACGCCGACGTCTTCGCGTGGAGTCCCTCGGACATGCCCGGCATACCGAGGGATGTCGCCGAGCACTCGCTGGATATTCGGGCCGGAGCCCGACCGGTCAAGCAGCCTCTGCGCCGATTCGACGAGGAGAAGCGCAGAGCGATAGGCGAGGAGATCCACAAGCTAATGGCAGCCGGGTTCATCAAAGAGGTATTCCATCCCGAATGGCTCGCCAACCCTGTGCTTGTGAGAAAGAAAGGGGGGAAATGGCGGATGTGTGTAGACTACACTGGTCTCAACAAAGCATGTCCGAAGGTTCCCTACCCTCTGCCTCGCATCGATCAAATCGTGGATTCCACCGCTGGGTGCGAAACCCTGTCTTTCCTCAATGCCTACTCGGGGTATCATCAAATCAGGATGAAAGAGTCCGACCAGCTCGCGACTTCTTTCATCACGCCCTTTGGCATGTACTGCTATGTCACCATGCCGTTCGGTTTGAGGAATGCGGGTGCGACGTACCAGCGGTGCATGAACCATGTGTTCGGCGAACACATCGGTCGCACGGTCGAGGCCTACGTCGATGACATCGTAGTCAAGACAAGGAAAGCTTCCGACCTCCTCTCCGACCTTGAAGTGACATTCCGGTGTCTCAAGGCAAAAGGCGTCAAGCTCAATCCCGAGAAGTGTGTCTTCGGGGTACCCCGGGGCATGCTCTTGGGGTTCATCGTCTCCGAGCGGGGCATCGAAGCCAACCCGGAGAAGATCGCAGCCATTACCAACATGGGGCCCATCAAGGACTTAAAAGGTGTACAGAGGGTCATGGGATGTCTCGCGGCCCTGAGCCGCTTCATCTCACGCCTCGGCGAAAGAGGCCTGCCTCTATTCCGCCTCTTAAGGAAGGCCGAGTGCTTCACTTGGACCCCTGAGGCCGAAGAAGCTCTCGGGGACCTAAAGGCGCTCCTCAGCAAGGCGCCTATCTTGGTGCCCCCAGCTGATGGAGAAGCCCTCTTGGTCTACGTCGCGCGACCACTCAGGTGGTTAGCGCCGCGATTGTGGTCGAGAGGCAAGAAGAGGGGCATGCATTGCCCGTTCAGAGGCCAGTTTACTTCGTCAGCGAGGTACTGTCCGAAACCAAGATCCGCTACCCACAAGTTCAGAAGCTGCTGTATGCAGTGATCCTGACGAGGCGGAAGTTGCGACACTACTTCGAGTCTCACCCGGTAACTGTGGTGTCATCCTTCCCCCTGGGGGAGATCATCCAGTGCCGAGAGGCCTCGGGCAGGATTGCGAAGTGGGCAGTGGAAATCATGGGCGAGACCATCTCGTTCGTGCCTCGGAAGGCCATCAAGTCCCAGGTCTTGGCGGACTTCGTAGCCGAATGAGTCGACACCCAGCTACCGATGGCTCCGATTCAACCGGAGCTCTGGACCATGTTTTTCGACGGGTCGTTGATGAATATGGGAGCCGGCGCGGGCCTACTCTTCGTCTCACCCCTCGGGAAACACCTACGCTATGTGCTACGCCTCCATTTCCCGGCGTCCAACAATGTGGCTGAGTACGAAGCTCTGATCAACGGATTGCGAATCGCCATCGAGCTAGGGGTTCGACGCCTCGACGCTCGCGGCGACTCGCAGCTCGTCATCGACCAAGTCATGAAGAACTCCCACTGCCGCGACTCGAAGATGGAGGCCTACTGCGATGAGGTTCGGCGCCTGGAAGACAAGTTCTACGGGCTCGAGCTTAACCACATCGCTCGGCGCTACAACGAGACTGCGGACGAGCTGGCAAAAATAGCCTCGGGGCGAACAACGGTTCCCCCGGACGTCTTCTCCCGGGATCTGCATCAGCCCTCCGTCAAGATCGATGACCCTCCCGAGCCCGAGGCGCCCTCGGTCCAGCCCGAGGTACCCTCGGCACGGCCCGAGGCACCCTCAGATCAACCCGAGGTACCCTCGGTCTCCGAGGGCGAGGCATTGCGCATCGAGGAGGAGCGAAGCGGGGCCACGCCTGAACGAAATTGGCAGACCCCGTACCTGCAATATCTCCGCCAAGGAGAGCTACCCCTCGACCGAGCCGAGGCTCGGCGGATAGCGCGACGCGCCAAGTCGTTCGTCTTGCTGGGCGATGAGAAGGAACTCTACCACCGCAGTCCCTCGGGCATCCTCCAGCGATGCATCTCCATCGCCGAAGGTCAGGAACTCCTGCAAGAGATACACTCGGGGGCTTGCGGCCATCACGCAGCGCCTCGAGCCCTCGTCGGGAATGCTTTCCGGCAAGGCTTCTACTGGCCAACGGCTGTGGCTGACGCCACTAGAATTGTCCGCACCTGCGAAGGGTGTCAATTCTATGCGAAGCAGACCCACCTGCCCGCTCAGGCTCTGCAGACAATACCCATCACCTGGCCCTTCGCTGTGTGGGGTCTGGACCTCGTCGGCCCCTTGCAGAAGGCGCCCGGGGCTACACGCACCTGCTGGTCACCATCGACAAATTCTCCAAGTGGGTCGAGGTCCGACCTCTGAACAGCATCAGGTCCGAGCAGGCGGTGACATTCTTCACCAACATCATCCATCGCTTCGGGGTCCCGAACTCCATCATCACCGACAACGGCACCCAGTTCACCGGCAGAAAATTCTTGAACTTCTGCGAGGATCACCACATCCGGGTGGACTGGGCCGCCGTAGCTCATCCCATGTCGAATGGGCAAGTAGAGCGTGCCAACGGCATGATTCTACAAGGGCTCAAGCCTCGGATTTACAACGACCTCAACAAGTTCGGCAAGCGATGGATGAAGGAACTCCCCTCGGTGGTCTGGAGCCTGAGGACGACGCCAAGCCGGGCCACGGGTTTCACGCCGTTCTTCCTGGTCTACGGGGCCGATGCCGTCTTGCCCACTGACCTGGAATACGGCTCCCCGAGAACGAGGGCCTACGACGATCAAAGCAACCAAGCTAGCCGAGAAGACTCACTGGACCAGCTGGAAGAGGCTCGGGACAAGGCCTTACTACACTCGGCGCGGTATCAGCAGTCCCTGCGGCGCTACCACGCCCGAGGGGTCCGACACCGAGACCTCCAGGTGGGCGACCTAGTGCTTCGGCTGCGGCAAGACGCCCAAGGGAGGCACAAGCTCACGCCCCCCTGGGAGGGGCCATTCATCATCGCCAAAGTTCTGAAGCCCGGAACATACAAGCTGACCAACAGTCAAGGCGAGGTCTACGACAACGCTTGGAACATCCAACAGCTACGTCGCTTATACCCTTAAGATGTTTTCAAGTCGTTCATATACCTCGCACCCACACAAAGTTTAGTCATCAAGGAAGGGTCGGCCTCGCCTCGGCAAAGCCCGACCCTCCCTCGGGGGCTAAAAGGGGGGGAACCCCCTCTGCGTCGAAATTTTCCTCGAAAAAAGATCTCTTCTGCCAGAATATCTTTCGTGCTTTTTGACTACTTCGAAAAGTGGATCCTGAAAACGACGGAGTACACGTAAGCAGCCAAGGCTGACCGAGCTGAGGGACTCCTACGCCTCCGGGATACGGATACCTCACTCATCACCTTCTGCGATAAGTAACTCGCGTTCGGATAAAGTGATTCCGCGGATCGAACAAGTCTTCATGTTCGGAAGTTCTTCTGCCGAAGCGATCCTTCGAGCCTTCTCGACTGAGTCGGTGGCAGGGCCTCATGGACGGGTGAAAGTACACGTAAGCGGCAAGGCCGACCGAGCCGAGGGACTCCCACGCCTCCGGGATACGGATACCTCACTCATCACCTTCCGCAAGAAGCAACTCCCACTCACACAAACTTCCCTGTTACCGACAAAAAAGTCCAGATACTCGAAACAAGAGGAAAGGAGACGCAGCTTTACAACACAGCGAGGGCGTGTATTCTGGCCTCGGCGGCTGCAGAAGGCACACGCTACAAGACACTCTGACCCTGCAGGCTCGGGTCTTGACGCTGGAAGGGGGCAGCAACACCCTCGGCATCGACGACACCTTCGGCGAGGCCCGACCTAGCCTCGGACGGCGACGCGGTCCGAGGATCTCCGCTCCGAAGGACGACGTCATCACCACGCCCGGGCAATCGCTGCCAGGGACTTCTCCGGGAATCCGGCCCGAGCAGGCGGCTCGGCCGGTTGCCCCTGGGGCCTCGGCCGACCATCTCCCAAGGGCGCCAGCCCGACCTGAGGCCTCGGCTGATCAAATCCGACGTTGGCCCCGCCAACTACTCGCCCCGTCGCATTAACTCCGCGGCTGGACAGGCGGCGCTTCTGGCAGGAGCAGCGGGCAACGCTTCGCCTTCGCCGAAACAACCGCGCCAAAAAAGGTACGCCGCGTCGTTCGGTTTCGTATCCTTTTCCCTTTTTTCCTCTTTCTCTATCTCTTGCGACAGGGACCGGGAAAGGGGGATACCCCGAAAGGGATCCTTCCCCGTGAAGGAACCAGGCTCCGAGCCTCTCTACTGATCAGAGGTTCGAAGGCTGGCCCCCCGAAGGGTTCAACAGCCGCCTCAGATCGCGTGGGCCCTATACCCACTACTGGTCAGAGGTTCGAAGGCCGGCCCCCCGAAGGGTTCCACGGCCGCCTCAGGCTACTCGGGCCCCGCGCCCATTACTGATCAGGGGTTCGAAGGCTAGCCCCCGAAGGGTTCATAGCCGCCTCAGACGCCGAGCGAGGGATGACCAGGGGTACGTTCGATACATAACCAAGGCTCGGGCTGCGCTCCCGAGGTACCCTAGGACATTTCTGAGACCAGCGGGAGCGATCTTGTAACGGAATCCCATCGGAGGGAGGCATCGAGCCCTCGGACCCCGTCGCCAGGGGACCGGGTCCGGCAGATCACCCGCAGGTACTTTTGGGCGTGCCTCTGGGCCCCTAGCCGACCCCTAACGAACGGGGCACGGACGTCCACTCGGATTACCCGCTTGCAGCTCACCGGAGACACCATGTTCGGCGCCCATCGAGGGTAACATGGCGCTCTCCCCCCTCCTCCTTGCGGAAAGGCGACGCAGGGGCGTATGTAAAAAAGCCGAGTCTGTCCCTGATCGCCCTCTTGCCCTGTGCAAAGGCTCGGGGGCTGCTCTCGCAAACCCGGCTCCGGCCAAACCGTTGACAGCGTCAACATACCAGCCCGAGAACTTGGGCCCCGACCGTACACCCGGGCTACGGCCAGCTCGCATGAGGGAACAACCAGACCAGCCGAAGCATTACGCAAGGCAATAAGACCTCGAAGGAGTGAAACCACTCCTCCGAGGCCTCGGGGGCTACACCCGGCGGGTGCGCTCGCGCGCACCCACCGGAACAAAATGCAACCGAGAAAGGCTGGTCCCCTTGCAAAAAAGTGCGACGAAAGCCTCCAAGCGAGTGCTAACACTCCCTTCGAGGCTCGGGGGCTACTGTCGGGGACCATAATTAGGGGTACCCTCAAGACTCCTAATTCTCAGCTGGTAACCCCCATCAGCATAAAGCTGCAAAGGCCTGAAGGGTGCGATTAAGTCAGGGATCAGTCCATTCGAGCGACTCGATCACGCCTCGCCCAAGCCTAGCCTCGGACAAGGGCAGCCGACCCTGGAGGATTTCCGTCTCGCCCGAGGCCCCCCTCCAACGACGGACACATCTTCGGCTCGCCCGAGGCCTTGCCTTCGCTAAGAAGCAACCCTGACTAAATCGCCGCACCGACCGACCAAGTCGCAGGAGCATTTAACGCAAAGGCCCTGCCAAAGGCACCATAGGAAGTTCCGCCCGACCCAGGGCTCGGACTCAGGCTCAGCCCCGGAAGACGGCGAACTCCGCTCCGCCCGACCCAGGGCTCGGACTCGGGCTCAGCCCCGGAAGACGGCGAACTCCGCTCCGCCCGACCCAGGCCTCGGACTCGGGCTAAGACCCGGAAGACGGCGAACTCCGCTCCGCCCGACCCAGGGCTCGGGCTCAGCCCCGGAAGACGGTGAACTCCGCTCCGCCCGACCCAGGGCTCGGACTCGGGCTCAGCCCCGGAAGACGGCGAACTCCGCTCCGCCCGACCCAGGGCTCGGACTCGGGCTAAGACCCGGAAGACGGCGAACTCTGCTCCGCCCGACCCAGGGCTCGGACTCGGGCTCAGCCCCAGAAGACGACGAACTCCGCTTCGCCCGACCCCAGGGCTCGGACACCGTCCTGGCCTCTGCCGACGACCTCCGCCTCGCCCGACCCAGGGGCTCGGACTCGGCCTCGGCCATGGAAGACAGACTCGACCTCGGCTTCGGAGGAGCCTCCACGTCGCCCAACCTAGGGCGCAGGCCAGCCACGTCAACAGGAATCGCCATCATCACCCTACCCCGAGCTGACTCGGGCCGCAGAGAACAAGACCGGTGTCCCATCTGGCTGTCTCCACCAGATAGGCAATGATGGCGCCCCGCATGCCCTGTGATGACGGCGGCTCTCAGCTCTCTTACGGAAGCAGGAGGACGTCAGCAAGGACACAACCGCTCCGACAGCTGTCCCTCTGCCAGGCTCCGCCACTCCTCTGACGGCCACGACATCACACTAGTTGGGTTCCAGGATCTCTCCGGCTGCCACATTGGCATGTACTCAGGGCACTAGCTCTCCCTCGCTAGACACGTAGCACTCTGCTACACCCCCATTGTACACCTGGATCCTCTCCTTGCGACTATAAAAGGAAGGACCAGGGCCTTCTTAGAGAAGGTTGGCCGCGCGGGACGAGGACGGGACAGGCGCTCTCTTAGGGCCGCTCGCTTCCCTCACCCGCGTGGACGCTTGTAACCCCCTACTGCAAGCGCACCCGACCTGGGCGCGGGACGAACACGAAGGCCGCGGGATTCCCACCTCTCTCACGCCGGTCTCCGGCCGCCTCGCTCTTTTCCCCCCTTCGCGCTCGCCCACGCGCTCGACCCATCTGGGCTAGGGCACGCGGCACTCACTCGTCGGCCTGAGGGACCCCCCGGTCTCGAAACGCCGACACTATCAGAATAGCCCAATAGTTTTGGAGCGCCTCCATTCCTCTTGGCTGGATGGTAGTGCAGGCCCCAATGCATTGTGCCTGCCACATACCGAAGAACACACTTGACTGCAGCAAGGTGCTCTTGACGAGGCGCCTCCATGAACTGGCTAAGATATCCCACCGAATACGCCAAGTCCGGTCTGGAGTTACACAGGTACCTGAGGCTTCCAATGAGACTGCGGTATTTTATGGCATCCACGCTCGGCGTCATCCCATCCTTGAGTAGCTTCAGCTTCGGCTCCATGGGCATGGCACTGGCATTGCATCCTGCCAGTCCTGCCTTTTCGAGAATCTTGGCGGCGTACGCAGCATGACAAAGCATGATCCAGGCTGCTCCTTGTGTCAGCTCTAGGCCGAGGTAGTAGGAGAGAAGCCTGAGATTGCTCATGCGAAAAGTGATCATCATCTCGGCCTTGAACCTGCTCATGGCTCCTGTGTCGCCCCTAGTGATGATCAGATCATCCACGTAGACGCCTATGATCAGGCGCCCGACACCCATTCTGAAAGGGAAATAGGGTCAAACCTTTTCCTAAATAATTTTGGTGGTTGAATTGCCCAACACAAATAATTGGACTAACTAGTTTGCTCTAAATTATAGGTTCTACAGGTGCCAAAGGTTCAACACAAACCAATAAAAAGTCCAAGAAAGGGTTCAAATAAAAAGAGCAAAAGACAACCAAAGGCAACACTGGTCTGGCGCACCGGACTGTCCGGTGTGCCACCGGACAGTGTCCGGTGCACCAGGGAAATCAACTCCGAACTTGCCACCTTCGGGTTTCTAGAATTGCCACTCCGCTATAATTCACCGGACCGTTCGGTGTGCCAAGCGGAGTAACAGCTACAGTGCCAACGGTCGACTGCAAAAGTGAACAGTGAATAGTGAACAGTGCGGACTACGCGCGCAGAGTCAGAGCAGGCACCAGATGGCGCACCAGACAGTGAACAGGACCTGTCCGGTGCACCACCGGACTGTCCGGTGGCCCCACATGTCAGAGCTCCAACGGTCGAACCCTAATGGTTGGGTGACGTGGCTGGCGCATCGGACAGTGTCCGGTGGCGCACCGGACTGTCCGGTGCGCCATACGACAGCAGCCTTCCCTAACGACCACTTTGGTGGTTGGGGCTATAAATACCCCCAACCACCAACACTTCAAGGAATCCAAGTTTTTCAGCCAACACATTCAATACAAGAACTAGTGCATTCAATACAAGACACAAATAGAGTGAATCAAAATCTCTCCAAGTCCCAATTCCACTCAAAGCAATAGTGACTAGAAGAGAGAGTTTTGCCGTGTTCTTTTGAGCTCTTGCGCTTGGATTGTTTTTCTTCCTCTATTCTTGTTCCCAAGTTCTTTGTAATCAAAGCAAGAGACACCAATTGTGTGGTGGTCCTTGTGGGGACTTAGTGTCCCAATTGATTGAGAAGAGAAGCTCACTCGGTCTAGGTGACCGTTTGAGAGAGGGAAAGTGTTGAAAGAGACCCGGTCTTTGTGACCACCTCAACGGGGAGTAGGTTTGCAAGAACCGAACCTCGGTAAAACAAATCACCGTGTCATCCGCTCTTATTTGCTTGTGATTTGTTTTCGCCTTCTCTTTCGGACTCAATTATATTTCTAACGCTAACCCCGGCTTGTAGTTGTGCTTAAACTTTATAAATTTTAGATTTGCCTATTCACCCCCCTCTAGGCGACTTTCAATTGGTATCGGAGCCCGGTACTTCATTAGAGCCTAACCGCTCGAAGTTATGTCGGGAGCTCACGCCAAGAAGGAGATGGTGACCGGCGAGAAGCCCGCCACAAGCCACGGGAAAGCTCCATCGGGAGAGTCCGACAACAGGAAAAGGGAGGAATCACCTCCCCGCGTCAAGTCGCACCGGAGTGGCGATAAGAAGAAGAAAATGAAGAAAGTGGTCTACTACGAGACCGATTCTTCGTCGCCATCCACCTCCAGCTCCGACACGCCGTCCGTCACTTCTAAGTGCCATGAGCGCAAGAAGTTTAGTAAGATCCCCTTACGCTATCCTCGCATTTCCAAACACACTCCTTTACTTTCCGTCCCACTAGGCAAACCACCGGTTTTTTACGGTAAAGATTATAGTATGTGGAGTGATAAAATGAGGCACCATCTAACCTCACTCCACGCTAGTATTTGGGACATTGTTGAATTTGGTGCGTAGGAACCATCCGTGGGGGATGAAGGCTATGACTCAGACGAGGTAGCCCAAATCCGGCACTTCAACTCCCAAGCCACTACTATACTCCTCGCCTCTCTAAGTCGTGAGGAGTATAATAAGGTGCAAGGGTTGAAGAGTGCCAAAGAGATTTGGGACATGCTAAAGACCACGCACGAAGGAGACGAGGTGACCAAGATCACCAAGAGGGAAACGATCGAGGGGGAGCTCGGTCGATTCATGCTTCACCAAGGAGAGGAGCCACAAGCCATGTACAACTGGATCAAGACCTTGGTGAACCAAGTGCGCAACCTCGGGAGCACCAAATGGGATGACCATGAAATGGTCAAGGTTATTCTAAGATCACTTGTATTTCTTAATCCTACTCAAGTTCAATTAATTCGTGGTGATCCTAGATATAAACTAATGTCTCCCGAGGAAGTGATAGGAAAGTTTGTGAGCTTTGAGCTAATGATCAAAGGCTCCAAACAAATCATCGAGCGAGGCGCCACCTCCACACCCAAGGTGCAACCCGTTGCCTTCAAAGCAACGGAGGAGAAGAAAGAAGAGTCTATGTCAAGTAGGCTCCCCATCGACGCCTCCAAACTCGACAATGAGGAGATGTCTTTAATCATCAAAATTTTGCCAAATCCTCAAGCAAAGGAGGGGGAAGGATTACAAACCCCACTCCAAGAAGGTTTGCTACAAATGTGGTAAGCCCGATCACTTTATAGCAAAATGTCCTATTTCTAGTGACAGTGACAGGGGCAACGACAAGAAGGGAAGAAGAAAGGAGAAGAAGAAGTATTACAAGAAGAAGGGCGGCGATGCCCATGTTTGTCGGGAATGAGACTCCAACGAGAGCTCCACCGACTCCTCCTCCGATGAGGACACCGCAAACATCACCGTCAACAAGGGTCTCCTCTTCCCCAACGTCGGCCACAAGTGCCTCATGGCAAAAGACGGCAAAAAGAAGAAGGTAAAATCTAGAGCTTCCACTAAATATGTAACATCTAGTGATGAGGCTAGCTCTAGTGACGATGAGGATGATTTGCTCACCCTTTTTGCTAACTTAAACATGCAACAAAAAGAAAAATTAAATGAATTGATTAGTGCTATTCATAAGAAGGATGAACTCTTGGATAGCCAAGAGGACTTCCTTATTAAAGAAAATAAGAAGCATGTTAAAGTTAAAAATGCTTATGCTCAGGAGATAGAAAAATGTGAGAAATTAACTAGTGAGCTAAGCACTTGCCATGACACTATTTCCAACCTTAGATTTGAGAATGATAAATTGGTTGCTAAGGTTGAGAAATTAGATGCTTGTGATGATTCGATTGTTAATCTTAGAAATGATAATGTTAGTTTAATTACTAAGATCGACAAGTTAAATGCATCTCTCTCTAGCCTTAAAATTGAGAATGAAAAATTAATGGCTAAGGCTAAAGATTTAAATGTTTGCAATGATGTTATTTCTAATCTTAGAAATGAAAATGTTTTATTACATGCTAAGATTGATGAATTAAATATTTGCAAACCCTCGACATCTACCATTGAGCATATTACTATTTGTACTAGATGTAGAGACATTAATGTTGAAGCTATTCATGATCACCTAGCTTTAATTAAACAACAAAATGATCACATAGTTCAACTTAGTGCTAAAATTAATGAGCATGACTTAGAAAATGAAAAATTTAAATTTGCTAGAAGCATGCTCTATAGTGGGAGACGCCCTAGGATTAAGGATGGCATTGGCTTCCAAAAGGAAGACAATGTCAAGCTTAATGCCCCTAAGAAATTGTCTAATTTTGTTAAGGGTAAGGCTCCCATGGTTCAGGATAACGAGGGTTACATTTTATACCCTGCCGGTTATCCCGAACACAAAATTAGGAGAATTCATTCTAGGAAGTCTCACTCTGGCTCTCATCATGCTTTTATGTATAAGAGTGAGGCATCTAGTTCTAGGCAATCCACTCATGTTAAATTGCCTAAGAAGAAAACTCCTATTGCATCAAATGAGCCTATTATTTCATTTAAGACTTTTGATGCTTCATATGTTTTAACTAACAAATCAGGCAAAGTAGTTGCCAAATATGTTGGGGCCAAACACAAGGGCTCAAAGACATGTGTTTGGG